>NC_141875.1:27191969-27495000 GCF_056163025.1 Triticum urartu
ACAGATTAGTAGATTCAGTGCATTTGCTACCGAACTGCTCATAATAGAATCCTCCCACTTGCTATTTTCTAACCAAGGGACCATTGTAGACCTGCCAGCCAGCATGGAATGACATGGAAAATCAAGGGCAAGGTCCAAGGCCTGTGATTGCAGCTGGACAAGCAGATGCGTTTAGCGTCTCGGGAATTGAACCCACTGCTACCATCTGGACAGGCACGCAGGCAGGCAGATCAACACAAGTTGATCGACCGGTGAAATCAGAACACAGGCCGCTTCCTTGCCGTTCCAGTGGAATAAAGCAATTAGACGAACTTTGTGCCGAAAAGAACAGATTAGACAAAGCTTGGTGTAAAAAAGATACTACTAGAATAAACTAGTTAGACAGAGCTTGAGACCAAGTGCATGCGTCTAGTGGATTAGATTAGTGGCGTGAGAGGCGGCACTCAAGAATGGCGCATGGTGCAGGACAGCTGAAAAGCTTAATTTCCAAGCAGCAGCAACCCAACGAAGGATATTATATGCTTACACTAATACGATGCAGGAAGTATACATCACTTTTTTAGGGATGTGATGTGGAAGCTAGGAATCGCTTAGCCGTAGAGGGAGAGAATAATAACAACCCAGCCAGCCAGACGTCCACACGCGAGCGTCTTGGCAGCGAATGCGTCGGAGGAAATGAAGTGTGTTCTTGAACGTTGTGTGCTCCTTTTTGGTTCATCAGGAAGGCAGGCTTGGGTTAGGAACAGTCATCGTCGTGGTCGCCATCGACGGTTTGCTAAGCGTGGACGCTACCGGTAGGTCAACTGGACCTGGACGTGACGTGCCCGGGCCAGAAAAGCGAGATTTTTTCATCATGTGACAAGGTGTCTGTTCAGGATGACAGAGGAACATACGCATGAACTGGATCTTAACGAGTGCTCGTGATGTGGGCGCAGCAACTTGAGCGGAGTGTTTCTTTGCCGTTACTGATCGGTCGATCGATCGTGCCCGCGCGCCGCAAGCGTGTGATGGCTAAACACGGGACGCGCGAGTCGATGGGCGGTCGCTCTTTACCTCGGGCGCGCGCAACCGGCCTGGCCGCACTAAGGGATGTAATACACCTTATGACATTTTTAAGACACATCCGTAAACATCCTGCAACCGTCTGGATCGCATTGTCCGGACCATATATAAAAGCCATTCAACATGGTTTTGTATTGATCCGCAGAATGGTCCAGACGTGATTTCTCACGCAAATCGAAGATAAACGTCAGGAGCTTTGCGGGAGTCCAGACATTAGAAACGACAGTATCTACCCCCCCCCCCCCCCCACTTCTCTTCTTACATTCCCCGTCACTCTCCACCCACTTCCCTTTCTTTTCTCCCACCCTTTCCATCCTTCCGCCGACGACACATGGAATCATCGAAGAACCTGTCGAAGATGGAGCCGGTGGAGGTGCTGGAGGATCCGAGTATCATGCTCGTCCGGAAGATCAGCTCTGTGACACGACAAACTCGCCACGTCAAAGCGAAGACCACAAAGGAGGAGGAGCTCAAAACGGTTGGCCGCCGGTTGGCCAAGTGGTGGCGATGGGTGTGGAGGTCGTGGCGAACGAGCCGGTCGACGCGGCCATGGCGAAGGTTGCCATATGGGAGCGCCCACAGTACAAATGGCATTGTGGCCGGAGCCTTACAAGGCTCCGTACTACTACGCTGCCAAGCAGCTCGAAACCCCAGCCAGTACGGTGCCTTACATCGTGGACGTTAACGGGGCGCCGCTCTTCTCCGAGTATTCTTCGCCGCAGCTCGTTCGGGCGCGGCCGGGGAGCAGATGGGTGCCCACACGCTGTTCGTGGCAATGCTTAGAGTGGGGGAGCCGGCGTACGACACGGACAGGGAGATACTCGACATCATCCACGATGGAGACGATTGAGGGGGAGTGGGCTAGGAGAATGGGTAGGTGGAAGACTCGGATACCACCCAGTCTGGCAACTACCAGCAATAGTCCTACACCTAGACGGCCACGCAACAGATGTACACCCAGACCGGTGATGGCACACAACAATAGAAGCATTGGGCCGCTAGAGAGCAGCAACCCGATGGGGAGGAGGAGGTGGCGGAGGGCGACGATGATGACGATGAGCCGACTGATATAGCTGGAGATCAGAAGAAGGATAGAGGAGAAAGCTACAACATGCGGGAGGACGAGCTGTTCTGTTATGCATGGTTGGCCACAAGCCTAGATCATGTCCATGACATGTAGCAAAAGGGCACAACCTTTTAGAGGAACATTCACATATGGCTCCATGAACACAACCATTTGACGCCCTACTCCGACGCGGTCATCCGCAATCGTGGATGGAAGTCCCTCAACCATTGATGGTACACCATTCAAGAGGCCGTGTCCAAGTACTGCGAGCACTTGAAGCATCTCATCGCTCGGTAGCCTAGCTGTACACAAATCACGGCGTAAGTAAGTTGATCACTAGCTGGATATGCATTAGTTTTGTTGATCACTAGCGCCAGACATGTATTGTTTGTTGCTTACTAGACGAATATGCATTGTCGACATTGTTTCAGTTTGTAACCTACTCGTGGTTGTGTGGTGTATAAGAAGTTGGACAAGAAATCATACACCATCATGCATTGTTGATTGAAGTTGCATGGGAAACCAAAGTGGAACCTTTTCATTCTCAAGACCGCCGCCCAAGCCAAGAAGTAAGAAACTGATGACCCTACCGACCGAACCCAAAAACCGCCGAAGAAGGTTAGAAGAAATTTGCGGGGGGGAGAAGTGGGAGGATGAGAGGGCGAAACGAGAAGGTGTCGTGACCAGGCTAGTGGAGAGGTTTGAGGACATCTTGGCGACAAAAGAGGAGGCATGCGTGAGGTGCTCAGAGATCAAGGAGGAGAGGAAGGCGGAGAGGTTCAAACTGTTGATGGACGCGATGAACAAGAAGCTCAAGCTCGAAGAGAGGAGGACCATGATCGAAGAAAGGAACGCCGCGCTCGAGGAAAAGTGGGTGAAGATCGCGGCCAATGCGGAGGACGCCAAGATGTTGACCTTGGATGTCGACTCTTTGGATGCCGACGCAAGAATGATCGTGCAATTCGTTCGCTTCCAGATGTTGAAGCGACAGAAAGATGCGTTTGGCAGCGGCTGACTATGAGGACGCGACGGAGGCGAAGGCACCTCCTTGACCGGGGAGTAGCTGGCTAGGATTGTCGGTCCGGGAGGGTAGAAATGCACGGATTGTTGGACTGATGATTTTTTGGATTCAAGCATATAATCGTTCATGCGATCCGGCGTGCTGTGTGGTTCAGATCGAAGTACATTTGAATTTAAATTTATTGATGTACATGCACAAGTTAGGGTTGGACGGCGGCATACCACATCCATGTTCACAGACTAGTCACCATTGTCCGCGGACGGGTGTGAGAGAAAATTTATGGTCCGCGGGCGGATGGACATGAGTGGAAATTTGCGGGTAACGTTGGAGATGCCTACCAGCCCGCCTGGGTTGACCGAGAGTGCGATTCGCGGGAGTCGCGGACTGGACAACAACCAGCCGTTCGTGTGGCGAACCAACCTGTGGTTGAATGGTTAGAGGGACAGTGGTATCATCAGTTCATAAGGGTTCAAGTCCTGATGCTCGTATTATTTCTGAATTTATTTCTGCATTTTTGGTGATACGCTTTCAGTAGAAGGCGACGAGCCGTCTACGGCAATCTAGCTAATCAGATTGTCCGGGCGGATTCGGAAAATTTTCACTCAAGAAGCAACAGGGAGACCGACCGCAACGTATCGCGAGCTCACTGCCGCGGCGTGTCGGCCTGGGCCTGCTGACGGCCGAGCCGTGTTCCATGGCCGCGTCACGCCCTGCGCACGATGCCTGCAGCCTGTAGAGAGTGGACGACGACCAGTGGTGCGTTTGAGCCTATCTGTTTACGCCTTTTCTCGGCCGTGGCCATTGCGAGCACGCAACGCAATGACGACGCAACCGCCAGAGCCGATGCATGCACGCAACGACGACGGGCTGACTCACCTCCACCCTGTTGCCGCGTCAATGGTTATTAGACAACTCGCCCGTACATGAACAACTTGCCGTCCACGCGGCGCATGAAAGGCGAAAACACACACGGCAAGGCCACTTGTCCATAACTAATGTATGACAACCCTATGCGTACGCATGAAAATACGCACGGAGGTCTGAGGCCAATGCAAGTATATATGCAACCCATCCCCATCCACGTACGGCCTAATCGTATAAGTATAAGTATATCATATATAAAAGAAAAGAAAACAGGAAAAGGAACACATAGCACACAAATATCAGTCCACTGTACTCGCCATTGATTAAAAAAACTACACTCGCCATTTCTTCCACAGCCATTATTTTACCATGTACAGCGACAAGAAAAATAAGCATCGGTATCAGTATGGAGTCGTGGCCACTGTTCAGCAGAAGCATCACGCTCAGGATGCGGTTGAGCTCGTCACCTTTTGGTTTTCCGTCACCGGAGAGCTACAGTGCATTGTAAAAACTGCCCGGGTGACCCAATTATTAGGCGCTCCAACAAATATCCAATACAAAAGCAACAAGTAGTACGACCACCCGGAAAATTCAGCCCCGTTCCCATCGGTAGCAATCACAACGTGGTGTGGTACGTGTCTCAAGTTTCAACAATGTCGACTGGGCAATAGGCCAAGTTTCAAGACCAAATGCATGCATGGGATCGATCAGCCATCAGCGAACCGACCGACCGTATTAGAGCATCCGCAACAGTCTGTATGTTAAATTGTTGGTACAGCTGTTCACATCAGCAGCCAACAGCATATCACACAAGCTCTCCAATGAATTGTATGTTAAAGCTGTATGTAATAAGAGAGAGAATAAACCAGAAGCATTAAATTACAAGAAAAAGCACATGATCAACAGTGGAACACATCTTTGTAACCATAGATGATGCTTTGCTTGCAAGCACATACATGACAAAAGATCTTCAAACTAGAATAGCACTACAACCGACAAAGTTTAACAGAAGTAGAAATTCTTACAAAATAACATACTAATAGTGCACTCTATTTTAGTTCTTACATAAAACGGCCACAAGCTCAAATAAGACCCAGTCGCAAAAGAGTAGTCAACTAAACGAAATAAGGCAAAGGTTTCCTGCAGTTTAGCTAACGAAATATAGAAGACCAAGCTCTGTCCAGCGCCATGCAAACTCCAGTAAGATGCCATGAACCTCTTCATTTTTGTAAATGCCATGAATCGCTTCAGCTTGCCAATCCCAGCCTGAAAAATAAGAGATAGAAAAGAACAAGGTTGTTACCACCATTCAATAATTTATGCATTAGTTAGCTGAGCTACACACTAGCTTTGAGAATAACAATCACACGACTACTCAACTTTTTTTCAGTCGTACAAGTAATATATCGCAAATACAGTCATGCATATAACTCATTGAGCAAGTACACTCTAGGAGTACGAGGAAATATTTTATTACGTATAGAGAAGCCATACCTAATTATTTAGCTAATTGCCAAATCTCTTCCAAATGTGCTCAACCAAGTCCCTCTTGAGTTGCGTATGTGTTGAGCGATCACGAATTCCAGCATTTCTCCGAAGAACATCAGCAAAGCATGTGTTACCACCCACCTTCATTTCTGGAGGTAAAACAACTGATGACCCCGGAGTCTCATTCAAGTCAAGAGGAGTGGTGACCATTTCCCTCTCATCTTCAACTATCATATTGTGAAGAATGATGCATGCTTTCATAATATTTCCAATAGATGCCTGTGATCATAATCGTGCTGGACGACGCACAATAGAGAAGCGAGATTGCAAGACCCTGGAATGGGCGTTCTATATCCTTCCTAGCGCCTTCTTGAAGTTGTGCAAACCGCTTGTCCTTTTCTGTTTGGGGGAGTGGAATTGTCTTGACGAAGGCAGCCCATTCTGGGTATATGCCATACACAAGATAGTAGCCAGTATTGTACCGCCTCTCATTGACAGTATATTGCACGCGAGGAGCTTCCCCCTTCAACTCCTCAATGAATAATGGGGACTGATTAAGCACATTTATGTCATTATTGGAACCAGCAACACCAAAAAAGGCATGCCATATCCAAAGTTCATATGAAGCTACTGCTTCGAGCATGAGAGTAGGGACACAATGGTCACCGCGAGTAAACTGTCCTTTCCAAGCAACCGGGCAATTATCCCACTGCCAATGCATACAGTCTAGGCTTCCCAACATGCCAGGAAAGCCTTGAGATTCGCCGACTTGCAGCAAGCGCTCCACATCCTCACAAGTGGGGTGTCGGTGTCAAAACCGGCGGATCTCGGGTAGGGAGTCCTGAACTGTGCGTCTAGGCCGGATGGTAACAAGAGGTAAGGGACACGAAGTTTTACCCAGGTTCGGGCCCTCTCGATGGAGGTAAAACCCTACGTCCTGCTTGATTAATATTGATGATATGGGTAGTACAAGAGTAGATCTACCACGAGATCAGAGAGGCTAAACCCTAGAAGCTAGCCTATGGTATGATTGTTGATGTGTATATTGTCCTACGGACTAAAACCCTCCGGTTTATATAGACACCGGAGAGGGTTAGGGTTACATAGAGTCGGTTACAATGGTAGGAGATCTGAACATCCGTATCGCCAAGCTTGCCTTCCACGCCAAGGAAAGTCCCTTCCGGACATGGGACGGAGTCTTCAATCTTGTATCTTCATAGTCCAGGAGTCAGGCTGAAGGTATAGTTCGACCATCCGAACACCCCCTAATCCAGGACTCCCTCAGTAGCCCCTGAACCAGGCTTCAATGACGACGAGTCCGGCGCGCAAATTGTCTTCGGCATTGCAAGGAGGGTTCCTCCTCCAAGTACTTCATAGAAGATTTTAAACACAAAGATAGTGTCCGGCTCTGCAAAATAAGTTTTCCACATATTGCCATAGAGAGAATAATATTCACACAAATCTAATCTGCTGACGTATTCCGTAGTGCGACACACCACGGCCAAGCCTTTATCCAAATCGTTTCATTATCCCACCTCGGCGCGTCACGCGAGGCGGCTTCCTTGGCACGTCTTGTCAAAGCAAAGATCGTGCCCCCTTATTCCGGGATTCTCATCAATACGGGCGTGGGTAACCCAACCGCGCCTTTGATTACGGCGCTTGGAGATAAGCGAGTTTTACCAGGCTGGTGGGGACATGTAGTCGCGTCCACCCATATAAGGGGATAAGGATCCACCTCTTCACCCACGCCTTCTTCCTCTTTTGCCTATCCATTCTTGCGCACTCGAGCTCCAGCGCCCAAGTCCGCACTACCACCTCAACCTTCTCCAGTCATGTCCAGAGCGGGAGGCAAGTGGATGGTCTCCTCCGTCACGGAGGGACACATCAAAAAGCTGAGGAAGGCCGGATATCTGGCTAGCGACATCGCGCACCGGCTTCCCGAAAAGGGGCAGCTCATCCCCACTCCTAGGCCCCATGAGAGGGTGGTATTCCTCCCCCATTTCCTCCGTGGACTGGGCTTCCCCCTGCATCCATTTGTCCGGGGGCTCATGTTCTACTACGGCCTGGATTTCCACGATCTGGCCCCGAACTTCGTCCTCAACATCTCGGCGTTCATCGTCGTGTGTGAGGCGTTCCTCCGCATCCGCCCCCATTTCGGCCTATGGCTTAAGACTTTCAACGTCAAGCCAAAGGTGGTGCACGGCAGCCAGGTGGAGTGCGGCGGTGCCATGGTTGGCAAGATGGCCAAAGTCCTGTGGCTCGAGGGCTCCTTTGTGGAGACCCTGAAGGGGTGGCAATCATGGTGGTTTTACGTCACAGAGCCGCGCGATGCCGAATGGGTCGCACCCCCTGAGTTTCGATCCGGCCCCCCTACGCGGCTCACCTCCTGGAAGGAGACAGGCCTATCTGGTAAAAAAGGAGAGCTGACCGGACTCCAAACATGCATCCAAACCCTGGTGGACAAGAAGCTCAAGCTTGTCAATGTAGTCCAGGTTATGCTCATCCGCCTGATCCTCCCGTGTCAACGACGGGCCTTCAATCTGTGGGAGTTCGACCCGGCGCAGCACCAAACTCTAAACAGGCTCTTTGACACGACGTACGAAGATGCCTGGAGGATGCTTTTCAAGGGCGCCGAGGCTCCCGCATCCGCTACCGAGGATCGCGGATTCAGCGCGCAGCGTCACGCGCTCGCGGTAAGCTGTTTTTTTCCTTTTACAGGGTATCAGTTTTCCATAGTTTGACTCTATGCGGGATCTAAGCTCCCTTTCCTCTGACAGGATTGGCAGGTGACGTCCGGACAGATCAACTGTCCGGCCCCTTTGCCCGAAGGCCCAGCGGACGCTCGCTTGGCGCGGCTGCTGGTTCCGGCGCCCTATGTGGTGCCGGAGAAGAAGGCCACGAAAAGGGCCACGGGGACTCGAAAGAGCGCGCGGCGCCAGGAGGTGTCGGATTCATCATCCGACGGTCCCGAAGCGCCTTCCTCTCGCGAAGACGAGGAAGAAGAAACCTTTCCCCTCCAGCGGGAGGAGAGAAGAAAAGGAAGGCCGCCCTCTCTGAGGAGGCCGGAGGGTCCAAGAAGGGGAAAACCCTTCCTCCGGACTACTCCGCCGACGCCGACGACGGCGGAGATGAGTGGCATCCCAGGGCCAAGCCCCTGGCAAAATCGTAAGTATCCGGATACTGGAGTAATTCATAGTATTCGTTTATTGCACAGCTTTCCCTTATGTCGAATATGCTTATGCAGCCCACCCAAAGATCGGCTCGATGCGTCGTCGAGCGGCTCACTGGACTCGTCAGATGTGAACTCGCTTCCGACGGCTTCCTCCCCCCGCCCTTCAGACGACACCGAGGTGTTGTCCCAAAAGGTTCCAAGCAGGGAGGAGCTGGTCCCGGAGGCGCCGCAAGGCGACCTCCCAGACTCAAGGAGTAAAGGGGATGAAACCCCCCAGGGCTCCAAGTCCGGCTCTAGGCCGGACACTGCTCCGGAACCTTCAAAGTTTCCGGAGTCCGGCGGGGGACCTCCTTCCAAGAGGAGCAAGTCCACCGTGCCGGCGGCCTCCGTCCAACCGGAGGCGCCGGACAATATGCTGGAGGCGCTCCAAGGCGCCTCCATCGACGAGGAGCACCGCGCTATTATGAGTGCGGTGGTCCAGAAGGTTTAGTCCGCAAAAAACGGGCTGACTGAAGCTTGTACTAGCCTTTTGACAGGCTTCGAGGTAAGTAAAGAAAGTGTAAATAATAGTACCGCATAGACAGTAGCCCCTGATGCTCTGTTTGGCGTTCGGGAAGAAAAGCCGAATAGAGGATCAAATAGAATTCGCAGGAGTCTAACAAAAATGAGTATATATGCATGTGCAGGCTACCCTGCTTGCGTCCGCCGCACTGACTGCGGAAGTGGACACGCTAAAGCAGGACCTCGAAAGGTCCGAGCAAGAGCTCGAACGTGCCAAGAAGCAGCTCGAGGACAATGAAGGTAAGAAATACCTTGTTAAATATATATATATATAAAAGGTGCAATTGCAAAAAATGACAGGATTATGGTGGCTATTGTAGGGGCCACGTCTGAGGTGGCGACCCTTAAGCAAGCGCTGGACGAGGCCGAGAAGAATTCGGCCTCGGAGCGCACCGAGCGGGAGAAGTATGAGGCCGAGGTTGACAAGGTGCGGCGAGAGCTCCAGGCTCTCATGGAAAAACATGAGAGTTTGGAGCGTGACTCGAAGACGCAAGCATCTGAGCTTGCGGTGGCTATTGAAAATGCCAAATCTGCCAAGGTCGAATCCCAGAAGACCCTCCAGGAGTTGGATGAGGTGAAGAAGATAGCGGCGGGTAAGGCATTCTTTATGCAAGGTAAACACATAAACGTGAGTTACTTGATACTTACCCGAATCCGGAGCTCTCCAGGGGCATTTGCAGATCTTCCCCGGAGTGTATCCGATGCCGCCGCATTCTATCGAGCCGAGGAGGGCAGCTCGACGGAGAAGGTGTTCTGGTATCAGTATGCTGAGGCCGGACACCCCGTGCACCTGAGCGACCAGCTGAAGCAACTGGTCGAGCTCCACAAGGCGGCCGAACAGGCCATGAAGGGCCTCCTAGTTCGGCTGTGGCCTAGAGAGGCTCTGCCTGGGAGCTATTTCGGGCTGGTGCGGCGGCTGGTGGAGGCCTGTCCAAGGCTCGAAGTCATCAAGCGCTCCGTCTGTATTGAAGGTGCCCGTAGGGCCTTTGCCCGTGCTAAGGTGCACTGGGGCAGGCTGGATGCGGAGAAACTTGTGAAGGACGGGCCACCAGTGGGGAAAGAGCATCGCAAACCCGAAAATTACTATAAGGATGTTCTGAAGGGTGCCCGCCTTGTGGCAGATGAATGTATCAGGGATGTAATTTTTGAGTAAAACTCGCTCGTGTTTGTCCTGTGCGCTGAAAACTTGTTCATATGCGCTGAGCAATGCTGCTTGAATTTAAAATATTACCTTTTGTGCGGCTGTTTATCAATACTGAGAGATGGCGAGTCGTCGACTTCTGCCCCCTTGCTGCTAGTGCTGGGGTGTTCGGGGATAAACCTGGGCGCTTTTTTTCCCATATTTGGGTCCTTCGAGGGAGGCGCTCAGCCCAACGAACGAGGCAATCGGACTATAATGCGTGAACACTCTCACTTAGCCATAGAATTCTATAATTTTAAATTTCGGCGAAGCCCCTAGTATTCGGAAGACCGAGTTCGAGGCGCTATCCATGCCTTGACCGGACAGAGCCGACTCCTCGCCCTAAGCGGCATAAGTCTTTAGGGACTCGAAAAAACCTCTCGAACAGCGACCAGCTCTCGCTTCATTATGACAGTCAGTTTTAGCTTTCTTCACTGAGGTGCTCGGCCCAGCTCAACTGGGGCACAATCGCAGTGGTTCTCCTAGTGCTACCTTAGCCGATATAGCGGAACATAAGACACCAAAACATAGGAGCCAGGCAAACCCAACTATTGACCCAAGACATGATTCGGAGCCGATGCATATAGTGCTATAAGTTCGGGGTGCCGCACTTGTGAAAGTGTTCGGATTTCTCACACCATATTGAGGGGTGCTAAAAGCCCCTGGCGTATTTTGGCCGTACCAAGTTGTACGGGTGCAACATGTCGTTAAGGAACATATAAAAGAAAAGGTAATGCAAAAAATAGACAAAAGCTATGCATTGTTTATTAAAAATAGCTGCGATCAAAGCAGAATGATACAAGTAATGCGATAAACGAAAAGTTCGACTATTTAACATGTCTACTCCAGGGGCAAGCTGCGGAATAGTATGCGGAACGGGTATACTGCTCGTGATAGAGACCACCTGGGAGTTCCGTAGTGCGGCGTGGCTTGTCTGCTTCCCTGGTTCTGGCATCATTTGTGCGGCAATTGAACTGCCGAACAGGCCTTCCAAAGGATGAAGTCCTGAAAGTAAGAGAAAATTAAAAAATCGGCAGCCCCTGGTACGGTTTAGGCCGTGAATTGGGCGTGCTGTGATGGTGCCCCTCCCCCTATGCCCATGGTATCTCTAGAGCGTAGTTATGTACGCGAAGTACTGGCGTCGCCTTTTTGCGAGGGTTGGGGTTGGGGCCGCATTGCTACGCCTGCTCGGATCGTGCCAGGCGGTCTTGTTGTAGGTTACTCCGGGCGCGCTTGACGGTGTCTGGTCGTTTAGTGGCCGGACTGGAGAACTGCCTGGAGAGGCTGCTTTGAACTTCTGCTGCAAGGGCCGCCGTGTGCTCCTCCGTTTGGAGGGAGCGTTCGGTGTTTCCATTGACCGTAATTACTCCACGAGGGCTTGGCATCTTGAGCTTAAGGTATGCGTAGTGCGGTACCGCATTGAATTTGGCGAATGCGGTTCGTCCGAGCAGTGCATGATAGCTACTGCGGAATGGGACTATGTCGAAGATCAATTCCTCTCTTCAGAAATTATCCAGGGATTCGAAGACCACTTCAAGTGTGACTGAGCCTGTACAGTTGGCCTCTACACCTGGTATTACGCCTTTAAAGGTCGTTTTGGTGGGCTTAATCCTCGAGGGATCGATTCCCATTTTTCGCACTGTATCCTGGTAAAGTAGGTTCAGGCTGCTGCCGCCGTCCATGAGGACTCTAGTGAGATGAAACCCGTCAATAATTGGGTCTAGAACCAATGCGGCAAATCCGCCATGATGGATGCTAGTGGGATGGTCTCTTCGATCAAAGGTGATCGGGCAGGAGGACCATGGGTTGAACTTTGGGGTGACTGGCTCTACCGCGTATACGTCCCTTAACGCGCGCTTCCGCCCCCTTTTGGAGACCTGGGTGGCGTATATCATGTTCGCCGTCCGCACTTGTGTGGGAAAACCCTTCTGTCCATAGTTGTTCGGCGGCCGGGGCTCCTCGTCGTCATCGCTATGCAGCCCCTTGTCTTCATTGTCGGCGCTTAACTTGCCTGCCTGCTTGAACGCCCAACAATCCCTGTTGGTGTGATTGGCCGGCTTTTCGGGGGTGCCATGTATTTGGCACAAGTGGTCGAGTATTCGGTCCAAGCTGGACGGGCCCCTAGGATTCCTTTTGAATGGCTTCTTCCGCTGACCGGATTTAGAGCCTCTGAATCCGGCATTAACTGCCGTATCCTCAGCATTGTCGCCGTTAATGCGGCGCTTCTGCTTGTTGCGACGCGACCTGCCACTAATGTCCCTGGTGTCCGAACTACCAGGGTTCTTGGTCATATTGTTGCTACGAGCGAGCCAGCTGTCTTCTCCCGCGCAAAAGCAGGTCATGAGTGTCATGAGTGCTGCCATAGATTTCGGCTTTTCCTGTCCGAGGTGCCGGGCCAGCCACTCGTCACGGATATTGTGCTTGAAGGCTGCTAGGGCCTCAGCGTCCGGACAGTCGACTATTTGATTTTTCTTTGTTAGGAACCGTGTCCAGAATTGTCTAGCCGATTCCTTTGGCTGCTGAATTACGTGACTTAGGTCATCGGCGTCTGGGGGTCGCACATAAGTGCCCTGGAAATTGTCGAGGAATGCGGCTTCCAGATCCTCCCAACAACTGATTGATCCTGTTGGCAAGCTGTTGAGCCAATGCCGAGCTGGTCCTTTAAGCTTGAGTGGGAGGTATTTGATGGCGTGAAAATCGTCGCCGCGGGCCATGTGGATATGAAGGAGATAGTCCTCGATCCATACCGCAGGGTCTGTTGTGCCATCATTTGATTCGATGTTTACGGGTTTGAAACCCTCGGGGATTTGATGATCCATTATTTCGCCTGTAAAGCACAATGGGTGTGCGGCGCCTCTGTGCTGGGCGATATCATGATGTAGCTCCAATGAGCTTTGTCTACTGTGTTCGGCCTTGCCGAATGTGTGGCCGGCGTGACGGTTACCGTCTCGAGCCGTGGGGTTCCCACGCGATCCGTAGATCGATCGTATTTGCCTTGCCTTGTCCTCCAACATGTCTCGTAAGTCCAGCGCATATTCCGGTGCCTTGGTACGGGGTGCGGCTTGAGTGGAGGGCCGAGAGGCCTCTCTGTCGCGGCCACGAGGTGGCCATTCGGCCGCATCAAGTGCTTCCTCCTCTAATCGGGGTAGCAACCTGCGCTTTGGGTAACTCTTGAAGGGGCGTTCGAGTTTATGCTCTTCGGCCTCAAGGACTTCAGTCCATCTGTCAACCAGCAAATCTTGATCAGCTCTGAGCTGTTGCTGTTTTTTCTTGAGGCTTCTTGCCGTGGTGATAAGCCTGCGTTGGAAACGCTTTTGCTCAACGGGATCCTCTGGCACGACGAATTCGTCGTCGTCGAGGCTTGCCTCGTCTTCGGAGAGAGGCATATAATTATCGTCCCCAACCTCTCTGTCTGCCGCTCTCTCATGAGGGCTGGTTTCTCCATCCTCCTGTGCTAAACCTTGCTGGAGGGGGTTTTCTTCGGCACTCTCTGGAGTATTATTATCTCCCGTGCTGGAATCACCGTTTTTGTGTTGGCGGGATTTTGAGCGGCGCCGCTGACGCCGGCGCTTTTGCTGTTTCTTCGAGGGGTCATCCTCCGCTGTTCCATCGCCATCTCCCTCTTTTGGGGTGTCCATCATGTATATGTCATATGACGAGGTGGCTTTCCAGGGCCTAGTAGGCGCTGGTTCTTCATCATCTCCTTCATCGGCGTCCATACTGTCGATGTCTTCGGAGTCAAAGTCGAGCATGTCGGTTAAATCATCGACAGTGGCTACAAAGTGGATGGTGGGTGGGCTTTGAATTTCTTCATCGTCTGTACTCCAACCTTGCTGATCGTAGTCCGGCCAGGGCTCTCCTGATAAAGAGAGAGACTTCAGTGACTTCGGGATATCGCCGAAAGGCGAGTGCTGAAAGATGTCTGCGGCAGTGAACTCCATGATCGACGCCCAATCGGATTCGACTGACAGGGGCGCGGAGCGTTCGGAGTCCGGAGAGGAGTCCGGCTCCTTGGAGTCACGAGCCTCACAGAGTACGGGGCTGGTGTTCGGCTCAACCGCCGTTGGGATCACAGCCCCCGAGGTGGCGTCCAACCGCCCATCCTCGATCGGTGCGGTTGGCTCCGAACTAAGAGTGGGAGCCGATGCGGGTGCGGCCTCCAGGGCACTATTCGACGCCAGAGCTAGATCATGCTCGTCGTGATAGTGCGGCGCGCTCGGCAGTGGTTCGAATCCGTCGAAGATCAAGTCCCCGCGGATGTCAGCCGTGTAGTTTAAACTTCCGAATCTGACCTGACGGCCAGGGGCGTAGCTTTCGATCTGCTCTAGATGGCCAAGTGAATTGGCCCGCAGTGCGAAGCCGCTAAAGATGAAGATCTGTCCGGGGAGGAAGGTCTCACCCTGGACTGCATCGCCATTGATGATCGTAGGAGCCATCGGGCCTGACGGCGATGGCACAGAGGAACTCTCAATGAAAGCACCAATGTCGGTGTCAAAACCGGCGGATCTCGGGTAGGGGGTCCCGAACTGTGCGTCTAGGCCGGATGGTAACAGGAGGCAAGGGACACGAAGTTTTACCCAGGTTCGGGCCCTCTCGATGGAGGTAAAACCCTACGTCCTGCTTGATTAATATTGATGATATGGGTAGTACAAGAGTAGATCTACCACGAGATCAGAGAGGCTAAACCCTAGAAGCTAGCCTATGGTATGATTGTTGATGTGTATGTTGTCCTACGGACTAAAACCCTCCGGTTTATATAGACACTGGAGAGGGTTAGGGTTACATAGAGTCGGTAACAATGGTAGGAGATCTGAACATCCGTATCACCAAGCTTGCCTTCCACGCCAAGGAAAGTCCCTTCCGGACACGGGACGGAGTCTTCAATCTTGTATCTTCATAGTCCAGGAGTCCGGCTGAAGGTATCGTTCGGCCATCCGAACACCCCCTAATCCAGGACTCCCTCATGGGGCGTCGCAAGTAACGCCCAGCAAAGTTGGCGATCATCCCTTTTGCGAAATGCTTCAAACACTTCAATGCAGTGCTCTCACCAACCTTCAGGTAATCATCCAGTTCATCAGTAGGGGTACCGTATGCCATCATACAAATAGCCGCCGTGCATTTCTGCAGCGGTGAGAGCCCTTTGCTAGAAGTGCAGTCTACCCTTTGAGTGAAAAAGGGAGACCACTCTGATAAGGCACTCACAATACGCAAGAAGACAGATCTTCTCATCCGAAACCTTCTCCTGAACATTGCATCGCTGTAGGTTGGAATTTCAGCGAAGTAGTCAGCCACAAGCAGATTATGGGCCTCCTCACGATTCCTCCATGTGTACCTTCTGGTACCACTTCGGCGACAAGATAATCCAGCACGCAGAGCTGCGAGTCTGGCCTTAAACTTGTTTGCAAACATCCGAGCAAGATATCATAGCGAGTCTGGCCTTAAACTTGTTTGCAAACATCCGAGAAAGATATCTATGATATCTTGCTCGGATGTTTGCAAACAAGTTTAAGGCTAGACTCGCAGCTCTGCGTGCTGGATTATCTTGTCGCCGAAGTGGTACCAGAAGGTACATATGGAGGAATCGTGAGGAGGCCCATAATCTACTTGTGGCTGACTACTTCGCTGAAATTCCAACCTACAGCGATGCAATGTTCAGGAGAAGGTTTCGGATGAGAAGATCTGTCTTCTTCCGTATTGTGAGTGCCTTATCAGAGGGGTCTCCCTTTTTCACTCAAAGGGTAGACTGCACTTCTAGCAAAGGGCTCTCACCGCTGCAGAAATGCACGGCGGCTATTCGTATGATGGCATACGGTACCCCTGCTGATGAACTGGATGATTACCTGAAGATTGGTGAGAGCACTGCATTGAAGTGTTTGAAGCATTTCGCAAAAGGGGTGATCGCCAACTTTGTTGGGCGTTACTTGCGACGCCCCACTTGTGAGGATGTGGAGCGCTTGCTGCAAGTCGGCGAGTCTCGAGGCTTTCCTGGCATGTTGGGAAGCCTAGACTGTATGCATTGGCAGTGGGAGAATTGCCCGGTTGCTTGGAAAGGACAGTTTACTCGCGGTGACCATGGTGTCCCTACTCTCATGCTCGAAGCAGTAGCTTCATATGACCTTTGGATATGGCATGCCTTTTTTGGTGTTGCTAGTTCCAATAATGACATAAATGTGCTTAATCAGTCCCAATTATTCATTGAGGAGTTGAAGGGGGAAGCTCCTCGCGTGCAATATACTGTCAATGAGAGGCGGTACAATATTGGCTACTATCTTGTGGATGACATATACCCAGAATGGGCTGCCTTCGTCAAGACAATTCCACTCCCCCAAATAGAAAAGGACAAGCGGTTTGCACAACTTCAAGAAGGCGCTAGGAAGGATATAGAACGTGCATTCGGGGTCTTGCAATCTCGCTTCTCTATTGTGCGTCGTCCAGCACGATTATGGTCACGAGCATCTATTGGAAATATTATGAAAGCATGCATCATTCTTCACAATATGATAGTTGAAGATGAGAGGGAAATGGTCGCCACTCCTCTTGACTTGAATGAGACTCCGGGGTCATCAGTTGTTTTACCTCTAGAAATGAAGGTGGGTGGTAACACATGCTTTGCTGATGTTCTTCGGAGAAATGCTGGAATTCGTGATCGCTCAACACATACGCAACTCAAGAGGGACTTGGTTGAGCACATTTGGAAGAGATATGGCAATTAGCTAAATAATTAGGTATAGCTTCTCTATGCGTAATAAAATATTTCCTCGTACTCCTAGAGTGTACTTGCTCAATGAGTTATATGCATGACTGTATTTGCGATATATTACTTGTACGACTGAAAAAAAGTTGAGTAGTCGTGTGATTGTTATTCTCAAAGCTAGTGTGTAGCTCAGCTAACTAATGCATAAATTATTGAATGGTGGTAACAACCTTGTTCTTTTCTATCTCTTATTTTTCAGGCTGGGATTGGCAAGCTGAAGCGATTCATGGCATTTACAAAAATGAAGAGGTTCATGGCATCTTACTGGAGTTTGCATGGTGCTGGACAGAGCTTGGTCTTCTATATTTTGTTAGCTAAACTGCAGGAAACCTTTGCCTTATTTCGTTTAGTTGATTACTCTTTTGCGACTGGGTCTTGTTTGAGATTGTGGCCGTTTTATGTAAGAACTAAAATAGAGTGCACTACTACTATGTTATTTTGTAAGAATTTCTACTTCTGTTAAACTTTGTTGGCTGTAGTGCTATCCCAGTTTGAAGATCTTTTGTCATGTATGTGCTTGCAAGCAAAGCATCATCTATGGTTACAAAGATGTGTTCCACTGTTGATCATGTGCTTTTTCTAGTAATTTAATGCTTCTGGTTTATTCTCTCTCTTGTTACATACAGCTTTAACATACGATCCATTGAAGAGCTTGTGTGATGTGCTGTTGACTGCTGATGTGGACAGCTGTACCAACAATTTAACATACAGACTGTTACGGATGCTCTTAGGGAGAAGCTTCGGAGCGATCCACGAGGATTCCACGGATGATTACGAGAAAGAAGACGACGAGACCTGCGAAAGGCGTCTGGCCTCAAGTCAAGCGTGCATGCACGGCCGTTGGATCGCTATCGCTGTCGATCCAATGGTCGCCACAAACTGCGCGTATGTGCGTCTACTTGCCTAGGTCAAAAGTCGCTGCTCGCCAAACAGGGAAACAGGAAAGTTGATTCGTACGTGTATGGATCGGTGGCTAGAGCTAGCGAGCTGGTCCTCATCCTACGATGGAGAAAGGAGAGACCCGGCAAACGGATATCGACGGCGTGGCGACAAGGACGTGCCACCTGCTTCCTATTTCCACGTAAGCTAGCTCCTCGTCTCTCTCTCTCTCTCTCTCGCCGGGAATCAGTGGCTATGGCGAGAGTTACTGTTTGCTTGTAGTATCAAATATACGATGAGACATTGGTGTTTTGTGAGAGCATTGGGCTCGTGTGGTGTTTGCTTGATGAGACGGAAGAGATGAGTGTGGGTCGACATGCATGCATGGTCCAACGGACTAGCTATAGGGGGGTGGAGCAGGAGCAACGGATGGAGTAGCCACGATGGAGCACCCGAAAGAAGGTCGGGTCCCACCGCTCTCCTTGTCCAGTCTTCGCCTCTACCTGCAGCTGCTATAGCTACCATTGGGCAGTGGACGACGGCCATGAGCGACCCAATCGGTACCTAACAGGAATCCTTGACCAGTAGATATCGATAACTAAGGCTAGTCATAGTGGGAATAACTTAGCTAGTAACATCGCGCACTTTAAGAATTTTTTTTGCTTATGTGGCATGTAATTAATGAGAGATGGTAACATAATACTTCCTCCGTCACGGTTTAAAAGACGCGTTTGGAAATTCTCTGAGACCTAGGTGGTTATTTATTGGTTGTGAGATGGGCTAAAAATAGCATTCACACTACGCATGCATATAGAAATAGTATATCGGAGTACTAATTAGCTACTAGAAATAAATGCAATGCGTCCTAAACCTTGTCTATTGTGAAAACGCACGCAAATTTAATTATGCCTTCTAAACTGTGACGGAGAGAGTATGTTACTGTAACATAGCGTTTTCCACAACAAGATGAGTCTATAAACTAATAAATAAAGTCATATAAGATATTACTATTATATTACTTTCATTATGAAGGTAGTAAGTTAGGCTAGTGTCATATGCATGACACTAGTCTAAATTACTCCCCACTATGACCAGTCTAAAGCCGAACTTGGTCAAGTTACGTGACAGATCACAATAAATATGCACATGCATGCTTTTTTAGCCAAGTATGCATGTCGTTTCTTTACTTCTTTTGAAGAAAACAAAAGGGTGCCAAGTCCACAGGTTTATATAAATACATATACCAAGTATAACTTCCAAAATGGTGCAATTTCAGTTTAGTGGAAAGGAAGACTCAAATTGTAAGTTTTAGAATTGCATTATTAGTAGAAAAAAAATCTCAATTACCATAGATATAAGTTGACACTTTTTTCCCACTAGGAGGTGTATTTTATTGACTTATAATGTCGCATCAAGAAAAGAAATGGCCCCGGGTGACGGCAAATGCGTTTCGTGCGGTCAGGATGACTCATGTGACCATATCATTTGTCAGTGCATCACCGCCAGGTTTACTTGGAGTGTGCTGAGGGCGCCTATTGGGTGCTCCTGGAACCCGATTAACTTCTCGGATGTCTATCGCCTCATAAGAGGAACAAATGCGCAAGACCGTAATGTAGCCTGGGTGGGCTTTGCGTCTCTTAGTTGGTCCTTATGGACAACTTGCAATAAAGCTTTAATGGAAGGAAAGTTTTTCCGGCATCCGGTAGACTTGATCTATAAATTGGTAATGTTTTTGCAGCTATGGAACTTCTGGCAAGAACAAGGGAGCGAGGGAAGGGTGGAGCTTCTCGCCAGCAGCCTACGTGCAAGATGCGTTGAACTCCGCCGCGCCAACACCAGGGCTGATGGGGGATAGAGGCGTCCTTCATGGCTTTGCGGGATCCTTTGATCGCCGCATTCTTTTAGCGCGTTGCGTCATGTCTATGGGTCCGTAGGACCTTGTATTGCTCGTTTGCACTGTTTCGTTTGTTGTACTTCTGTCCGGATTTTCGTAAAGGCCTCAGTTTAAGGCCGATCACATGCCTCCGCTCTAAAGAAAACACAAGCACGACGAGATACATCCAGCCTTTGCATGACTGGAATGCATACAATAAAAATGGACACACACAAAGAAAATAAATGAAAAGAAGGAAAGGAAAAAAAAGCACAACCTCTACATGTCTTGTCCAAGCAAACTCACACATGTAGCAGCAATCATCAACATCAACCATCGTTGATGACAGTATCCAGACTAAGAAAAAAGTGCTTCAACAACTACACCGTCAAGAAGAGAACACCACACAAGTGTCGCCGTCGCGAGATCCATCCACGTATGCTAGATCTTGAGTTTTCAGCCGAAGAAAAAGTTTGAGCAAACTCCAAACAATATGTCCGACAAATATATGACGTGGAACACCACCATTGACAGGTACCACTACTCCAAACCCGACCTCGAGTTTTCACTCTAAAACTTGATCGAGACCATGTGCTCAATAACACCACTAGACTTCAATCACCATGTACTGTTGCCCCCACTTCTGATGAAATGAAGAAGCTGCCTTGTGTTCGATGGAAACATTGTGTAGGAGTACAACAAGGATTATTCCCCTGTGATCATGCTTTCTTCTATGAGATAATATACAGTGCTCACCTCGTTACCATGCATTATAGGTTTGGTCGCACGACGCCACGGTGGTTGACCTGCTATCAATCAGCAGTTAATTATTAGTCGATACGACGTTGACATGGACTGGATTAGAGTAAATTGCACAAAACCACCACTTTGAAGGCTAGGTTTGCGAAAAACACTACGATACATTTTTTTTTGCAAAAAAACACTATATCTTCAGTAATGATTTTGCAAAAACCACCGATCGGCGGATTTGGCTCTGTTAAGCACGCTTATGACAGCTGGGGCCCCTTTTTACCTACGTGGCGTAAAATTTCATGCTAGGTCAATTTTAATCTAATTTTACAAACTAGTCCATACATTTTACACAGACGCCCCTAAAGCAAAAACAAAAAATGCAATCAGATCCTCGCCACAGGTTGGGACGGTCAATGCAGCCTGCGTTGGGCACCTCCTCGCGCAGGAGGCCAAATCGCGGCAGCGGCGACATCCCTCGCCGGATCCCGCAGCCGGCGCTGGGCGCATCCTCGCGCTGGAGGTTAATCGGGGCGGCGGCGTGGCATATCTCGCCGGATCCAGCAACCGTCGATGGGCGTCTCTTCGCGGAGGCCAAATCGTCTCTTCGCGGTGGCGCGGCCTCCCTCGCCGGATGGGGATGTGGCGGCGCTAGGGCAGAACGGGGCGACAAAGCAGCGCGACATCTCTCGCCGGAGGTGCGACGCCTGGAGCGCATGCGCACATCGCTGTCTGCAGCTCCTGTCGAGGGGCGCGGGGAGCGTCGGGGCCTGCTCGACGTCGGCCCTTACCCGCCTGGATGGTGCATGGCGGCGGTGGCGCGGTTGAGCAGAGGCGGGCGCAGCTGGCAAACGCTGGAGCGCGGCGGGGCAGGAAGGTGAGCACGGTGGCGGCTGGCGGATGGTGGTGACCGGCGCCATCGAGACGGTTGACTGTGTGGCAGGACATAGCAAGGGCCTGGGCAGCACATGAAAAAAAACTTGCAGGTGTTTTAGCTTTTTTACCCGTCTAACGCTGTCTTGGGTAAAATGTTATGCCACGTAAGCGAAAAATGGGACCTATCTGTCATAATCTTACTTAACAGTCCAAGATTCGCCGATCAGTGATTTTTACAAAAAGATTACCGTATACGTGGTGTTTTCTGCAAAAGAAATGTATTGTAATGTTTTTCGCAAATCTAGCCTTTAAAATGATGGTTTTGTGCAATTTACTCACTGGATTAGCTTCTCAAATGAGAGTTCATATGAGAGCCAGATGTACACGCATACCTTCTCGTCCCCCCACCGGCCGCGGAAGCTGCTTATATATATTCCGTGTGTAGTGCTCTGAATATATAGTAGTATATGATTATATAAACTGTTGCAAGCTTGGAGCATCGATCTTCCATGATTGAACCTTGTAGATCACTTAATCTAGCTAGCGGCGTCTGTATGTCGACGAAAGAGACCGCTGTTTTGATTGCTCGATCAGGACGATGACAACCTAACACCTAACCGTGACATGAAGCTTTAATTAGTTATCCTGCGAACTCCATAAATCACGCTCGACTAGAGCATTATCTGCCCTGGATGAGGTACGTATAGAAGAACAAGCTGTGAGTTGTTTATGAAGAAATCGAAGAGCAATCGAACAGCAGGTTGGAGGGTGGCAAGCAATCATGCATGCAGTGGGCGGTGAGGCGAGGTACGTGGATCCTACAGGGAAAG
The DNA here is from genome assembly GCF_056163025.1 of Triticum urartu. Taxonomy (NCBI): domain Eukaryota; kingdom Viridiplantae; phylum Streptophyta; class Magnoliopsida; order Poales; family Poaceae; genus Triticum; species Triticum urartu. The sequence goes on from NC_141875.1 coordinate 27,214,346, forward strand.
CGGCCAGGCCAGGCAGCTGGAATCTGGCTCGTCCTTGCGGTGACTCATCCTCCCCACTATTCTATGATGATCGACCGATGGTGATTCGTCCAGGTAGATCGTTTCTAGTGGTGTGGACACTGGGCGCCACGTCTGAGAGGTACGTGTGGCACTGTTCCGCCGAGGTCGGCACGCGATGGCAGGACGGTTTCGTACGGCTGCTTACGTGTACGCGTGGGCGTGGGCGTGGCAACTCGTAGGAGAGCACATGCATATCCAGTTTCTGACTTCATTTCTTTTTTGACGCACCTATATCTGAATTCGTTGGGTAATACTTCCTCCGTCCGAAAATACTTGTCATCAAAATGGATAAAAAAGATGTATCTAGAACTAAAATATATCTAGATACATTCCCTTTTATTTATTTTGATGACAAGTATTTTCAGACAAAGGAAGTAGCAGGAGTATTTGTTATCTAATCAGCCCTGCTGCCGTTTCCATTTTTGTAGAAGAAAAATAGAAACCGAACACACGGTGCAGTGCAAGTTTACCCTCTGGTCCATAGGTAAACTCACAGAAAAGTGAAGTACGGAGTAAACATGAGCAGCTAGGCAGATGAACTCCCAGCAGATAGCTTCACCCATTCCGACGACATTGATTTCGTAGCCCCTGTGCGGATTCTTCGTCAGGTATTCCATGGAAGCATGAGCAACATTTTTCTGACTGCAGCAGGACTCTTTTTCTACGGACTTGAGTTTTATTTCTTTCTTGGTTAACAATTTTTTTTAGGCAATCCTGGTGAACAATCGTACAGGGTCGAGTGAGCCTGAGCGAAATGGACATGTCTTTTACGATCGTGGGCCGAGATCAGGAGAGAGAAGAGAGAGACGAGACGCGTTTTGCATCTGTACGCCCAGCTTTCTCTAAAAAAAAACAAATCTTAGCCCAGCTGCTCAGAATGAAATGGTAGCCGTTTTACTTGTTTCTGAAGCCTTGGCCCAGTCTCTCGACTGACCTGCGTACTCTAAGGCCCACTCAGAAAAAAAGAACTCCAAGGCCCAGCCCATCCGCAAAAATGGAAAGAAAAAAGAGGAGAAGAGCGGCGGTGGTGTGGTCCGTCCTCGTTCCGGCGTACCCGCACGTGTCGCGGCACGGCAGACGGCACCGCCCTCCGCACCCAACCACAATTCCTGCTCCGGCACCCCCTTCTCCACCCTTCTCTCCTCTCTTTCCCTCCCCCCTCGTCGCCGGCGAAACTCCCCGGATCCATCCGTCCCTCTGTTCCATCGCCACCCTCTCCACCTCCAAGGGTTTAATTCCGAGGTGACGCGCACCGCTCCCCAAATTCCTTTATTTTTTCGTTCTAAAATCACGAGATTTTGTCCTGTGAATCCCGCCATTTTTTAGTTCTAGGGTTTGATCCACCACCGCATATGTCTTTTATTTTGTTTGTTTTCGGGTTCTTGTTCGGAGACGAGGAGGGTTCAGTAGCCCGCCCGCCCCCCCTTTGTCGGGGTTTAACCCATCCATCCTTCAATCGACAGCGTCCCTTTCGCACTTTCCAGTCTAGATTCAGTTCCGGTGCTTGATGATGCGAACGGAAATGCACTTGAAATACCGCTGGTGCTTGAATTGACGCGTGCTTGCTTCGTTGGTTCAGGGTGACTTTCCCAGCATCTCCAGCCTGCCTCCGGCGTAATTCCATTCCGCGTCTTCGATGCGTGGTGGGCGCAACACGGTGAGACCAAGTTCGATCTATGCTCTTATATACGTACTCGTCACACAACTCTGCAATGCATTGCCTGCATGATACAGCTCCGCATTGGATCTCTGCTCTAGTATTGCTCTGCAAAGATTGCCCGGCTGTGGATTCGGCGTGCTCTATGAGTTCAGTAAGTCGTAATTGCGCGTGGCATCTAAATCGATGACTTTTTTTCTTGTCAGAAAGCCAGCTGTTCTGTCTGAAGTACGGCTCAAATTAGACTGTTACTGCTGCATTGTGACCTAATGTGTAGACTTTTGTATGCTACTGTAACTACTCCACAAACATGTTTCTTCAGGATATGATGATCTCTTAAGAATCAGAACAACACTAGTAGGCCTAGCATATTCAGATAACCCATTCGACGATGCAGCCAACTTCTTCAGTCGAATTTATGCCATGGTGCAGTTTGCTTCAATTGAGCTACTGCCTACTGATATTCACCATTTATATTTTCTTATAGCAGAACTGCGCACAGACCACCGAGGGTCTTGGCGCACCGGTTTCTGGCCAGCCGGCTAGGATGCAGCAGGTTCAGCACACGGTTCAGACGCACGGATATGGACTGGCCAGAAAGCACACATACGACTGGGTCGTTCTTATTCTCCTAGCCGCGGTCGTGGTCGTCTTGCATTATGCTCCCCCGTTTAACCGGTTCGTCGGGAAGGATATGATGACTGATATTAGGTACCCGGTGAAACCAAGTACTGTGCCAGCATGGGCTGTTCCTGTATGTTTCTGAACCTCTCCAGTTTCATACCCTGACGAAAGCTTATACTCACCCTTCTCTGATACTCACTGGGTGCTGGACCTTTCAACAGGTAATCTCTATGCTGTGCCCTGTGCTTGTCTTCATAGCACTGTATGTTGCTAGAAGAGACGTCTATGATCTTCACCACGCAACACTAGGTGATTGATTCTGTTTGTGTCTCCATCTGATGGTTGTGTTGTTCTGTGCACTTATTCTGTAATTGCGAAGTTTCGCATGACCCTGTTCGTGTATGGAAAATGCAGGTGTTATTTTTGCTGTGCTGATCACTGCCGCTTTCACTGATGTGATAAAGAATGCTGTGGGGAGACCTAGGCCAGACTTCTTTTGGCGGTGCTTTCCTGATGGAAGGCCGGTATGCATTTTCTGACTTTTGTATGTCCGTATAGTTCCATACTTTAAAGCGTTGGCATGTTTCATTGCTAGGTAAAATTAACACGGCACTTTCCTGGCATGTTTATCTCAGGTATATGATCAAGTGACAGGTGGTGTGATCTGCCATGGCGAGAAAGGTTTCTTAACCGATGGGCGCAAGAGTTTTCCTAGTGGACACACGTCGTGTAAGTTTGTACCGTTACATGCATGTCTACACTAGATGCGATGTTGATGGATAGAGCTCTCTGAGGTAGATTGTCAACAATTGCTGCATACCTATTGTAGCTTATCTCCTTTATAGTGCTATAAACTTGGACTTGACTTGATAGTCTGGATACCCATGCTTTGTGTTAGGTAGTTATCTCGATTCTCAAGTTGATACTGTGAATAATCATATCACTTCCATTGTTTCCTCCAAAATAGAGTTGTACTACAGTCATTCTGCGTGCACAGTCAGTATTTAACAGAATTTGCATTGCAGGGTCTTTTGCTGGACTTGGATTTTTGTCACTATACTTATCTGGCAAAATTAAGGCGTTTGATCGCAAAGGTCACGTGGCAAAACTTTGCATCGTGATTCTTCCTCTTCTTCTTGCTTCGCTTGTTGGGATTTCTAGAATAGACAACTATCGACACCACTGGGAGGATGTGTTTGTCGGCGGCCTGATTGGTTTGTACTTCTTCCCCGCTCTCTTCACAAATGCATGGCATCCTGTGGCCTTCAGTAACCATGTTTAATCGATGTATTTCAGGATATATCATGGCAGTGCTGTGCTATCTGCACTTTTTCCCTCCTCCATATCACCATCAAGGTTGTTCAATCTCCACAAAAATAATGAAAATATCTTCTGCTATTAGTTCAGTTTCTTGTCTAGGTATTATCAATTTATCATTTGATATTGTGAATTTTTCTGTTTGAACTGACAGTCTCATCTTTTTTCCCCTACAAGGTTGGGGGCCCTATGCATACTTCCACATGCTGGAGGAGCTTGAGGCGGGCAATTCAAATAATGCACAAAACCAACAGTCTGCAGGTCAGCATCATATCGGATTGACCGGCCAACACCATAACGGGAGATCAAGAAATGATTTGGAATCTGGAAGTGTGTAACTCACCCCTCTGTGGAACCGACTAGCATACCTTGTACAGTAAGCATGCCTTAAAAACTTTTTTATGTGTGCACTAAGCAAGTATTAGGAGTTTAGAACTAGATCTGTGCTATCTCCCCCTCATGTTTGTGTACAAAAGTCACTCGCTCAGTATATTCTGACCTAGTTGTTCTAGGGCCACCTGTTGTATCTAAATCATGTGTTAACGTCGTAGACCGTGTGAGTGGCCGGTGCAAGTACTGAGTACGAACTTATTCCGCTGTTAAACATGCACAACTGAGCGGCGATAATGACAAGCATATCTAGAGGCATTGAACATTCTCTATCAGGTTGCACCGCCCGGGGTAGCTAGTGGTCCAGTGGCTCTGTATCTATCAGTTCATACATAAAAGTGCAAACGTATACTGACCGACTGTATTTATTCCCCGTCCTTGGTCTTATTCCAAGCTGGGAAGAAGAGATTGACACGGATCAATCATCTTAGTTGTTGAGCTAGAGGCAAAAGGCAGCAGATCCCTGAAATCTCTGCTTTACACCATGAGGGCAACCACTGCAGGCTCTGTGATTCTGTGTTATGTTAATCTTGCTGGAAAGCATTCCTTAGTGTTGTTAAATATGCTTCTGTCGCACGCACACTGGAAAAAGCTACGAGCTTCGGTGTCTGTATTTTATAGGTTTCAACAAAGAGGTATTCGCTTCTTCGGTAGAAGTGCACTGAGCATCCCAATGCGTGTGTTTAGCCGGAAACCAATAATGCCATTTCAGGTGGCATGATTGGCACTTTAAGCGCAGTGAAAACAACTAGATTGCGAACGGATTCTTCCACTTTCGCTTTTTTTTTTCTTTTCTTTCAAGAGCGCAGACCACGGAAGGAAAGGAAGTGTCCCTTGTTTAATCTTATGCGGTCGCCATAAGTAAGGTAAGTTCTTACTATCTAGGTAACTTTCTATATGCTCTGGTTCCTCTTCAGCACGGGGCAAGAGGCTGAAGGAATAAGTTGGAAGAAAGTCGATTAACTTTCAGGGTGTGCTACTGGACCAGCACAGGTATATGCATACAAAACTGAAAATGGTATCGAAAATATGATTCATGGGCAGATCTGCACTTTCGTTTTCTGAGAACTAGAACTGCAGCTCTTAACACTTTAGAGTTACGAAAGCGAACTGAAAAGGAAGTGAAGTGCAAGGTAGGGTCCTTTTTGTTTCAAGAGCATTCTTTTTTGTTTCTTTGAAAACTTCCAAGATAGAGTGAGTTGTTCATTATCTAGAAAAACAGAGTGAGTTGCAAACCTATATCTGTCACTTTATTCTCTAATATTTTGCTGGCAGAAACTTTGTCCATGGGGTATCTGCTTTTACCTCGCCTTGTTGTCCAACTTCCAATAGATACATATGGGCGACTTTCTCGCGCATTCCGTGACATAGGATGTTTGTTACTGATTATGTCACACCAGTGACGAAATCTAATGGGTGAACAGTCCTTCTATTTGGAGAACTGTTGGTAGTTACACAATACTCTATGGTTTTAGCAGTAGAGTTGTATTTAGCAAATATGCTGATTCGGTGCAAGATTTCGCCGAGCTCTGTTCCGAGCAGTAGATGATGATCTGCCAACAAGCAATAAACATCTTTCCTGTTGCTCAGTGATTCAAAATGTTTGTGAGGGAGGTGAAAGGGGGAAACACCACACAGCGAAAACAGAGGCATCTGAGATTTGGCAATGCTTTCTTTCACTTGATTATACGTATATGATACAAGGCGATAGCAGCTTGAGCTAAATTACAAGAAACTACACAAACTGACTGGTAAAGGTAAAACCATCTGCCAACAAAAGCTTTCTGGAGCTGCTGGTTCTTCTCTCTGCTGTACAAACATGGAAGCTCTCTGTCAAAATCCAAAGCCTCCGGTTCCTCTTAGACAGTGGCGAATCTAGAAAAAAATGGAGGGCGGGCTGGGCTGCCTGGGTCATGCAAATATGTGTTGGATTGGGCCTGCAAGTAGCTGGGCTGGGCCTTAAAATTAGTAGTAGAAACAAATTTTACAGTGCTGAAGGGGGGGGGGGGGGGGGGGGCTTGAGCCTGTTAAAGCCCCTCAGTAGAATCGCCCCTGCTCTCAGACACACTCTATGCTCGAGGTGCCTTTCCGTTACGGCAGATAGGAAGACGACTGACCAAAACCCAAACAGAACAAGAAGAGGAAAAAAGACAGAGCTACTGAATACAAGACGTAGGCGGTAGTGTTTAGGGAGAGGGAGGGATTTGATGGGATGAAGTGCCATGCTAGCTAATCCTAACGACTAGCTAGTACCTGACGATGGTGGTAATCCGTGGCGGCGTTGTTGTCCCTGTGATCAGCCGCAGCCTCGTGGTGGGTCGGCGTGTAGGTGCCGTTGCCGGTGTCGTCGCCGACCTTGTTGTGCCACGCGGGATGCCTCGCCGGCGTCTCGCCGCCAGCCTGGTCTTGCAAGTAGGCGGCGTGGCTGCCGGCGTGGGCGTGGTAGGCCTTGTGTCCGGCCTCGTGGTTGGCGACGATGGGCGGCTGCCGGTACTCCGGCGCCGGCTCCGACCAGTAGCCGTGGCCGTGGTTCCCTCTGCTGCGGCCGTAGTCGTCCCGCCTGCGGCCGCCGAAGCACGAGCCGAACTCCAAGCACATTCTTCCCTTGTGGCGAGTAGTGAGGTGGCCGACTCGGCGCTGGGTGCTTCTTCGAACTACTCTAGCTGGGAGCTACTGGTAGTGGGAAGCAGCACTATCCTGGAAGTAGCTGCTGGGGGTGGGTATCTCAGTGGTGGTGTTGATGGCCCTGAAACTGACAGAGTACTTATATCCGTTCCGGGTGGGGAGATTAGAGCTCGTGCTGGACGCGACGTGTGCGTTCGAAGCCAAGCGAAGCTCCGTAGGAAGGGCGAGTTGGGTCTAGGTCCCGGTCGATCAGGCTCGTCCAACTCGCTCTCCGGACTCCGGTCTCCAGTGCCGGTCAACCGCGCGAATCATGGATGGATGGAGGGAGGGAGGGCGGTGCAGCCGGACGGCAGAATATCTTTTTGGGGGCCGGCTGTGGATGATATAGGGTCTCGTCAGGATGTTGGACTGGCCGAGTCGTCGTACCGTGTTTCAGTTTCAAGCTTTGAACACGGCGCACCTTGGGGTTGGACTCTTCGTTCACTGGTTTTCACCGAATCTGCTACGCGCTGGATTCTTTTACCCGTTCAAAATTTTTCTGTAAGCTCTTGTTAGCGGTGGCGGAGCTGAACGTTGTTAAGCTTTGTTGGGAGAGGCAAGTCCATTGGCAATTTAGAAGGGTTAGGCACGCTACACTGCGTCATTGGTGTTGTGGGATTTCCATAATTTTTCTACTTCATCTGTTTTAAAACAGGGCAACGATAGGCGCCAGCGCACCGGCCTAAAATTTCGGCCGGTCCGCTGCTAGCCATCCGATTTGAAAGTAGCGAATCGTCAGATCTCGCCTCCTCTTCCTTCCCCTTTTCCGTCCTTTCCCACAGGCACAAGGAAACAAACACAAAAAGTGCCATCGATTCATGCCTGCGCGACCTCCATGCCCGCACGACCTGGAAGCTCCGCTGGTTCCCCAACGCTCGTCGCTCGCCGTCGGCATCGCCGCTCGTCGGTTGCAGCAGAAAAAACAAAGCAACACCAGCTTGAAAGCAAAACACATGGTTCCAGCAAATAATTAATATGGTTCCGGCAAAACAATAATGTGGTTGCAGAAAAAATACTATGATTCCAGCGAAATACATTGATATGGTTCCAGCAAAAAACACACATGGTTCCAACAAAAAATTGATATAGTTCCAGCAAAAATGAAAAATGGTTCCTCAGAAGAAGAAAAAAGATCAATGCAGCCAAAAAAAAAAATTCACGGCGTCATCGTCGTAGCTGCCCCAGCACCATCCTTGCCGATTGCAACAAGTCAAAATGCTGGTTCCAGCAAAAAAATCTGTGCAGCAAAAAATCATGGCACCCGCGGCCGTGGTCGCCCGACATTGTCCCCTCCTGTTGCAGCAAATCGAGAAAATGGTTCCAGCAAAATTTGAAAGTAGTTCCAGCAAAAATTAAAAAAAGAACAACTTCCCACGACGGCCACCGTTGTCGCCGTCCACCACCATCCTCGCCATTGAAGCAAATCCCGGCGCTGGTTGAAGCAAATCCCCATGCCGGTTCCAGCACCGGGTCCCAGGGCATCTCCTCTGCACATCGTCGTCGGGCCGAGGACACAAACAGCCTTCGCCGCAGGCCGGCCGCTCCACGACCTCGCTCGATGGGCGCAACTCGCCGTGGCCGCGGGCGCATATCATCATGGTGGCGCTTCATGGACGCAGCTCCTCGCTCGCGTCGGCTTCGGAGCACCTCAAGCACAGTCACCGGCGTTGGGCTTGTGGGGATTGAGAGACAGAGAGAAGAGCGGCCAGGGAAGAAACTGGATAGATATTCGCGTGGGGGTGAGGATAAGGTTTCTGTGACGAGCGGTGGTTAAGCGACCACGTGGGTCCACGTGTGTGTGCACGTGTTGTGCGACGAGGAGGGACCGGCCCAGTTTCGGCCGGTGCGCCGAACCGAACCGTTTCCCTTTAAAATATGAGGTGTGTTGGTTTTTTGAGAAGCCAATCCTCTTTAAGCTTGACTAAACTTTTAGAGAAATATTTCAATATCCATAATACCAAATCGGTACCATTAGATTCATCATGAAATTAATTTCTATATTTTATTTATTTAGTATTGTGGATGTCGATTGATTTTAAAAATTGTTGACTCAATCAAAATTTTGAACCAAATTCAAAATTGAATACCTCGGTCGAATAGGGGAGCTCCAAATTAGGGACTATAGTGGATTTAAAGGATAGAACGACAGAGCTCCTTGAGAAAAAAACAATGTTGAGCCGATCAAAATTGGGTGATCTGATTTTAAATTGGAGAGCCTAGTTGGTTGTGATAGCTCTAAAATTAAGGACCAAAGTGTATATATAGATGGACAGTGATATCTTCCGAACATTCTCAATTTAAGCGACATATCCGAACACACCCTAGCCTAACTAATCACGTGCGTGCAGCCCGCTTAGTAAGCAAAAAGCGAGAGAAGAGCATGCACGGCCTTGCCATATGCATGCAAAGTAATATAAAAATGTGATGATGTCAGCAAAAGATTATCTTTTGTTTTGAAACTTTTAAATGTTCTGTAGCTCAAACCGATGGTCGGATTGAAAAACCACTTTGACATAAAAGAAATTCGCCGTGACGAGACCTTCGAAACTAGATCCCATATTGTTATGTTTCGATAACTTTTTTGTTTTGGGCCAAAAAATACCAGACCTAGTACAAGTAAGTTACCACCCATGCAGAGTGTATATTACCATGCTGTTTGCAGAGAAGTCACCGAGGTTATTTTTTAATCAATTCCTTCCCCAGGTCTAAAATTTACTAATGGTACCCCCATCAACGTTGTCGTGGTATTTATGCCTAAGTTATCATGTCCGTGGTGTGTTTGTTGCCATCATGTAATACACAAGTTATCGGGTGTTATGTATTCAACAACCTTTTAGCCCAGGCAAATAGTTACCATAGTATGTGTACCTAATTATCAGGTATGCGGTACATATATTACCATGGTATTTAACACAAACCTTATCGGCGGTATGTTTTCCAACTACCCCCCCCCCCCCTCCCCAAATCAAAGTTACCGCGGTGTTTGTACCTAAGTTATCAGGTCTACGGTGTGTCTGTTACGATCATATTTAGTTACTGCCGTGTTTGTACCTAAGTTATCAGGTTTGCGGTGTGTCTATTACCATCATATTTATAAAGTTATCAAGGGTGTGTATATGCCATTTTTTTGCCCAGGTAAAAAGTTACCGCAGTGTTTGTGCCTAAGTTAACGGATCTGTGGTATATATGCATATTACCGTGCTATCTAACATGAAAATTGACTGCGGTATGTTTCCAACAACTCCCCCATCAAAGTTACTGTAGTGTTTGTACCTAAATTATCAGGTTTGCAGTGTGTGTATTACCTTCATATTTTTAAAGAAATTACTGGGGTGTGTATTCCACAACCTATTTTTCCCAGGTAAAAAGCTACCACAACGTTTGTATCTAAGTTATCGGGTCTGCGTTACATATATTACCGTGCTATTTAACATGAAAGTTACCCCGCGGTATGTTTTTCAACAACTTCCCCATCAAAGTTATTATGGTGTTTGTACCTAAGTTATTAGGTTTGCGGTGTTTCTGTTATCATCATATTTATAAACAAGTTATCGGGGGTGTGTATTCGACAACTTTTTTGCCCAAGTAAGAAGGTACCCGCAGTGTTTGTACATAAGTTATTAGGTCTGAGGTACGTATATTACCGTGCTATTTAATAGGAAAATTACGGGCGGTATGTTTTCCAACAACTTTTCACATCAAAGTTATCTCAGGTATTTTGTACCTAAGTTAAAGTTATCTCGGGTATTTTGTACCTAAGTTATCACGTTTACAGTGTGTCTCTTACCATCATATTTCTACAACAATTATCGGGGGTGTGTATTGAGCAGCATTGGCAAAAAAGGTACCGTAGTGTCTATATAGAAGTTATCAGGTCTGCGGTGTTTCTATTAACATCATATTTATACAGGAGTTATTGGGGGTGTGTCGAACAATTTTTTTGCGCAGCTAAAAAGTTACCGCAGTGTTTGTACATAAGTTATCAGGTCCGTTGTATGTATATTATCATGTTATTTTACACCAAAGTTACCGGTGACATGATGTCAAGAGGAAGTAAATTTGACAAATTAAAATGGACCTCTCGTATTTTCTTAGGTAAAACAATGTAGAAAAAGAAACGACAACAAATCTCTGGCTACGAGAGCCTGTCGTAACTTAAAGTTATAAAAGCAGTCTAATATATATATCTAATCACAACATACACTCTGTTTAGATGGTTATTCGGTAGATTGCTCACTTACTAGGTTCCAAGTTCATCTTCCCAAGTTGCTTTTTTTACCGACATAAAAAAAGGAGACAACCAAAAAGAAGACGTGCGGGGATCGAGCGACCTAGGTCGGGATCGTTCGGATATGAAACGAAAAACAAAACGTTCGGAAATTACAAATTGCATTTATAGATAGATTCAGTTATATATTAGGCTTAAATCAATGATGTTGTTGGCGAGAGGGGGAGGAGGGAGCCCCCCCCTGCTGGTCCCCGGTCCTTGTTAGTGTTGTTGTTGTATCAGAAAGCAACCTTGAAAATGCTTAATGTCTCGTCTCTACACTTGAAGACATACAAGACCCAAACATGCGAAGTTGAAACACATACATAGTTTGAAAAAAAAGTACACAAACATGAAAACACTTAACACTTAAAGCGACATCGTATGACGGCTTACACTGCCTCATGTGACTTCACCTTGAGTGCCATCATCAGCATGGGGCGCCGAGCTCATGGTGGATGTGTGGCAATGGTGTAGTGTGGAGCCAGTCGTGCCGTAAGACTCTGTACTGCACGTACGTGTGTTATCTTCCCCACAAAACATAGGAAGAGGAAATGACTACATTGTAAGGGCATCAATCAAAGCATGTCACCACCACATACCCCAGGCCACACATGCTATTATGTCTTAAACGAATCTTTATAGTTTATAAAGTAACTTTCATCATGCTATTTCTTATAGGTTTTCTCCATTGTTTTATATTTTATTGGACCAACTTACTAATAAAGCGCCAGAGATGCAGCTGCATGTCTAATGCCTATGCCGATAACTCATCATTTTTAGTATAGCTTATCTCTATGTAATTAACAATTTGACAAAGATAGCCTTTTCTGGCTTTGAATACCTATCTTCTTTTATAGTACTAACTTGCTTATTTTCAACCGAGGACGCAACAATACAAAAATTCACGCGGAAACAACATACTAACATTTTGACTAAGGGAGGAGTCAAGTGAATAGTATTGCCTGAGTTTTGTACTGGTAGAGTAGAGTACAATAAGTGAATTGGGGCCCCTAAACTGGTAGCCTACCAATTGTGGCGGGACCATATACTAGTTTATTTTAATAGCTCATAAAAAGATGAGCTATACTATGTTTTTACTTGCTCATTTTGTTTAAAGAATCATCGTGATTTAAAAAATGAAGACGTGGGGTGTCAACCACGGAAAGGTAGCAAGTAACCAAGTTTGGTGGGCCCGTCACATGATATTTATTTTTTGCACACGGACATGGTAATGTTGCTCATGATTTATCCATCATGGCCGAGCATTTGTGGGGATAGGGTTGTGGGCTGCGATCACGACGCCTTGTATCGAGCGGTGTTGCATTGCAGTCGCACCAGTTAGCCATTCTGGAGGTAGGCAAAGATGTCATGGGATTTATCTTTTGGGTTTGGCAATCTGGCAGATGGTGTCGGTGCGCCTGTTGCCTTGCAGACAACAAGACTAGCTGTGGGCGTTACTTCCTACTTGTTGATCAAAGCTTACGGACTGTCAGAACACGACTTCTTCAAGATACATATGACTTGAATCTTAGATTGAGTTCCCAAACATACCCGCTAAGCAGTCAGAATGGCTGCAAGAAAATCCCCTCGAAATGCAAACAATGCATCGGTCATGATTCAAAACACAGTTTGGACGTCAGACAATCTTATGGTTAGGAGTAAAACGAATGAAGGTTGAGGCTTTGATTCAACCGACACTTCTCCGCCTTATGGTTAGGGAGCAGAACGGATGAAGGTTGTAACATTCTCTATCTTAGCATTTTTAGAAAAGAATGAACTAGTCTTCCTCTCTCCTTGTTACAATAGTGAGTGTACATCCGAAAGTGCATAGGAGCACTCGGTGACTCAGCCCACCGAAATCTAACTCATTCATTAGTCTCGGGATTGGTATCTTCTATATTAGCCGGTCTGTATTACAAAGTTGTGTGATCCCATAAACTTTCGTGTATCTATGTTGATACTCAATGTACTGACATTCTCAGATAGTCTTGTTGGCCGCTGGTTGTTGAGATCGACCGAGTATCCCAATAATCTAATTAATGCATCTGCGCCTCCCACCAACCCCTCTTCCCTCCACCACTGACCTTCCCCAGGACATCCGTTCTTCCTCATCCATCCTCCCGTGAGTCCTCTTGTACAGCTCCTACCCATTCTTCCCCACTTATTCTTGCTACGTGGAACAAAGCCCATAGGAATATTAGGACGGCCATGTCTGCCCTGGCCGTCGTCCGAGCTTGCCGGGTCCTCCGCAACCACTGCCGGCGACACCATGTTTGCCCTGGCCACCAACAACAACTCATGCGTTCTAGGAGCCAGCCACAACATGTGAGAAGAAAACCATGAGGAAAATATGCCATCCATGACGAGCAAATCAAGGTAGCTCTCGTCTGTGATTGCCACGTTCTGCGCACCGCGTCTGCACACTGCGTCTACCTTGGGCGCTGAGCCGCTGACTGCATGTTCTGCATGACCACGTCCAGCGACAATGTCGTCGCCGGCATCGCTTCCTAGGATGACATGAGCTGGCCGCCTGTACATCGTTTTGTCCTGGTCGTCCCGTCGTCGTCAAGCTCGGCATGGCCATCATTCGCGTCCTGGTCATCCCCGTCGCCGTCAAGCTCAGGATGGTCGTGCTTCTCCTCAGAACAGTGTTAGTGTACATCCTGCTAGCCATGTTTGAGGCCGTGTGCGTCATGACCGTGGCCGGCGTCCCCACATGTACGGAAGCGGATTAGGAGCACTCGGCGAAATCACATACGCATCCGTACGCGATTTCGCTGTCATGTAGGTGATTTCGCCGAGTGCTCCTAATCCGCGTACGGGTGCGTACGTGATTTCGCCGAATGTACGTGATTTCGCCGAGTGCTCCTAATCCGCGTACGGGTGCGTACGTGATTTCGCCGAGTGCTCCTAATCCGCGTACGGGTGCGTACGTGATTTCGCCAAGTGCTCCTAATTCATTTACTTTGAAGTGACACAGATCCCGATAGAGCACGGGTGTGCACGTAATTTCGGAGGGCTGCGTCGCCGAGTGCTTTTAATCCGCTTCCGTGTACATCGATGAAGGATACCACCCACCAATTAACCCATGCATGTGGCATTTGACCTTTATTTATTGTGCATATGTCTTTCTACCCACAACAATGATATCACATCAGCTACCATCGGGTCATGGAAACAATAAGGCGGGCATCTGGATCTATCAGAAAGTTAGTGAGGACATGTTGATATGGTGACACGCGAGACACACACGGACACAAGTCTACCCACCCTAGTTCCAGTTGCCTAGCTCCCGGTCGATTAGGTTTGTCCACAAACTAACACACATCTTCTTTGGGTCTGACCTATGCTCCTCTCATCACTTTAAGATTCGGCACCCAGTGATGGTGGCATTATATAGCGCGCCAGGATTGTGCTCCCCATGGTTAACTGTGTGAATAGAGGTATCAGAGGCCAGTATAATCAAAGAGCTCACATTCTTGAGTCTGACAAGTGGGTGTGGACAACCTTGAGATGCATGATTCCCATTGGAGGTGTGTCCTAGGTCTATTGCTTTGTCGACAACTGGATGAAAGTGAGCATTGCCAATATGCTCCATCCCACCATGTTTACAACCCTCTGTTCCCACCAATTCCCCAAGCGTGTCTTTTTTTAGAAAATTATATTTTTACCTCGAAATAGGTTTTCACTCCGCTTTATCTATAAATGCCAGGAAGGCCAGTTGCATGTCTTATATTTACACCAATAACTCTTTATTGTTTTGTACATGTTATCATAATGTCATATAAATTTTTGCCAAAGATTGCCTTTCATGGCTTTAAATACCGGTGTTTCCATAATGTTGGGGCGGGGCAAGGGGGTGGATGGGATCTAGTGTTAGGACATCGCTTTGTTTATTTATTTTTGATTGCGGGGAGGACATCGCTTGATATGATGGGGATGAACCGGTGAGTTAGAGTATTTGTGTATAATATTGGGTCTTTGTGGTCACAGAAGAGTTGTTTCCAAAAATATCTAACCATGATGTCTTGCTATATTAGTACATACATATAAGAAAAAAAAGTGAAAAGCACTACTCATGTGAAAAAGCACCACGAATGAAAGCAAGAAAATGCCCATTGAAAACCTCCCTTTGTGGCTATTCTTGTCACTACCGATTTTAGTCATCTGTCAATGGTGCACCAATAACAATATGTAATTATGCAGCAGTGGACCTTCAAAGATTATGTGATCTTAGACACCGTGATAGACAAGTTTTGGCCTTCCAACTCGCTGACAAGCCAACTTTTCACATGAAAAATTTGAGAAATTCAAGGCACAAAACATCCGAAACCTACTTTTTCCCGCAAAACATCCGGACCCATATATCGGTCCGCCGACCGATCTAGACCTACTTTTACCTCCTCAGAGGACTTTTTTTAAGCGCATCGACAAGAGAGACTTGTGTAAGATGGCAGTTGTGGTGTCAGGATTTCTGTGGCAATGATGGTGGGGTGAGCAATGGTAGGGTGATGGCAGTGTTTGCGGTAGTTGACTCTTTTGCGTGTCCACGGGATTGTTTCGGGTTGTTTGTTGCAGAGAAGTTGGACCTAAGATGAAGGCCGAGAGGCGGCAACGTATTTTTCTCACGGGCGCCGTCGATGGATGTAGGAGGAAAAAGCCTCAACACTCCAAGGAATTTGGATGTATGTTGCAATTTCTGTAAGGGCGTTTTGGTAAGTTAATGTGTTTACTTGATATATGGTCCTTGGCCTATCCGCAAAAAAGTACGAATTTGAAAGGGGCCAAGAGGTGACAAAGCAGACACGAGATGCTATGTGCGCTTACCAATGTGGCACTTTCTTCATATTTACATGGTCTGCGAGAGATCGATTGTGACGAGTCATGCCGGGCGGTGCCGTGGCAGGTAGCATCCGCTGGACTGTTCGAGTTTGGGGCAATAATGCTTGCCTGATTGGTTGTTGTGCCTTGTTGTTTTCAGGTATTGCGTCGCTGACGGCAAAAGACTGATTGTTGACGATGCTCCATCTATGTTCATGATACCCACCGACTTGGTGGAACACAAGGTTTCAAGACAATAATAATTTAGTTAGGGCATTTGATGTTCTGCCAAATACTCACCAGGCAGACAGACTAAAGTAATGGTTTTTTGCCGGAATTTTTCATGGCAAGCCAAGCACAATGCAGACCCTAATTAAAGACCCTACGGATCCTAAAAGTAATTGTTTACTGTGTGGCTTCTCGATCTACTGTTTGTTCATTGCTCTAGGGAATATTTTGGTTCTCACAACAATCAATCAGTTCGGTGGACTGGGTCACGAGCCATGAGATCTGTGTCTACACTTGCTTCATTAGTTTGAAAATGCTGACCATTAATCTGGACTGGTACTAGAGCATGAGTTTAAGTCATGATCACTGTTGCTAAAGAATGTACTTAACTTTCATCATTTTAACCTTCAATAAGGAAAATGATATCATCAACCGCCAAGAAAATCAACAAATTTGACATCAGAACCATATGAGCCACTCGCAAGGAAATAGAAAAGAAAGCACATCATTTGTCACGTGGGCTTAATCAGTCGCATTACTCACTATATATGGAGAAACAAATGAAGAATCAACTGTCATTTGCTTCTGCACTCCATATGCTACTGCCTTTATTCTCCTACACAAGGCTGGCGGAATCTGCTGCCCTCCTCTTCTAATTGGATATGGCAAAATGATTGTTCAGGCACATCACAATATGCTTAAACAAGAAGAAACCAAAGGGAGGGAACATTCTTGGTAGAATAGAGGAAGCCAGAATTCGATTGGGGACAAATTGCAGGGTGCCACCAAGGATGGGCATGTATGAGCACCGAAAAGTTAGTTAGATGTTAGATCTCAGTCTGTGGAGGTGATTGTCCACCGAAAGTCCTAATTATTGTAGACTGATGCCACCCGTTATGTAGTATCAGGTGATTAATTTCTCGTTTGCGCTCGACCAAGATCTTGATCGGTAATCCTATGTAAATAAGAGCATCTGTTATGGAGATCATACCATTGGATTTTCCATGATGGAGATTTCTTTTCCATATTCCATGCAGCACGAAGTGGATAGAATTTTGGGTAGGGATCATCTGTGCCAGACAAGGAAAGGCTGGAGTAATATTCTGCAAAAGAGAAGTTGTCCCTTATTTTAAGTTGTGTAGTGCTTTCCGAGCTCTTCTTAAGTTAATTTATTACACCGACTTTTGCACTTATTCTCAAAAAGTATTTTAAGCCCCATCATAAAGCACACTTTTTTGATATGTACTATCAAAGCTTGTGACCACTAGTAGGATATGGATGATCACTGTTCTTATAGAGGATCTACTATAGTTATGATAGTTTGTAATGAAAAGTTATGTCATAGACCCATACATCTCCAAGCTCACATGCCAAAGCAAAATAACTTCTTTACAAAAAGCACCCATCGTATTAAGCACTTGTGTAACATGCTCTAAGAACGATTTTTATTGGTTTCTGAAGCTTGATCATCAATCTTAACAATCTCCAAGTTCCTTTTTGTTTTTCTTGTGCAAGATCTCGATCATAAATCCTGTGAAAATAGGATCATTTCCATGGGAGATCTACCAATTGAATTTCTTGTGATGGATATTTCTCTTGTATATATTACACAGAAGAATATGGATCAAACTCTGGCGTGATTGCCCAGGTGGACAGGCCAAAACAGGGAAAGTTGTAAAATCCTGAAAAAGAGAAGTTGTTTCTTCAACATAGCTAGTGCTCTTTTAGCCGTTTCCCATTTAATTATACTTGAGGAGTAAATGTATAATGCTTTATATCATCAGGGCAACTGTGGCCTGCTATTCCAAGCTGAGAAGAAGTGATCGATACGGATTGAAGATCTTAGTTCTTGCGCTAGAGGCAAAAGGCAGCAGATCCCTGAAATCTCTGCTTTACACCATGAGGGCAACCGCTGCCTGCTCTGTGATTCTGTGTTATGCTAATCTTGCTGAAAAGCATTCCTTAGTGTTGTTAAATATGCTTCTGTCGCACGCACACAGGAAAAAGCTACGCACTTCGGTGTGTGTATTTTAGTTTCAAGAAAGCGGTCTTAACTTCTTAGGTAGAACATCACTGACTCACAGGAGCAACAGTGATAAGAGGGGGTGGCAACACAGCCGGATTTCATTTTTGATGGTACTCCTCGGGTGCCAAGTTGTGACTTTCAGAGTGAAAACCTAAGGCCTGACCTTCATTGGTTGTGTCCATCGATTGCCTTGCTGAATGAATTGTTTTGAAAGCGCGGACTTTCTCTAGGGTGAAAACCTAAGATCTTGGATCGGGCAACGACGGCGCTTGTGCACTCTTCCCTTCTTGGAGGTGTTGCTTTTGGAGACCTTTAATATTTTCCGGGTGTTGTATTAGGTTGCAGTAGGTGTGCTGTTGTTGAGAGGAGTCGATCAGTGTGGCGGGACTTTTCTTGTTATTTTCTCTTTTGGCTGTGTGCATCCTGGGTGTCTTTATGACATCTTGTAGGTACAGAGGCTGTAGGTAATTGATATCTTCACGATATTAATATATTCCCCTTTTTAAAAAAAGGTAGAACTGCACTGAGCATCCGAATGTGTGTGTTTAGCCAAAAGCCACGTAATGCCATTTTAGGAAGCATGATTTTTTTTTGCAAAATAATTCTTGCTTTAACAACAGTAAAAACATCCAAACTGTGGGCGATTATTCACCTTTGATTTTTTTTAACAAATCAGTAAGGTAGGTATTTACCATCTGCATAACTTTCTATATGCTCTGGTTCCTTTCCCTGTAAACAGGGGGCAAGTGGCTGAAGGAATAAGTTGAAAGAAAGTCGATTAACTTTTAGAGTGTGCTACTGGACCAGCACATGTGTATGCATACAAAAATGAAAATGCTACCGAAAATATGATTCATGGATAGATCTGCACTTCCTTTTTTTTAAGAACTAAAAATTGCAGCTGTTAACATGATAGAGTTGCGTAAAGCAAACTGAAAAAGAAAGGGAGATAGTGTCCTTTTTGTTTCAAGAGCATCTTTTTTTAAGAACTTCCGACGAGATGATAAGAGAGTTATTCATTAATTATCTATGGTAGAGTGAGTTGTGTGACCTACATCTGTCACTTTATTCTTTAGTTTGGCGGCAGAAACTTTGTCTATCTGGGGCATAGTAGCCGGAAACGGGGAACGGTGGGCCATCCCTCGATCCGGATTCATCGACCCGGAATCAGATTCGGGAACGAGGATCGATTCGGTAAGATTCGATGCGGATTCGGCGTTTCCGCAGTCGGATCGTCGATTCAGGTTCGGCGACTCGACAGTATTGGTTCTTGAATCGATCGAGTAAGCAAAAGGTTAGCCATATCAATCACGAACTCCTCGTTTTACTCTCTGCCCTGTTCTTTTCCACTCCCCTAAATAACTTCTCGTTCTGCTCTCCAATTACTCCAAGGCTGCTAATAAATTTTCCATTGGGAAGGAGATGATGTATTTTAGTCTTCATGAATCGACGATGCAGCCAGTTGCTCCCAGCCCAGCCAGTTCCATGTATAAGTACTCCCTCGGTCCCTCCCAGCCAGTTGCTCCCCGCATCCGTAAAGATTCACGTTCCTCGTTCCATGGTACCGTACCAGATTCATTGTACCGGAATTGATTGGATGGCGTTTCCGCTTTAGAAAAATCGTTCTAGAGATGTATACCCCCACTGTACCCTATTTTTTCCAGCCCCCGACTCTCGTTCCCCGTTCCCGTTCCTCGTTCCCACCGTACCGAAAACATGGCAACTATGATCTGGGGTATCTGGCTGCTTTAGTCTCATCTTGTTGTCCAAATTCCAATGCATACACATATTGGCGACTTTCTCGCGCATTCCGTGACATAAGGTGTTTGTTATTGATTATGTCACACCAGTGACGAAATGCAAATGGAGAACAGTCCTTCTTTTGAGGAAAACTGTCAGGTAAATAGTACTCTCTCCGTCCCATAATATAAGAGCGTTTTTTATAGTACGTAGTTATATACGGAGTCCGTTGGCTTGCGATGGCTCCTCCTCCTTACTCCTCTCTCCCCTCTCCCTCCTCCCCTCCCCGTTTTCGCTCCGGTCCCCTAGTCCAACTCTCCCCGCTCCCCTCCCTCAGCCGTCGCCGGCTCTCTCCCTCGCCGCTCCTCCTTCCTCAGCCGTCGCCGGCTCTCTCCCTCGCCGCTCCTCCTCCCTCGCCTCCTGGGCCTGCTCGCTGCTCGCTCGCTTCTGGATCTGGAGCTAGGAACAAGTTCTAGGCCTTGTCGTCGGACGAGGTGGATGAGGATCCCGATCTGGAGGTTGGTTCTCCCTCCCTCCCCCTGGCTTCTCTTCCGTCCGCTTCGCTGGCGGTGGAGTCGACGCCGTCTGGTAGGGTCCGGAAGTTTGCTCCGGGCGACCACGGCCGTCCGATGGTCTCTGGTGAGGTGGATGGCTCGGGCTGGCTCCTGGTGAGGCGAGGCCGGCGACGGAAGCGCTTGGGGACGCTCCCCTCGCCGGGTTGTGCGGTTTTTGGTGGTGTTTCTTCTCGGCCGGGTGGCCCTGCTCGCTCCTCCAGCTCTTCGCCGTCCTCGCCGCCGGTAGTCTCGGTGGTGTCGGCGCCACTGGCGGCGACGACGGTCGCCTCTCCTCCTTCTCCAACCCTAGGTCCGTCTCCTGTGCGTGAGGCTCGTGGGCTCTCCGTACCATTTCAGTTGGGCCTTCCTTGGCCATCTGCTCATGCTGGGCCGCCAGCGCTATCGTCCTTTTCGGATTCCTCCCCCTCTCCATTTTGGGCCCTACGCCCAGCGCGGCCCTCGTGCCTTCCTCTTTGGCTAGCCCGGCCTGGCTTGCTCTGGGTATTTATGGGTCCGAAAGGGTTCGGCCCCCCATTTCTAGGGTTTCCTGCATCTCACTCTGACCTGCGCCGCTTCCGCCTTCGCATCCCTACCTATCGCAGATCTCCTCCCTCTCCACCTCTCTCCCTCCCTTTTGCGGCGGCGGTTGCCATGGATCGCTCCCGTGGGTCCTCGAGCGAGGCCGTGTCGGGCATGAAGCGGCGGCGGGACGACGCGGGCGATGGGGTGGCCGATCTGGAGCTCGAGGCGTCCCTCCGCTCTAAGCTTGAGGCCGAGAAGGCGGCTCAGCAGCAAGTGGCCCGTGAGCGCGAGGCTTGGGCGGCGGCGCCGGCCGTGGCGGGCTCTGGATCTGATGCCCCCGGATCAGGCGGATCTGGGGTTGATCCATGGGAGGCCGCAGCGGCTGTTGGCGGCTCTGGTCCTGCGGCCCGTCCCCCTCCTCCTCCCCCGCATGGTCCGCCCCCCTGGCTCGCGGTGGCGGTCGCGGCTCTGGTCCGTCGTTAGGGTTTGGTGGGCGTTCGTTGGGTCGCGGGGGCGGTGGATCTGGCTCTCTTGGTCGTCGGCTCCCGGCGTTTAGCCCTGGTTCGTCCTCTGACGCCTTGGGCGATGGGATCCTCCCTCCTCCTCCTCCTCCTCCACCGGCCTGTCCATCTCCTCCGCCTCTTCAACCTCCAAACCCTAATATTACATGCTTCGCCTGTCATCAACCTGGTCACTTCCAATCCCGCTGCTTCAACCCCGCATTCTTCCTTATCTGTAGAGAGGACGGTCACCTGACCGCGAACTGCCAAAACCGTCGCAAATCTGCATCTTTTAAGCTCTTTGGTCAAGGTCTCCCGGGTTGCTCCTTCTTCGCGCTTGATAGTGATATTCCTCAGGTGGCAGTGGCTCCTGCGCTCTCCAACGCCGTGATCATCTCGATCAAAGACCACAAAATCACCACCCAAACTCTCTTGGACGAGCTCAAACTGTGGGACGATGGGGGTTGGGATTGGCAGATCCGACAGTTGTCCGATTTCGATTTCGCTGTGGTCTTCCCCTCTAAGAGCAGTCTTAAGATGATTTCTTCCTGCACTAGTTTCACTCTCCCTCTTAACCAACTGGTTGTCTCGGTGAAGGCGGCTGCCAATGGGGCTAAACCTATATCACCCCTCTCGGAGATTTGGGTTCTTGTGGATGATGTCCCTCCCACCTTATGCTCTACTGAGTTCGTCATGGCCTTCGGTGATCTTATTGGCAAGCCGATTGTCGGTGTCAAAACCAGCGGATCTCGGGTAGGGGGTCCCGAACTGTGCGTCTAGGCCGGATGGTAACAGGAGGCAGGGGACACGATGTTTTACCCAGGTTCGGGCCCTCTTGATGGAGGTAAAACCCTACGTCCTGCTTGATTGATATTGATGATATGGGTAGTACAAGAGTAGATCTACCACGAGATCAGAGAGGCTAAACCCTAGAAGCTAGCCTATGGTATGATTGTATGTTATGGTTGTTGTCCTACGGACTAAAACCCTTCGGTTTATATAGACACCGGAGAGGGTTAGGGTTACACAAGGTCGGTTACAAAGGAGGAGATATCCATATCCGTATTGCCAAGCTTGCCTTCCACGCCAAGTAGAGTCCCACCCGGACATGAGACGAAGTCTTCAATCTTGTATCTTCATAGTCTAACAGTCCGGCCAATGGAGATAGTCCGGCTGTCCGCAGACCCCCTAATCCAGGACTCCCTCAGTAGCCCCTGAACCAGGCTTCAATGATAATGAGTCCGGCGCGCAGTATTGTCTTCGGCATTGCAAGGCGGGTTCCTTCTCCGAATACATCACAGAAGGATTTGAATACGAGGATAGTGTCCGACCCTGCAAAATAAGTTCCACATACCGCCGTAGAGAGAATAATATTTTCGCAAATCTAATTTGCTAGCTTGTTTTGGCAGCACGATGTTACGTCATGGCCTGGTGATTATTCGAACCGTTTCTTTTAACCAGCCCCACACATAACGCGAGGCAGTTTTTCGACACGTCTTGTCAAAGCAGAGATCGTGTCCCCTTATTACGGGATTCTCATTAATGCGGCCGTGGGTAACCCAACCGTGTCTAGGACTCCTAGATTGTAGGCAAGTCCTAAACGGCTACGGAGAGGACGCTTGATATTCACCCTCTTTATAAAGGGACAAGGTTTTCGCTTTTCCCTCTCGTGCTCAATCGAACCCTTCCCCCGCCTCGAGTTCTAACACCCAAAGCCCAGGTTAGGTGCTCCGGATCTTCAATCATGTCCGGATCCAGCCTTCAAGGCCGATGGATGCCCTCCTCCATGACGGAAGAGGACATCAAGAAGTTGAGGGAGGCCAGATACCTGATCGCCGAGGTTTCGCACCGGCTTCCTGCTCGAGGGCAGGTCGTCCCTACTACCAAACCTAACGAGAACGTCGTGTTCGTTTCCCACTTCCTCCGAGGCCTAGGCCTCACTCTGGATCCTTTTGTCAGGGGTTTGATGTTCTATTACGGGCTAGATTTCCATGATCTAGCTCCGGACTCCTTTCTCCACATCTCGACATTTATTGTCGTGTGTGAGGCCTTCCTCCGCATTACCCCTCACTTCGGCTTGTGGCTCAAAACCTTTGAAGTGAAGCCGAAGGTGATTGAAGGGCAACATGCAGCGTGCGGTGGTGCATCAATAGGCAAGATGGCAGGAGCTCCATGGCCGAAAGGTTCCTTTCCAGAGGTGTCCAAATTATGGCAGTGGGAGTGGTTTTACGTCACAGCTCCCAGAAGTGCCAAGTGGGCAGCTGCCCCCGCTTTCCGTTCGGGCCCCCCACCACAACTGATGTCATGGGTTAGCAGAGGTCTGAGCTGGGGTCCAGCCAAGGACGTGCCTATACTGCAAAGCCGCATCCGAGATCTCTTCGAGGAAGATTTTAATTTGGTTGCGGTAATACAAGTTATGCTGGTTCGTCAAGTCCAGCCTTGCAAACGTTGGTCCCTTCGCTTGTGGGAGTTCAACCCAAAGGGACCGCGTGCCATTCAAAGTTTCCTCGGCCTGACGCACGAGGAGATGTACAAGTCATTCTTCGGACCTCAAGTAGAGTGTCCGGATATTACCGAGGACGTGGGCGTGAGCAGTAACCGCGGCGTCGAACAAGTAAGAAATCCTCTGGCCGAACACACTGTCTTTTATTCGTCATGAAGTTATTTCTAAGAGTTCGCTTCTTGACCAAGACTGGCTAACAAAGGCGAAGATGATTCGGTGTTTGGCCCCCCTCCCCGAGGGTTTGGAAAATCCGTTATTGGAAAAGATGCTCGAGGTCGCACCTCGCCCGGATCCCTCGAAGGAAGATACGGGGGGATAATACGAGCGGACGCGGGCCCCCATCGCTGCCCGTTCCAACCGAGGGAATGAGCGTCTCCATGAAGGAGGATAACCGGGGGAGGAAAAGGACCGCTTCCGAGGATCCGAAAGCCAAAGCCTCCAAACGGGAGAAGAAGTCTCCCACAGAGGGTCCTGCCTCGGGGGGTGCTTTTGCCGCACAAAGTCCGCGGGGGGATGAACCCTCCAACGAGTCGTAAGTGATCCAAAATACTTTAATAGTAAAGGTATGCTATCTTTCTTCTGGGAAAATAACCGCCGCACATATCTTGCAGTTCGGGTCTTAGCCCTTCTCAGCTGAGCTCGTTTTCGGGGGATCTTCTTCCGGAGATGATGGAGAGCGAAACGCCTCCCCTGGACTCCTCCGCTCAAGAAGCGGGCGACCCCGAAGTGTCGTCACGGAGGGCCTCTCCGGATCCGGTGAGGCCAGAAGATAATCCCATAGACCCCCGAAGTCCGCAGTGTCCGGCTCTCGAGGAGAGCGAACAAAAGAGTCCGGCACCGTCTGGTATGTGGTCGGACGTTCTGAGGGAGCTGTTGGGGCGAGCGGCCATGTCAGAAGAACACCGTACGCTAATGGGTACGGTGGTGGAAAGAATTTCATCCACCGAAAGAGGATTACATGAAGCCTTTATGAGTCTACTGACAGGCTTTGAGGTATGTGATAGTACCGCACATGTTAGGTGTGCCCTGTGTAGATAGTAGCCCCTGAGACTCTGGTTGTCGACGAGAACGGCGGCGAACAGAGGATCATAGTCCCAGGCAATAACCAGACTGCCTTTATGTGCAGGCGGTGGAAGCTTCGGTGGCTAGCCAGACTAGTGGGTTTGCCGAATTAAAATGGCAACTGGATGCGGCGGACGCCGACATCGAACTTGTTAACAAGCGGCTTGATGAGGCACAGGGTAAGTGTTATTTTCTGGTGAATGCCACGTAGTAAGAGCAGCATGATGCCAGTATCTTTAATATGTTGTGACTGCAGATGGAGCTGCCACCGTGGAAACCTTGCGGGCAGAACTTGCCCGAGCCAAAGAACAAGCGAGGATTAGTAATGCGGCTGCTTTGAAGGCGGCCGAAGAGTTGAAAGCCGAGAAGGCCGCACATTGCGAGAGCAAAGAGAAGATGGCCAAGATGGCCGTAGAATTAAAAGGCACTGCCGATCGTTGCCGGCTCCTTGAAAAAGAACCGAGCGAAGGCAACGGACCTTGAGAAGGCTACGACGGCGGACAAAGACACCCGCTCTGCTATGAGAGAGAAGAAGGAGGAGCTGCGGGAAGCCGGGGATATTGCGGCTGGGAAGCCCTTCATGCTACGGAAGTAGTT
The DNA here is from genome assembly GCF_056163025.1 of Triticum urartu. Lineage (NCBI taxonomy): Eukaryota > Viridiplantae > Streptophyta > Magnoliopsida > Poales > Poaceae > Triticum > Triticum urartu. The sequence continues at coordinate 27,239,881 of NC_141875.1, forward strand.
CGGAGATCCACGGTATGCCCCTCTGGATTGGCTGTGGAGTTCGGCAGATGCATATATGGACTTGGCGGCGAGCGCTGCCGATGCGGCCAAGTACTTCCAGGGTCAAACAGATAGTGAAGTGGATAAGCTATTCTGGTCACAATTCAACGTTCCAGAGCGTCCACTTTCATTGACTGACCAGCTAGCCGAATGGGCCGAACTGAATAGGTTGTCCGGACTCGCCATGAGGTCTGTTGTGGATCAGCTATGGCCGGAAAAGCCAAAGCCGAACATCTATTTCAGCTTAGTGCAGCAGGTCCTTGGTGCGGTGCCGCGCATTGATGCGATGAAGAGGTCGGCGTGCATAGAAGGCTCGCGGATGGCCCTTGCCCGTGTTAAAGCATACTGGGCGGAGATGGACGCTACCGTTGTTGCGGCGCAGGGTTCGGCCATAGGCCGAGTGGCTGCCGAGCACTATTTCGAGGAGGTTCTCGAGGGTGCTCGTTTGATAGAGGCTCAGTGCTCGAAGAATATTATGTTTGAGTGACATGTATTCCCATTGTAAACACAATGTTTTTATGAAATTTTATAAGGCTGTGTTTATACTTTTGCCCGAAAGTAATATGATGCCTCCTGTGCGGCCATTTATGTATACATGTATATAACCTGAAAGATTGCAGTCGTCGGCTTCAGCCCCCACGCATATAATGCGGAGGTGCTCGCAAAAAACACGTGTTCACACTTAACCCAACGTCTTGGTCCTATTAAGGAGGTGATAGCGCAGCGAACGAGGCAACCGGACTATAATACTTTAACACTTTCACTTAGCCATTGGAGTTTGACAGTGGGGCTACTAGATAGCCCCTGGTGGCTCCACACTCTCCCGGTCTCGGGGTGCGTACATGCCTGGCCGGGAAACGGCCCTTCGTTAAGGCGGAGGAATTCTAACATCCCTATAGGTCATCGAGTGGTTGACCAGTCTCACGCTATATCATGACAGTCAGTTTTTGGCTTTCTCTACTGAGGTGCTCGTCCGGATGAACCAGTGCACAATTGCAGTAGTTCTCCTGGTGCTGCCTTAGCCGATAAAGCGGAACGTAAGGCACCAAAACACAGGAGACAGGCAAACCCAACATTTGACCAAAGACAATGATTCAGAGCTGATGCATATAAGGCCAAACTCGCGACGCCGAACACTCCCTAAGGTATTCAGTCTTTATGGTATAAACCGGGCCTAAATATATAGTGCCCTTTGTAAGAAGCCCCTTGTGTCCAAGTACGTGCATTATTCTAACGTGGCCACATGCCAAGACGTCAGCATCCTTCTCAATTGTGCTGAGAATTCGGTGGATGGGTATCAACAAGAGACAGTAAAAAAAGGTTTACGCAGGGTCTTAATCTAAAAAGAATCCTTGGAGCGGGTCCCTGCTGCACGTCTGTGCATGTGTCTCCGTTGTGCCGTATCCTGGACGGGTGTAGCATGATGATCATCTGTAAAAGAGAGGAACTTAGGTGAAAAAGTTGTCGTGCAAAAAGATAGTTTTTAAAGAAACCATGTATAATTCAAGATGAGTAAAAATTGCCACTTGTCTGCACGCGTTGAGCCCCTTGTATTTGTAATAGGGGTGTGACCATCGATCCGGTATGAATTACATATAGCTGCGCCGGACTCGTCTAACCGTGTCCGAGGTCTTGACGACCTGTTAAATGCTTTAGTTGGTGACGCCATTTTTAGTGTGCGGCTGCCAAGGCAGCCGCACTCTCTTCGGCGCGCAAAGATCGCTCAATACTTCCATTCACTGTAATGATGCCACGTGGACCGGGCATCTTGAGCGTGAGGGAGGCGTAATGCGTTATTGCATTAAAGCAAGTGAAAGCTTCGCGTCCAAGTAGTGCTTGATAGCCACTTTGGAACGGAGCGATGTGGAAGGTTAAATGTTCTCTACGGAAGTTATCGGGGAAGCCGAATATAACCTTTAGTAGCATGGAGCCCGTGCAATGAGCCCCTGGGCCTGGCGTTACTCCTTTAAAGGTAGTATTGCTTTCGCAAATTTTCGTTGGGTCTATCCCCATTTCGCGGATTGTGTCCTGGTATATCAGGTTTAGACTGCTGCCACCGTCCATAAGGACTCGTGTGAAGTGGTATCCGTCAATTATTGGGTCTAATACCAGGGCAGCCCATCCTGCACGCCGGATACTTGCTGAGTAATCACGATGGTCGAAAGTGATCGGTTGAGACGACCAGTGGCAGGACTCCGCGGTGATAGGCCCTTGGGCATATTTTTTTGGGAGTGCCGTTTTGTTTCTTCCCTTGATCACGTGTAACATGTTTACTGTTTTGACTTCTGGTGGAAATTTTTTTTGTTCCCCAGTGTCTTGCTTGAGAGGCTCATCCTCGTCTTCGCTTGGTGTATCGTCCCCCTTGTGTACGGCATTGAGCTTGCCAGACTGCTTGAAGACCCAACATTCTCCGTGGGTATGATTAGCGGGTTTACCAGGGGTGCTATGGATCTGACATATTTGGTCTAGAATTTTGTTTAGGCTGGACAGTTCGTCTCTGGCGCCTTTAGAGGGCGGCTTTTGCTGACCTGTCCGAGAGCTTTTGAATCCGGCGTTTACTGCCGTGCTCTTCGTGCTGTCTTCTTTATTCCGGCGTTTGTTATTGCTGTTGCGCCGTGATTTCCCGTTTCCATCTCTAACTTCAGATGTACTGGGGTCGCTAGTGCTGCATCTGGCTAGCCAGCTGTCCTCACCCGTGCAAAAGCGGGTCATGAGGCTTGTTAATGCTGCCATTGTTCTCGGCTTTTCTTGGCCGAGGTGTCTGGCAAGCCATTCGTCACGGACGCTATGCTTAAAAGCTGCCAAGGCTTTGGCGTCCGGACAGTCGACAATTTGGTTCTTTTTAGTAATAAACTTGTTCCAAAGTTTTCGGGCTGACTCTCCGGGCTGTTGAGTTATATGACTCAAATCGTCCGTGTCCAGAGGTCGGACATAAGTCCCTTGAAAATTTGCCCGAAAAGCATCTTCGAGCTCTTCCCAGCTTCCAATGGAGTTTTCGGGGAGGCTTTTAAGCCAGTGACGAGCTGACCCTTTGAGCTTGAGGGCTAAGTACTTGATGGCGTGGAGATCATCTCCTCGAGCCATATGGATATGGAGGATATAGTCCTCAATCCAGACCCCAGGGTCTGTTGTTCCGTCGTATGCCTCTATGTTTACGGGTTTGAATCCCTCTGGAAATTCATGGTCCAGCACCTCGTCGGTGAAACATAGAGGGTGTGCAGCACCCCTGTATCTGGGTGTACCGTGTTGTTCGGATGTTTGTTGTGTTACATCGTATGCTGGGGCGCGCTTGCGTGGTCCATAGATGGATCTGGTTGCGCCGTCCTTTTGGTGCGAGCCCTCGTGTGGATCGCGTATTGGCTTGTGGGTGGTGTTGTGTGCCGCTCTATGTTGGCCGTGAGGTCGTCTATCCGGCCAGATGGCTGTTTTAATTTTTGGTTGTGGGGGGTCTAAGGCCTCCTCATCGAATTCAGGTACCAACTTCCGCTTTGGGTAGCTCTTGGTGGGGCGATTACCGCCGTACTTCGCTGCTGTGTTGAGTACTTTACTCCATCTGATTTGGAGTGTGTCTTGTGCAGCCTTGAGCCTTTGCTTCTGCTTTTTTAGACTCCTTGTGGTGGCAACGAGCCTTTGATGGGCATTCTGTTGCACCGGGTGTCCGTCTGGTGTGATGTCGTCTGGACTATTATCTTTGATAGAGTCGGGTTGTTCGGTTTGATTCTCCGTGTTGTCGTGGTCCGACAATGGCTCGCCCTGCTCTAGCGCTGGGTCTGTATGATCGTTGTTTCTACCGAGGCGGGATTTGGGGCGGCGCTTACGCCGCCGCTTTGACTGCTTATCGAGGGGCAAGCCTTCGTAGCGTCCTTCCGTTCCTCGTCGTCGTCTTCTTTTGGTGTGTCCATCATGTATACGTCATATGATGAGGTGGCTTTCCAGTGCCCTATAGGCGCTGGTTCATGTTCGTCTCCTACATCGTCATCCATACCGTCGATGTTTTCGGAGTCGAAGTCGAGCATGTCGGTCAAATCATCGACAGTGGCTACGAAGTGGGTGGTGGGTGGGCGTCGAATTTCTTCGTCGTCCGCATCCCAATCCTGCTGGCCATAATCCGGCTAGGGCTCTCCTGACAAAGAGAGATACCTTAGTGAATTCAGAGTGTCGCCAAAGGGCGAGTGCTGAAAGATATCCGCGGCGGTGAATTCCATGATCGGCGCCCAATCGGATTCGATTGGCAAGGGCGCGGATGGTTAGGAGTCCGGAAAAGAGTCCGACTCCTTGGAGTTGCGGGCTGCGCGGAGGATTAGGCTGGTGTTTGGCTCGATCGCCGTTGAGACTGCAGCCCCTGAGGCGGTGTCTAGCCACCCGTCCTCGATTGGCGTAGTTGGCTCCGAGCTAAGGGTCGGAGCTGATGCGGGCGCGGCCTCTGGGGTACTGTTCGGCGGTAGAGCTAGGTCATACCCATCGTGACAGTGCGACGCGCCCGGCTGTGGCTCGAATCCATCGAAGATCAAGTCTCCGCGGATGTCGGCCGTGTAGTTCAAACTTTCAAATCTGACCTGATGGTCAGGGGCGTAGCTTTCAATCTGCTCCAGATGGCCAAGCGAATTAGCCCGTAGTGCAAAGCCGTCGAATACGAAGATCTGTCCGGGAAGAAAAGTCTCACCCTGGACCGCATCGCTATCGATGATAGTAGGAGCCATCAAGCCTAACGGCGACGACACAGAGGAACTCTCAATAAAAGCACCAATGTCGGTGTCAAAACCGGCGGATCTCGGGTAGGGGGTCCCGAACTGTGCGTCTAGGCCGGATGGTAACAGGAGGCAGGGGACACGATGTTTTACCCAGGTTCGGGCCCTCTTGATGGAGGTAAAACCCTACGTCCTGCTTGATTGATATTGATGATATGGGTAGTACAAGAGTAGATCTACCACGAGATCAGAGAGGCTAAACCCTAGAAGCTAGCCTATGGTATGATTGTATGTTATGGTTATTGTCCTACGGACTAAAACCCTTCGGTTTATATAGACACCGGAGAGGGTTAGGGTTACACAAGGTCGGTTACAAAGGAGGAGATATCCATATCCGTATTGCCTAGCTTGCCTTCCACGCCAAGTAGAGTCCCACCCGGACATGAGACGAAGTCTTCAATCTTGTATCTTCATAGTCTAACAGTCCGGCCAATGGAGATAGTTCGGCTGTCCGGAGACCCCCTAATCCAGGACTCCCTCACCGATCCTGGGTGACCAAGATTCCCTCTCTGTCCTTGGACCCGTGTGCCTCAAGATCTGGGCTGTGGACCCCTTGTGCATTCATGGCTGTGTCGGTGTCTTCCCTTCCGAGGTTGGTTTCAGACTTCGGGTGCGTGTGGAGGGTGATGCCACTTCCCATTCCCCACCCCCGCCTCCTCCTCCTTCAGCCGATAACCTTGGCGATGAGGGTGACAATGCTGGCAACTTGAGCGGGGGCTCGCTCCCTCACTTCACGACCTCAGAGTGGGATGGAATGGGTTCAGAAAGTCGCGGACTTTTCAAGGAGAACGCCCCGAAGAGCAAGGAAGGAGGAAATGATCATATGGATGTGCATGTTCCGGCTCAGGTTGCCCCGATTGTTCCACTTGCTGGCACTCCTATGTCGGAGGTGTGCTCCAACTTGCCGGCCTGGCCGGGCTCTCCGTCGCTTTCTGGCATTGAAGACCTTCCTGCATCCCCGCGCCATGCTGTGACGGGCTCTCTTTCCAAGTGCAAGTCTTCTGTCCGCAAGTTCTCTGCTCGCAGTCGGGCTTCCTCTGGGACCAAGTTGTCTGCGGCGGGCCTGTGTCGCCGTCTCGATGGGGATATGGGCGACGTGGCGGGACAGGCCTCTCCGGAGGCAGCTTGGTCTTCTCCGATCCGTGCCCCCTCCTCTACGGCGTGCAAAAGTGGACGGGTCCGCGACCGTGGTTTGCGGGTGGTTGACAAGGCAGCTAGGTGTGCTGCGGCTCATGATCTCCCTGCTTCAGGTATTCCTCCCGCCCCTTCTTCGTTGGCTCATAATACCTCTTCACCCACTAGGCTTGTTTTGCCTTTTTACTCGGATGAACACTTGACTAAGGTTCTCGCGGATTCTGGTATCTCTCTTGATCATAATTTCGGATCTCCCTCTTCTCTGATTGCTCTTATCAGGGCCAATGAGGTGGCCCAGGCGGCTCTGGCCAAGGCTAAAGAGGCCGCCGCGGCTCCTCCTGCCCCCACAATTGTGGCTGCTGGGGTTCCGGAGGAGGGGGTCTCTGCTTGCGGTGCTGTTCCTCATATTTCTATGAAGAAGGGTGTCTCAAAACGTGCTAAAACCTTCTTGGCACCCTGCAGGTCGAGTCTATGCATTATAAACCTATCCTACAAATGAGAGCTCTTTTCTGGAATATCAGAGGTTTCGGCGCTCGGGGGTGCCGGTACCAAATTAAAGATATTGTCAGGGGTGATAATATAGACGTGATTAGCTTGGTTGAAACTCTCAAACCCTCCTTCTCTCCCCACGAGCTTTCTTCTATTGCAGGGGCTGATCGCTTTGACTGGAATTTCCTTCCCTCTTCTGGACACTCGGGTGGCATTTTGTTAGGGTCAAAATGCGATATTTTTGACTTTGTTACCTTTGATCATGGTATCTTCTGGGCCAGCTCCATGCTTTTTCACCGTCAGCTCAATTCTCTTTGGGAATTAATCGTTGTATATGGCCCGGTGGATCACTCCCTCTCCCCCATCTTCCTGGACGAAATCTCGAACAAAGTCGAAGCTTGCACCCTCCCACTTGTGATCGGAGGCGACTTTAATCTGCTTCGCTCTCCTGCGGATAAGAACACTAATAACTTCTCTTGGACGCTGGCTGACGCTTTTAACGAGTTCATTAGCTCCTGCGCCCTTCGTGAGATCCCTAGGGTGGGCTCTAGATTTACCTCGACTAACCATCAAATTTCCCCTATTCGCTCCGTTCTGGATCGAGTCCTTGTCTGTTCGAATTGGGACTCGCTCTTCCCGCTAGCTACGCTTAAATCTAAGGCGATTGTGGGCTCGGACCATGCCCCTCTAATCCTTGATGCTGGGATTCGACCCGTTTCCCCCCCTAGGTTTTAGTTCGATGCGTCTTGGCTTCTTGTTGAGGGCTTTAGTGACCTCCTTGGATCTAAAATTAGTGGCTTCCTTTCGGCGCCTTATCGCTCCTTTGGGCCCCTGGACGACTGGCATAATTGCTCGGGCCTGCTGCGCAAATTTCTCCGTGGTTGGTCTCGCAATCACTCGGCCCAGGAACGCAGAGAGAAGGCCCTTCTCTTGGCCCAGATCGAGGCTCTTGATTCTCGGGCTGACTCCTATGGTCTTTCCGATTCTGATTGGACCCTTCGCTTCTCCCTTGAATGCTCTCTGGTGCAGATTCATCACCTTAATGAGATATATTGGCGCCATAGGTGCTCGATTAATTGGATGCTTAAAGGCGATTCCCCCACTGCTTATTTTTTGCTATTGCTAATGGGAGGCGGCGCAGATGCCTTATTGATAGCCTGATCATTGATTGGGTTAGGTCTTCTGACCAAGGCACCATCTTAAACCATATTGTGGCTTTCTTCTCCTCTCTCCTCTCTGCCAAACCTGACCAGGGGTTCAGGTTGTCTTCTAACTTTTGGGACCAGGGGGTCATGGTCTCCCCGGAAGAAAATACTGCCCTGATGATTCCTTACTCTGAAGAGGAGATCTTCTCTGCGATTAATAAAGCGAACCCTAACTCTGCCTCGGGCCCGGACGGCTTTTCCATCCCTTTCTTTAAAAAGTTCCGGCCTCTTCTTAAAGAGTTTATTTGTGAAGTCATTCAAGGCTATTGTCTGGGGACAGTAGATATATCCAGGCTCAACTATGCGGTGATTTCCCTTATCCCTAAAATTAAGGGTGCCGAACTTATTTCTCAGTTTAGACCTATTTCTCTTATTAATAACTTCGCCAAATTCCCTGCCAAGTGTCTGGCCACTCGCCTCACCCCGGTGGCTCATCAGACCCTTTTCCCTACTCAGTCGGCCTTTGTCAAGGGTCGCTTCATCCTGGATGGGGTCCTCTGCCTTCATGAAATTATCCATGATATCCATAAATCAGGTAGCAAGGCTGTCATTCTTAAATTGGATTTTGAAAAGGCCTACGATTCGATGAGTTGGGGCTTCCTTAAACAAGTCCTACTGGCTAAAGGTTTTGACAGTGGGGTGGTTCACCGTATTCTGCAGTTGGTCATGGGGGGCCATACTGCCATTAATGTCAATGGGAAAGTTAGCAATTTCTTTAAGAACTCTAGAGGTCTCCGGCAAGGCAACCCAGCCTCGCCCATCCTCTTTAACTTTGTGGCGGACGCTCTTTCTAATATTCTATCTAGAGCCGCGGAGGCCGGCCATATTTCTCCTGTTAGCTGACACCTCATCCCGGAGGGTATCACTCACCTTCAGTACGCGAACGATACTATTATTTTGGTGGAATTGAATGATCACTGCATTGCCCATCTCAAATTTCTGCTCCTCTGCTTCGAAGCTCTCTCGGGTCTTAATATCAACTTCTCCAAAAGTGAAGTTATTGTTACTGGTGTGCCGGGTACCGAGGCCTTACGGGTGGCCCGTCTCTTGAATTGTTCTCTTGGTTCGTTTCCTATTAAGTATTTGGGTTTACCTATCACCTCTGACAAACTCCTTGCTAAAGATTTTGCCCCTACGGTGGCCAAGGTTGGTAATCGTGTAATGCCCTGGAGGGGCAGGTACAACACTCAGGCGGGTAAAGTGGACTTGATCAATGCTTGCCTCTCTTCTCTCCTGATGTTCTTGATGGGCTTCTACCTTCTTTCAATGGGAACCCATGCTGGCTTTGATAAACATAGAGGTGCCTTTTATTGGAACGCGGTTGATAACAAGCGCAAATATCGCTTGGTCAAATGGGACCTTATTTGTAAGCCAAAAAGCCTTGGGGGGCTGGGCATTATCAACACTCTTGTCATGAACAAATGTCTGATCATCAAATGGTGGTGGAAGATCATGACCATACCCCAGGACAAGCCCCTCTGGTTCAACATCCTCAAAGCGAAGTATTTTCCTTCTTCTAGTCCTATGTTTGCTCGTGCCTTGGGGGCATCTCAATTCTGGAAAAACCTTGTTAAACTCAGGCCCCTTTTTTCAAGGCCTCGTCAAATTCGTTGTTCACAATGGTAGGTCCAACAGGTTCTGGCTAGATTGGTGGTGTGGTTCTTCTTCGATGGCTACTGCTTTTCCTGTTCTTTTTTCTTACTGCCCGGACCCTGAGATCTCAATCTTTGAGCTCGTGTCGAATAATTGGGACCTGCGTCTGCGTCGCTCGCTCTCTCCCGTAGAGTTGGAAGACTGTCAGCGTCTTGCTGCTTTCTTCCCTTCGCTCTCGGAGGAGGAAGACACGGTTGTCTGGCCCCATTCCCCTTCTCACTACTAGGAAAAGGGCTATAGATGAAATTGACACTAATGGCGCACCAGACATGTGGTGCGCCACTACTATATACGAATGGCGCACCATGTGTTGGTGCACCATTAGTGTCCAAATACTAATGGCGCACCACATCCACGGTGCGCCATTAGTAACAATATTTTTTTATTTGTTTTCAAAACTAGTAATGGCGCACCAGGGGATAGTGCGCCATTACTAGTTAACTAGTAATGGCGCACCACATCCACGGTGCGCCATTAGTAAAAAAAATTCAATTTTTTTATTTTTTTTTCAAAACTAGTAATGGCGCACCAGGGGATAGTGCGCCATTACTAGTTAAACTAGTAATGGGGCACCACATCCACGGTGCGCCACTAGTAATTTTTTTTCAATTTTTTTTTATTTTTTGAAAACTAGTACATGGTGCGCCATTACTAACTTGGCCCAAAAATTCCCTCGCATGCACCCCTCCCCGGACCACCTTTTTTAGTTTAAAAAAAAGAAAATGATGAAAATGTCAAAAAAATAAAAGAAAATAAGTTTCCCATGTGATATGTGGTCTAGTTGTAAAAAATCTCTCTGGAATTTGTAAAATCTCTCTGGAATTTGTAACATGGGCATAACTTTTGCATACGAACTCGAATTAAAAAGTTTTCTATATGAAAAATCATCTACTCGAAACTTTACATCCGAGTTTATTCACCAGCTATGTGCAAAAAATCACCACCCACATGTTCTCATTATGGAAAATTTGACACCAGCAATTGGTGGTGACTTGCCATTTGCTAACGTATGTTGCTTCTTCACCATATGATGCTCATGATGTTTGGTTTATCGAGCGATCTTTCAAATAAAATATACTGATGTTGCTAACGTATGTTGCTTCTTCACTACATGAACCCCGTTAAACATTTTCAAAATCATCAAAATCCTAACAGAAAAAAAGTTACGGGGCATTTAAGATATGGAGGCAAAAAAATTCAAAAAATTTCAAACTTACTAGTGGCGCACCGTATGCTAGGTGTGCCACTAGTAATAAAAAAAAATTAGTTTCGATTTTTTTCGAGATTTTTTTTTCAAAATATGATACGTAATATGAACGCAAGTTTGAAATAGTTTTTCAAAATTTCATCACACTCATGAACATGAACAAAGTCCTAAACATCAACAAGGTTTAATAGGATTGGTATGCTAGATATATCAATAGGTGTCTGTGAAGTGAGCTGGTGCTGGGGTTGGATAGAACTCTGAAGTTAAGCGTGCTTGGGCTAGAGTAGTGTGAGGATGGTTGACCTTTCGGGAAGTTTAACCACGGAGTGTGATTTGACTTGAGATTAAGCATATTGATCCGAGATTAAGCCATAGTGACCCGAGATTAAGAAAAAAATTGAACTTTTTTATAAAAAATTTAATTTTTTTTTTGAAAAAATTTATTACTAATGGCGCACTTCTATGTGGTGCGCCATTACTAAGTCAGATAGTAATGGCGCACCTCTAGGCATACTAATGGTGCACTACATGTGCGCATTTAGTATCTGACATACTAATGGCGCACTAGTGGTGCGCCATTAATAAAAAATACTAGTGGCGTGGTACTAGTGGCGCACCAGTAGTGCGCCATTAGTAGGCAAAACTGATGCGCCACTAGTAGGCCTTTTCCTAATAGTGTCTGCTCGGTTCTCGGTTAAATCTCTATATGGTAAGCTCATTGTTGGGTCCACCACCTCCAAATTCAAATGGATCTGGAGGGCTCGTATTCCTCCTAAGGTCAAGGTTTTCCTTTGGCAAGCCTCTCGTGGGCGTCTGCCGACGGGTGACCAAATTCGCAAGCAAAATGGACCGGAATCTGATAGGTGTGCCTTGTGTGGGATGAGAGAAGATACGACACATATTTTCTTCAATTGTGTGTTGGCTGATCTGTTCTGGTGTTCTATCAGATCCTGGATGCATGTCTCCTAGGCTCCGACTTCCTTTTCTGACTCGCGCATCCTGGTCAATTCTTTGGTTGGGGCCCAGAGGAGATTGTTTTGGGTGGGCTTCGCAGCCATGTGCTGGTCCCTTTGGACGACAAGGAATAAATTTACTATCGAGCATGTTTTCCTTGCTAAGCCTGCTGATTGCTATTTAAGACTTGTATATTCCCGCAGCAGTGGAGATTATTGACTAAGGAGGAGGACAGGGACGTCCTCGACGCCATGTTGGCCAAGATCCGGAATTCTGCTATCTCCATCTCCCCAGTTCAAGCAGGCACTTAGGCGCTAGTGGCTTGCTTTCATTATCTTTCTACCTCCGGCCTGTGAGCCGTGTACTGGCTTGGGAGCCATGTACTTAGACTATTCTCTCGTGTTGTCTGGGTTGATACTCTGCATGTTCTCGTGCTGGTCGTATGGGTCTATGTTAACTCTGCCTGATGACTTTATTTATAAAGTCGGGCTATGGCCTTTTATCTAAAAAAATATACGGAGTCCAGATTTAACAGTTGGTCTGTTTAGAAAATATTCTGAATCAGTGCAATAATGTGCCGAGCTCTGTTCCGAGCAGTAGTTGATCTACCAGCAAGCAATAAATATCTTTGCTGCTGCTCTCAAGAATTGCTTGGCTAGTGAGAAGTGAGTGAATCAGTGAAGTTAGATAAGCCACTTGCAATAGGTAAAACAGAGATGGAGACTCATATGAGATTCGACAGTGCTTTCTTTCACTTGATTATATATGAGATATGACACAAGGCGAAAGCAGCTGTAGCTAAATTACAAGCAACTACACTACACAAACAGACTGGTAAAAGTAAAACCATCTGCCAACAAAAGCTTTCCTGGAAAAATCATGGAGGCTCTTTGTCAAAATCCACAGCCTCATGTTCCTCTCACACACAGACACACTACTTCAGTTTCAGCAGATTGGAAGACGACTGGCCAAAACCCAAACAGAGAAAGAGAAGGAAAAAAAAAGAGACAGAACTACAGAACAAAACAGAGCTGCCGTACAGAGCAGAAGCAGAGGCAGTACTAGTGTTTAGGGGGAATTGATGAACTGCCATGGCCGTGCGTGCTCTAGCTAATCCTAACGACTAGCCACCTCGTACCTCGCTAGAGCAGTGGTAGTGGTTGGGTAGTGGTGGTAATCCATGGCGGCGTGCTCCCGGACCCGGTGATCAGTCGCAGCTTCGTGGGGGCGCGGTGTGTAGTCGCCGTTGCCAGCTTCGACGCCGACCTTGCTGTGCCACGCAGGATGCCTCGGCGGCGTCTCGCTGCCAGCCTGGTCTTGCAAGTAGGCGGCGTGCTCGGCTCTCGGTGCGCCTTCTTGGTAGGCCTTGTGCCCGGCCTCGTGGACGGCGACGATGGGCGGCTGTCGGTACACCGGCGCCGGCTCTGACCAGTAGCCGTGGCCATGGTTCCCTCTGCTGCGGCCGTAGTCGTCACGTCTGCGGCCGCCGAAGCACGAGCCGAACTCCAAGCACATTCTTTCTTGGTGGCGAGTGGTGACTGGCGCCGGGTGCTTCTTTGTGTGCTGGGGGACTACTGGTAATGGGAAGCAGCACTATCCTGGAAGTAGCTGCTGGGGGTATCAGTGCAGGGGTGGTGTTGATGGCCCTGAAACTGACAGTGTTGGTGTGGGGGGGCTGGGTGATATATATTCGGGGCCGAGAAGCTCAGTGCGGGTTCGGTTCACCTTGACACGTCTCCCCAACCCTAGCTGTTGCTGTTTGCGGGTTCGTCGTTTCAGCTTCGGGCCCGCGCTCTCCGGTCTTCATCCAGGGTCAACCGTGCCCGTGCGAATCGTGGAGGGAGGGCGGTGCCGCGGGACGGCAGAAAACGATCCTGCCGCTGGACGAAGGATGGACTGCATTTTTTGGGGGCCGGATAATAATTTGTCCTGTCAGCATGTTGGACTGGCCGGTCGTCGTGCCGTGTTTCAGTTTCAAGCTTTCAACACGGCGCACATGGGGCGGGCAACAACGACGTTGGACTCTTCATTCACTGGTTTTCGCTAAATCTGCCGCGCACTAGATTCTTTACCCGTTCAAAATAACAGTTTTGCATCAAAATACAATTAAATATTTTCTGTAAACTCTTGTTAGCGGCGGCAGAGCCAAGGAAAATTAAATGAGGGCTGAATGTTGTTAAGTTCTTTTTCTGAAAGCATCAAGATTTTATTTCTCAGATAATCGAAAAAGGGTTATTTACAGGGGAATAAGAAATAAAATCAGGGAACATGGAGTCCCAAACTTTAGAAGTTCTTTCGCTAAAAGATTTCTTTGCTAAATCATTAGCAACTTCATTTGCTTCGCGGAGTCAGTGGGTGTAGGAGACCTTCGCAAAATCCATTGCTGACTCCTTACATTTGAGCACAGTTGCCACATCTAAGCCCACATAAAGTTCTAGCTTGTTGCACCGCCTCTGCTGCAAAACTGCAATCTGTTTCGATATCAACTTTATTGCACCAGATTCTTCCTGCTAGGTGTAACCCATTCCTTATCGCTGTGATATCTGCCGAATCAACTCATCTAGTTTGTGAGAGAAACCAAGTTGATGCAGCTACGAAATTTCCTCTTCCATCACGGCAATGACACCTGTCGCACCCGATAGTGTTTCATGTTGGAAAGCTGAATCTAGGTTGATCTTGATGGCATCACGACATGACTTCTTCCACACTTGATCTTTCCTTCCTTGTCGGCTGTTTTGATGTGTAAGCTCTAATGTAGTTCGTCGCAAGGACTTTAATTGAGACTGCAGATCTGTCCAGGTTTTGGATAGTTTCTCCTTCCACATATTGACGGCATTACCACCGAATATACAATGATGCTACCGTCACTAGCTCAGTTGTTTGCAAAACCTCATGGACTGAACAATTCCTGGCCAAAGTCTCCAAGGTAACTGACCCCGAACAATCCTCTCATAGTGCCTTTTCTGTAATTTCATGTAGTCCAAGTTCACACCAGATTTCTTTAGCCCGGCGGCAAGTGAAGAGGACATGCTGGACATCCTCAACTCCAACTTTACATATTGGGCATTGTGGGCTTAGAGGTATGTGCCTATCCGCTAAGATTTCCAAGGAAGGGAGTGATCCATTCAGAGCTTTCCATGCAAAGTGCTTGATTTTACCAGGGATTTAGAGGTTCCACACTTCCTTCCAAATGTTATTAGTTAGCATATTTCCCTGACCATCAGCTCGAACTAGTCGCTGGCCATACTGGTGGTCAAACTCTCGATGGTAAGTAGACCGAATTGAGAATGTCCCATGTCTAGTATAATTCCATGCCACCAAGTCCTCTACCATCTGGACGTTAAGAGGGATTTGCAAGATCCTGTAAACATACACTGGCGAGAAAACGTCTCTGATCAAACTTTCATCCTAGTGGCCCGTATGCGGATTAATGAGTTCCTCCATATATGTAAGCATAGTTGCACCTCTAGGGGTAATGATCTTACACGGATCTTGCCATATGTTTATTTGTGCTCCTAATCCCACGCGCCATACACTGCCCCTTTGAAAGGTTTGGATGCCAAAAACAATACTCTGCCACGGGTATGACGATCCCTTTTTCGGACCAGCCTTTAGAATGCTGCCATCTGGATAATACTTTGCACTCAACACACGTGTAGATAAAGAGTCCGGGTCCTGGAGTAGTCGCCAACACTGCTTTGCTAACATAGCAAGGTTGAAACTGTGAAGGTCTCTAAACCCCAATCCCTCTTTCTTCTTCGGTATGCATATCCCCCACCACACAAAGCAGTGCATCTTCTTCTTATCTTTATGATCACCCCACCAAAAACCTAATATTTCATCTGCAATTGCTTTACATATTCCTTTGGGCAGCTTGAAAACTGACATAGAGTAGGAAGGAATAGCATGTGCCACAACAACTGTTTTTAAGCTTTGTTGGGAGGGGTAGTCCATTGGCAATTAATCACTACAAGAAGGGTTAGGCATGATTTGTTGCATCATTGGTGTTGTTGGGTTTCCCTAATTTTTCTACTTCATCTGTTTTAAAATATAAGGTGTATTGGGTTTTTTAGAAGTCAATCCTCTTTAAGCTTGGCTAAATTTTTAGAGAAACATTTTCAGTATACATAATATCAAATCAGAATCATTAGATTCATCATGAAATGAATTTATATATTTTATTTATTGAGTATTGTGGATGTCGATGTTTTTGGTTATCGATTGATTTTTAAAATCGTTGACTTCTTCAAAATTGTGAACCAAATCCAAAATTGAATACCTCAATCGTTAGGGGAGCTCCTAATTAGGGACTACAGTGGATTTGAAGAATTGAGCGACAGAAATCCATGAGAAAAAATAGTGTTGACCAGATCAAAATCTGGTGACCCAATTCCAAATTGGAGTCCTCAATTGGCTTAAACCAATGAGGCTGTTGGGGGAGAGGGGGGAGGGAGGTCCCCGGTCCTTATTAGTGTTGTCATCATATCAGAAGGCAACCTAAAAAATGCCTTAATATCTGGTCTCTGCACTCGAAGACATGCCAAACCCAAACACGTGATTGTGAAGCTTCTGGACAATTGGTTAGAGTGGATAAATCGAGCATCTTTTCTAGCCCAAGCACTAAAGTGAGTATGAAAGCTAAAGTCCGCTCTTCCCTGAATATTACGACCGAGGCTCTAAATGATAAGTACTTGGGCCTCCCTGCTACTCTCGGCCTAGATAAGAGTGACAATTTTCAGTACTTGGTAGATCACCTGATTCGAAGGCTACCGGGGTGGAAAGAAAAATGTTTGTCAGCTTGAGGGAAGGAGGTGCTTCTAAAGGCTGGTGCTTCTGACAGTGTGCGGGAATAACATCTTTTCTCCAGTGAATGACCTCATTGATCCTTTCATCGGTGACTGGGATGAGGAGTTGGTTAGACGAACTTTTTGGCATGTAGATGTTCACAGAATACTGGCTATCCCTCTCGCTCTACATGAGATGGAAGATCTGTAGCTTGGAACCCGGCGAAGCATGGAACTTTTTCAGTGCGCTCTGCATATCAGGTGGAATGGGAGTTCCGGTATGGGCAAAAAGATTAGCCGACCAGTTCGTCATCCAACCAACTGGATGTATGGGATTCAGCTTGAAACCTCAAATGCCTAGCCAAGATAAATATCTTTATATGGCGAGTGTAGCATAGTGCCATACCATGTATTGCAATTCTAGCAGCGAAGCATATTAAGGTGAAATCCCACCGCCCAACTTGTAACTAAGGCACGAATAATACCATACATCTGTTGTTCCAGTGCAAAAAGGTTGAGGAAGTTTGGAAAATGATGGTGGTATATGATGTGATCGAGTGGGCGTGCAAAGTGAATCGGTCTGGAGAGGTAATCCTCGAACAACTTCTGTGTCTCCAGGACTCGGATGTTCATGTCTTGGGTTTGCCAAATCTGCGAGAAACTATATCAACCACTGCCTAGTACTTATGGTTTGAACGGAGACAACTCACTCATGGTGGGCAAACACAAACAGCAGCCCAAACTCTTATCGCATCGAAAAGCCTTACAGCGAACTATGTTATCGCATGTAGTCTGAGGGCGAAACAATCAACGCCATGGATGAAACCACGCCCAGGATATATGAAACAGAACATGGACGCTGGATTTGATCAAGAAAACTTAAGTGGGTCGCTCGGTGCAAGTATCTGTGATCACACTGGAAAATTTATTGCCGCTGCAAATGAAAGATTGAGTTCTTGTTATGATGCTTTCACAACTAAAGCAATAGCAGTTAGATTTAGACTGAATTTGGCAAGTATGGTGGGTTGCAGCAAGATTGAAGTGGCCTTAGATAATGACGGGATTGTCAATGATCTTAGTAAAGGTGGCTCGAATTCAGTAGCAAGTGCCATTATCAATGATTGTTTCTTGATGAAGTTAGATTTTAACCATGTCTTGTTTGAGCATTGTAATAGAGATTGTAATCAGGCTGGTCATGAATTATCTAAGTTAGCTAAGTACTCTACTCCTAGTGTCTAGATGAATTCGCCACCAGATGAGCTAATCTTTTTCCTTGTAAGTGATAACATTGTTTTAATGGAATGAAGAAATAGCTGAGTGATAACCCACAAGTATAGGGGATCAATTGTAGCCTCTTTCGATAAGTAAGAGTGTCGAACCCAACGAGGAGCTAAAGGTAGAACAAATATTCCCTCAAGTTCTATCGATCACCGATACAACTCTACGCACGCTTGACGTTCGTTTTACCTAAAACAAGTATGAAACTAGAAATACTTTGTAGGTGTTGTTGGATGGGTTTGCAAGAATATAAAGAGCACGTAAATAAAAACTAGGGGCTATTTAGATAAAGACACAATAAAGTTAGTATAGCAAGTGTGGAAAAGTGGTGGTAGGAGTTGTGAAATTGTCCCTAAGCAATTGACTAATTTACTGACCGATAGCAAGTTTTATGTGGGAGAGGCCACTGCTAGCATGTCATCCCTGACTTGGAATTCTTTGCACTTATGATTGGAACTATTAGCAAGCATCCGCAACTACTAACGTTCATTAAGGTAAAACCCAACCATAGCATTAAGATATATTGGTCACCCTTCAATCCCGTATGCATCAATTTCTATGCTAGGTTGAAGCTTCTGTCACTCTTGCCCTCCAAAACATAGTTCTATCAACATACAACTAACCCTATGGTGTGATCCACGCGCGCACTCATATGATGGGCACCAAAGGACAACAAGATAACCACAAGCAAATTAAACCAATCATAGCAATTCACCAATTACCGATAGGACAACAAAAATCCACTCAGACATCATAGGATGGCAACACATCATTGGATAATAATATGAAGCATAAAGCACCATGTTCAAGTAGAGGGTACAGCGGGTTGCGGGAGAGTGGACCGCTGTAGATAGAGGGGGGAAGGTGATGGAGATGTTGGTGGAGATGGCGTAGGTGTTGGTGAAGATCGCGGTTATGATGATGGCCCCGGCGGCGTTTCGGCACCACCGGAAGAGGGGGGGAGAGGGCCGCCCTTCTTCTTTCTTGACCTCCTCCCTAGATGGGAGAAGGGTTTCCCCTCTGGTCCTTGGTCTCCTTGGCATGGGAGGGGCGAGAGCCCCTCCGAGATTGGATTTGTCTCTCTGTCTCTCTCTGTTTCTGCATTCTGGGATTATGCCCTTTCACCGTTTCATATATATCCGGAGATCCGTAACTCCGATTGGATTGAAACCTTCGCCCAGATTTTTCTCCGAAAATTAGCTTTCTTGCGGCCAAGGAAGAGCAGCAACCTCCTTACGGGGGATCCACGAGGGTCAGGGGTGCGCCCAGGGGGGCAGGCGTGCCCCCTACCTCGTGGCCCCCTCGAGCACCTTCTCGCGTTGATTCTTCTTCCCATATTTCACAAATATTCCAAAATTATTCTCCATCTGTTTTTATCCCGTTTGGACTCCGTTTGATATGGATTTCCCGCGAAACAAAAAAACATGCAACAAACATGAACTGGTACTGGGCACTGAATCAATATGTTAGTCTCAAAAATAGTATAAAAAGTTGCCAAAAGTATATGAAAGTTGTAGAATATTGGCATGGAACAATCAAAAATTATAGATACGACGGAGACGTATCAGCATCCCCAAGCTTAATTCTTGCTCGTCATCGAGTAGGTAAATGATAAGAAGATAATTTTTGATGTGGAATGCTACCTAGCATAATCTTGATCATGTAATCTAATCATGGCATGAATATTAAGACACGAGTGATTCATAGAAATAGTCTATCATTTGACATCAAGACAATAATACTTCAAGCATACTAATAAAGCAATCATGTCTTTTCAAAATAACATGGCCAAAGAAAGTTATCCCTACAAAATTATCTGGTCTGGCTATGCTCCATCTTCACCACACAAAATATCCAAATCATGCACAACCCCGATGACAAGCCAAGCAATTGTTTCATACTTTTGACGTTCTCAAACCTTTTCAACTTTCACGCAATACATGAGCGTGAGCCATAGACATAGCACTATGGGTGGAATAGAATATGATGATGGAGGTTCTCTGGAGAAGAAAAAAAGGATAAAGTCTCACACAGCTAATCAACGGGCTATGGAGATGCCCATCAATTGATGTCAATGTGAGCAGTAGGGATTACCATCACTGGTAGAAAAAGGGCCTATAGTCCCAGTTCGTAAGGGCCTTTAGTCCCGGTTCAGGAACCGGGACTAAAGTGTCGGTACTAATACCTCCACCCTTTAGTCCCGGTTCAATCCAGAACCGGGACTAAAGGCCCTCCACGTGGGCAGTGCGCAGAGCCCAGTCAGGAGACCCTTTGGTCCCGGTTGGTGCCACCAACCGGGACCAAAGGGTCTCCTGACTGGGCTCTGCGCACTGCCCACGTGGAGACCCTTTGGTCCCGGTTGGTGGCACCAACCGGGACCAATAGGCATCCACGCGTCAGCACTTCTGTGGCTGGGGTTTTTGTTTTTTTTTGAAGGGGGGGGGGGGGTTGGGGGTTTTAGGGGGTTAATTTAGGTGTTTCATATATTGTGTTAGCTAGTTATAATTAATAGAGAGAAGTGTCCTCTTTTATGTCTGTGCTTGGTCGACGCTACGTACTATACATACGTATATAGAGAGGACTAGACACGCTAGCTAGCTAGTAAGCAAACGAAGGAAACAGAAGATCGTCATGAACATATATGCATATATACAGAGAGAAGTGATACCGACCACCTCTCCTTCTCCGAGAGATTGGTCGAACAACAAGTTCTCGTATATCTATCTGACACTACCGGCTACATATATACAGTAATTATCTCTTACAAATATAATCATACGGACTCAGGGTTAACATAGAATTCTCCGTCTTCAGGGATCACGTGGTCAAGAAAGAATGCCGTCAATTCCTCTTGAATTCCTCGCATGCGAGCTGGTGCTAGGAGTTCATCCCGCTTCCGAAACATCTAATTTAAAGAAGGGGGTCAATACATATATATATGAATGAATGAAACTCAACACAAATGATGGTAATAAAATAAAATTGTGAATGTTGTTATTTACGTACTGCATATTGTTGTCAGTGTAGCACCGCTCACAGGTCGTGTGGCGGATGGACTCACAAACATAGTAACCACAGAAATCATTCCCTTGTTCCTGCCACAACCACTTTACAAGAAATAGAGGTTAATCAAACTGATAAGCAAGAATGCCAAATGGTATTGATGAAACTAGCGCTTGAATGACTAGTAGATGCGCTTAAAATGCTACTATAGCTAGTACTTACTTTCGGGTGTCTAAATTGCAGCTCCTTCGGCAGTCCCGGAGCTTTTCTGGTGAATTTTCTCCAAACCCTGCCGGACAAAGAAAACAATTACTTGATATATCAGGAAATGAACAAAGTTGCTGATATGGTGGATAATGATCGATTTAATTTACTTCTCGAGTATTTGAGTCATGTCTGCATAGTCCTTGGGATCTTTTCGTCTTGAGTCTAAGACGGTTACTAGTCCCTGCTCAAGCTTAATATGTAGGAGAATATAGTGGAAACTGCACACGCATGCATAACTCATCAATTACATTACTATAACCTTGACTAATATATAAGGGAAACCGAATACGCACAAGACAGTAACACTCACTTGAAGTTGTAAGGAAAGAGTATTATATCTTTGTTTTGATTTATTATCAACGATTCTAGCATGCTGGCCTCGGTTTCTGCGGCATGAAATTTAACCTGAGTTGCATCTATGAGATTTGTGTTAATGAACCCAATATCACCGACTTGTCTTTTCTTCAATTCGATGATCTTCAATCTGCATAATATAGTGAGGATGATTATAAATACATGCAATGAAAGAGCTAAGCTATATAGAGAAACTTAATGACATAAGTAGTACTACTTACAGACAATAGCAGGTGACAGTTGCTTTATCGAGGGCCAATTGATTGAAGAACTGATAGAACTCCTCAAATGGAACAGGCAACAGATCAATTCCAACGAGGTCATGCTCCGGTTTAACTCTCGCATACAAAGTACTCCTCCCCCCAGAGTCTCTGCAGATTTTCAAGTACCAATCATGCAATCTTCGCATCATCGTTGATAGAGATCTTTCATCTTTGACGAGAGGCTTCCCGTACTCGTATCTTTGTATCTGCACGTCCATGGGGTCATAATGTACTTCGTCGGGCAGGTAATCTGCAGGATTGCTATAACCGGGCACCATCCTCGGATCATTATCGACGTTGTGGCTAGGCACCTTGAGCGGGGGGCACGATTGCTTCGCTTGTTCGCCGAGCTGGGCAATTTGTTTCCCAGCTCGTCGTTGTTTCAGCCTTTGATCACTGACAGTACTTCCCGACCGCTCCGCTTCGGCAAATTCCTTTCCAATAATGCGGTCATAGTTTCCTTTCGGCGAATCAGACTTCGGTGGTTTTGTCAGGGCAGCCAGAGTGCGCTTCACTTTCACCCGATCTACCTTCTCCTCCGGAGGTGGATGTTTCTTTGCTTTCACCCCTTCAAAGAATTTCTTCACTTCTTCTCGCGCGATCTCGGCGTTCTCCTCCTGGGTCCTCTCGTATGGTAACTTCTCTGGAGTCTTCAGAGAAGGACCGAATCTGTATGTCCTCCCGCCTCTGGTTGTACTGCTAGACGCCGACCGAGCAGACGTAGCGGTTGTCTTCTTTACTTGCTTAAGCGGCGGAGGAGAAGGACTACGACGCGCCGGAGCAGCTGGAGAGGCGGCAGGTCTCTTCCGCCCTTGCTGACGAGGCGGAGAAGGAGGAGGCGGGCTGCTCGGGCGCGTCGGCGCAGGCGGAGAAGGAGGCGGAGTGCCGCCGCGCGCCGGAGAAGGAGCCGACCGAGGGCCCTGATCGTCACTCGCCGGAGGAGGAGGAGGCGGAGTGCCCTGACTCGCCGGAGGAGGAGGAGGAGGCGGTGGCGTCCAGTTCGGAAGGTTGATGAGGTCCTTGCGCCATAGGCATGGAGTCTTCAGAGCAGACCCCAGCCGAGTCTCCCCTTCACCGGTAGGGTGGTCAAGCTGGAGGTCCTCAAATCCCTCCGTTATCTCATCCACCATCACCCTAGCATATCCTTCTGGAATCGGCCGGCAGTGAAAAGTTGCGCCAGGTTCAGTAGGATAAACAGAGCCAACAGCCGCCTTGACCTTCAAATTCATCCATTGCGTCATAAGGTGGCAATTTTGAGACTCCGTGATAGCATCCACGGGATAGCTGGCAGGAGCCGTCAAGGCATGCTCTAGCTGAAGCAGCTCGGTGGAAGCCACGCTGCTTCTGCGCTGAGATGGCGGGGTAGCTTCGGGGGAGGCTTCGGCAGTACGTTTGCTGCGATTTGCTTCTCGTTCCTCTATCGCGTCCACCCTTGCTTGCAGCGCCTGCATTTGGGTCTGCTGCACTTTTTTCCTCCTCTCATGGGATTTGTAACCACCTGCGTCCGGAAACCCAACCTTCCACGGAACGGAGCCTGGCGTGCCTCGTGTCCGTCCAGGGTGGTCAGGATTCCCGAGGGCCATTGTGAGCTCGTCGTTCTCTCTGTCTGGAAAGAACATCCCTTCCCGCGCTGCTTCGATATACTGCTTAAGCTTACTGACTGGTATGTCCATTTGATCGTTCGTCCAAATGCACTTCCCTATTTCAGGGTCCAGGGTTCCGCCAGCCCCGAAGAACCAAGTCCGGCAACGGTCTGGCCAGTTATTTTTCTCTGGTTCGATCCCTTTATGAACCAGATCATTCTCACTCTTGGACCACTTAGGCCGGGCTATGAGGTAGCCACCTGACCCCGTGCGATGGTGAAGCTTCTTCTTCGCAGCATTTTGCTTGTTTGTCGCCGACATCTTCTTACTCTTTTCTGATGTCTTGTGGGCCACAAATGCGGGCCAGTGATCTCTGATCTTCTCATATCTGCCCTTGAATTCTGGTGTCTCATTTTTTTCGACAAACTTATTCATCTCTTTCTTCCACCTCCTGAATAGTTCTGCCATCCTCTTCAGAGCAAAAGACTTGATTAATTTCTCTTTAACTGGGTTCTCTGGATTATCCTCAGGCGGTAGGGTGAAATTTGACTTCAGCTCAGTCCAAAGATCATTTTTCTGCATATCATTGACATAAGACACCTCAGGGTCTTCTGTAGCTGGCTTAAACCATTGCTGGATGCTTATCGGGATCTTGTCCCTAACCAGAACCCCGCACTGAGCAACAAATGCGCTCTTTGTCCGGAGGGGTTCAATAGGTTGGCCGTCGGGCGCGATTGCTATGATCTCAAACTTTTCATCCGAGCTCAACTTCATTTTCGGGCCTCGTCTCTTTACCGAAGTTGTGCTCGATTGGGAGGGCTAGAAAAAAGAACAAAGACTTAATTAATATGTGTACATACCAAAACAATGAATGCATCAATCAGCTAGTCAGCATAGGCTTAACTAATATATATACCTGGCCGGACTCGGTTCGGTCACCGGAGCCATCATCACGGTCTCCTTCTTGCACCGGCATTGGGTCACCGGAGCCGTCCTCATGTTCTTCTTCTTGCACCGGCATTAGGTCACCGTAGCCAGCTTGTTCACCCTCTCCTTCCAGACCATCGGTTTCGTTGAGAAACAACGAGATGGCATCACTTCCTTCTGCGATTATGTCCCTCAACAACGCTTCTTTTGTTGCTTCGTCTAGGGTGGTGTCCATAGTTTCTACAAATATTTACAACATGGCAATTATTATTCAAACATGACAGATGGATATATTAGTGCCAAACGTAGAACTAGCTACCTAATCATAGTAAGCTATCGGGAGGGGGTATATATCGACAACGACGACACTACATCTATGTCCCTCGACGACCCTCGTTCCCGATAAAAAAAAGAGGAAGAAGAAGAAATATAAGAGGAGAAGAAAGAATAGAGGAGAAGATCTCCTCTATTCTTTCTTCTCCTCTTTTTTTCTTCTTCCTCTTCTTTTTTTATCCTCTTCTTCCTCTCATGTTCGATAGGATCGCCGAGGGGTCGGGAGGTTGCCTAGTGTCTCAGGATTCAACAAAACCATGTCTTCATCATTAGGCGAAAGTAACATGTGCATGATGGTATGAAGCTCTTCAATGTTGTTCTGGAACGGACTCCCAGATAGGATAATCCGCCTTTTGGTACAAAGTTCAGCAAGAGCCTTCCGAATATCGCTATTTGGAAGGCCTTTGCTGAATTGGTACCAAAAGGCGGATTATTCTATCCGGGACTCCATTCCAAAACAACTTTGCAGAACATCGTACCAACATGCCCTGGTTACTTCCGGCTAATGATGAAGGCATGGATTTCTTCAATACTTTGACACTAGGAAACCTCTCTCTACTTCCGGCTAATAAGAATAAGAAGAAGAAGAAGAAGAATAAGAAGAAGAAAAGAAGAAAAAAAAAGAGGAGAAGAAGAAAGGAATAGTGGAGAAAAGAGAAAATAGAATATATTCTATTTTCTCTTCTTCTCCACTATTCCTTTCTTCTTCTCCTCTTCTTTTTGTTCTTTTTTCTTCTTCTTATTTATTTCTCCTCTTCTTTTCGGTAGAGGAAACCCTAAATAGCTAGCAAGTATCGTGGGTGTGAGATACATGTGGCCTTCGGTGTCGGACACTACATCCACGTCCCACAAGTGACGTGGGCGTCGAAGCCCGCGCGACTTGTGGGATGTGGGTGTAGTGTCCGACACGGACGGTACATGTATCTCACACCGACGATACTTTCTATTTAGGGTTTCTCCTCTACCGCTCCTCGACCTCTCGACAACCCTCGTTCCCGATAAAATAAAGAGGAAGAAGAAGAAGAAGAAAAAAGAAGAAAAGAAAGAATAGAGGAGAAGACTTCCTCTTCTTCCTCTCCTCTTCTTCTCCCTCTTCTTCCCCTTCTTCCTCGCCTCTCTCATGAATGTCCGACGTTCTCGACCCCCCCCATGTGTCGAAGAAAAAAAAGAAGAAAAAAAAGAAGAAAAAGAAGAGGATAATATTCATCATTTTACTTTTCCTTATTTCTCTACTTATTTTCCTTTTCCTTATTTTACTTTTTCCTCTCCACTAACATCATCATATATATGAAAAAATGCATATATGAAAAAAAACATCATCATATATATCATCTATCATCTATGAACAAAAATATTCCTAGATACATAAAAAATTTCTACAAATGAAAATAACCTAAAAAAAATCATATGATCATCTATGAACAAAAAAAACATCATTTGATCATCTATCATCTATGAACAAAAAAAATCATCATTTGATCATCTATCATCTATGAACAAAAATATTCATCATTTGATCATCTATCATCTATAAACAAAAATATTCCTAGATACATAAAAAAATTCTACAAATGAAAATAACCTAAAAAAAATCATATGATCATCAATGAACAAAAAAATCATCATTTGATCTTCTGTCATGCATCTATGAACAAAAAAATCATCATTTGATCTCTATCATCTATATATGAACAAAAATTTGCAAAGGGGATGGCGCCGGCGGCCGGACCAAGCTAAGGAGAGGTCGGCGGCGAGGATGGCGTCGGGGCAGGGGCGCCGGCGATGGCGAGGGCGGGCCGGGGCGGCGCGCGGGCGACGGTGACGGGGGCGGGCCGGGGCGGCCGCGTCAGGGCAGGGGCGGGCCGTGGCAGGGGCCCGGGCGACGGCGAGGGCGCGGGCGACGGCGAGGGCGCGGGCGACGACGGGCACGGGCGAAGCGACGGCGACGGCGGGGCAGCCTGACGGCGTCGTCGGGGCGAGCTCAGGCAGCCTGGCGGCGTCGTCGGGGCGGGGAACTGGCGATGAAATCTGAAAAAACGCTAAGTCTCTGCTTATATAGAAAAGGCTTTGGTCCCGGTTCGTGGCACAAACCGGGACCATTGCCCCCCTTTAGTCCCGGTTGGTTCCACCAACCGGGACCAAAGGCCAATTTTCGGCAGCCCAAAGGGCGGGAAGCGGCGGCCTTTTGGTCCCGGTTGGTGGCACCAACCGGGACTAAAGGGGGGCAATGGTCACGGTTGGTGCCACGAACCGGGACCAATGCTCCCTTTAGTCCCGGTTGTTGCCGCCAACCGGGACCAATGCTCTTGTGCTGCCCGCGCCCATAAGTTTAGTCCCACATTGCTAGTTGACAGCGCACGGCACTGGTTTATAAGCTCTGCTGCCTCCTCCCTCTCGAACTCCTCTGAATAGCAGGCCTATGGGCCTAATTTGACACTGCTTTGCCTGTGGGCCTATTGGGCCTTCTGCGGGCCTGAATCCTGGCCCATGTAGGGTTTCTAGTCGTATTCAGGCCGTGGAGGCCCAGTAGGTGGCATTTTTTTTGGTTTTTTCTTTTTTATTTCTATATTTTTTTGGTTTTTATTTTTTTATTTCTACTTAAAACTAAATACTTACAGTTTTTTAGTGATTTCTTTTTGCTTTTAGGTCACAAAAATTATAAATTTTCTGTTAGTGCCATTAGTTTTAAATTTTAAATAGTTTAAATTTGAATTTTTAAAAATTTGTGTGAATCACTAGTTTATGAATAACTTTACTATAAAATTAGAATTTTTTTTCTATTTATTTTTTATTTCTACTTAAAACTAAATACTTACAGTTTTTTAGTGATTTTTTTCTTCTTTGCTATTTATTTTTATGAATCACTAGTTTGTGAATCACTAGTTTATTTCTATTTAAAATTAGAATAACTTTACTAATGATTTTAGGTCACACAAATTATATTCTTTTTGCTATTGAAGAATATTATAGTTTTATTTTAGTTGATCATAACATAATATTTTAATTGATTGTTTTTATTTTCATAAAAGTTTTGTAGTTCATTCTGTTTGCTATTAATTCATTCTTTGAGCTAAATGACTCTGAAATTGGAAAGAATTTCAAAATGAACTCTGAAAAAGTTGAAAGTTGGCATGGTATCATCATTTCACCCACATAGCATGTTCCAAAAAGTAGAGAGGGTTACGACAAAAACTTGATGCACTTCGTGTACAAAATGGACAATCACTTTCGAAGTATCAAAGTTTCGAACCATAAGACATGAAAGCATTTCAAATGAACTCTGAAAAAGTTGAAAGTTGGGATGGTATCATAATTTCACCCACATAGCATTTGCTTATTGCGGGAGAAAGTCTTCACTTTTTCTTCGCTTGTGTCATTTGCTTATTGCGCCGTAACCATGGATAATCTTCATTGTTTATCAGGATGCTTGGGTCAGCCTTGACATTGAAGGGAGGAATTTCATGAAACTTTTCATAATCTTCAGACATGTCTGTCTTGCCGTCCACTCCCAGGATGTCCCTTTTTCCTGAAAGAACTATGTGGCGCTTTGGCTCATCGTATGATGTATTCGCTTCCTTATCTTTTCTTTTTCTCGGTTTGGTAGACATGTCCTTCACATAGATAACCTGTGCCACATCATTGGCTAGGACGAACGGTTCGTCAGTGTACCCAAGATTTTTCAGATCCACTGTTGTCATTCCGTACTATGGGTCTACCTGTACCCCGCCGCCTAACAGATTGACCCATTTGCACTTAAACAAAGGGACCTTAAAATCAGGTCCGTAGTCAAGTTCCCATATGTCCACTATGTAACCATAATATGTGTCCTTTCCGCTCTCGGTTGCTGCATCAAAGCGGACACCACTGTTTTGGTTGGTGCTCTTTTGATATTGGGCGATTGTGTAAAATGTATTCCCATTTATCTCGTATCCTTTGTAAGTCAATACAGTCAAAGATGGTCCCCTGGACAACAAGTACAACTCATCACAAACAGTGTTGTCACCTCTGAGACGTGTTTCCAACCAACTGCTGAAAGTCCTGATGTGTTCACATGTAATCCAGTCGTCGCACTGCTCCGGGTGTTTGGAGCGCAGACTGTTCTTGTGTTCATCGACATACGGGGTCACCAAGGTAGTGTTCTGTAGAACTGTGTAGTGTGCTTGAGACCAAGAATATCCGTCCCTGCATATTATTGAGTCTCTTCCCAGAGTGCCTTTTCCAGTCAGTCTCCCCTCATACCGCGATTTAGGGAGACCTATCTTGTTAAGGCCAGGAATGAAGTCAACACAAAACCCGATAACATCCTCTGTTTGATGGCCCATGGAGATGCTTCCTTCTGGCCTAGCGCGGTTACGGACATATTTCTTTAGGACTCCCATGAACCTCTCAAAAGGGAACATATTGTGTAGAAATACGGGCCCCAGGATGACAATCTCGTCGACTAGATGAACTAGGACGTGCGTCATGATATTGAAGAAGGATGGTGGGAACACCAGCTCGAAACTGACAAGACATTGCGCCACATCACTCCTTAGCCTTGGTACGATTTCTGGATCGATCACCTTCTGAGAGATTCCATTGAGGAATGCACATAGCTTCACAATGGCTAATCGAACGTTTTCCGGTAGAAGCCCCCTCAATGCAATCGGAAGCAGTTGTGTCATAATCACGTGGCAGTCATGAGACTTTAGGTTCTGAAACTTTTTCTCTGGCATATTTATTATTCCCTTTATATTCGACGAGAAGCCAGTCGTGACCTTCATACTGAGCAGGAATTCAAAGAAGATTTCTTTCTCTTCTTTCGTAAGAGCGTAGCTGGCAGGACCTTTATACTGCTTCGGAGGCATGCCGTCTTTTTCGTGCAAACGTTGCAGGTCCTCTCGTGCCTCGGGTGTATCTTTTGTCTTCCCATACACGCCCAAGAAGCCTAGCAGGTTCACGCAAAGGTTCTTCGTCACGTGCATCATGTCGATTGAGGAGCGGACCTCTAGGTCTTTCCAGTAGGGTAGGTCCCAAAATATAGATTTCTTCTTCCACATGGGTGCGTGTCCCTCAGCGTCATTCGGAACAGCTAGTCCACCGGGACCCTTTCCAAAGATTACGTAGTGTAAATCATTGACCATAGCAAGCACGTGAACACCGGTGCGCATGGCGGGCTTCTTCCGGTGATCTGCCTCGCCTTTGAAATGCTTGCCTTTCTTTCGACATTGATGGTTGGTCGGAAGAAATCGACGATGGCCCAGGTACACATTCTTCCTGCATTTGTCCAGGTATATACTTTTAGTGTCATCTAAACAGTGCGTGCATGCGTGGTATCCTTTGTTTGTCTGTCCTGAAAGGTTACTGAGAGCGGGCCAATCGTTGATGGTCACGAACAGCAACGCCTTAAGGTTAAATTCCTCCTGTCTGTGCTCATCCCACGTACGTACACCGTTTCCATTCCACAGCTGTAAAAGTTCTTCAACTAATGGCCTTAGGTACACATCAATTTCGTTGCCGGGTTGCTTAGGGCCTTGGATGAGAACTGGCATCATAATGAATTTCCGCTTCATGCACATCCAAGGAGGAAGGTTATACATACATAGAGTCACGGGCCAGGTGCTGTGATTGCTGCTCTGCTCCCCGAAAGGATTAATGCCATCCGCGCTTAAAGCAAACCATACATTCCTTGGGTCCTTTGCAAACTCATCCCAGTACTTTCTCTCGATTTTTCTCCACTGCGACCCGTCAGCGGGTGCTCTCAACTTCCCATCTTTCTTTCGGTTCTCACTGTGCCGTCGCATCAACTTGGCATGCTCTTCGTTTCTGAACAGACGTTTCAACCGTGGTATTATAGGAGCATACCACATCACCTTCGCAGTAACCCTCTTCCTGAGGGGCTCGCCGTCAACATCACCAGGGTCATCTCGTCTGATCTTATACCTCAACGCACCGCATACCGGGCATGCGTTCAGATCCTTGTATGCACCGCGGTAGAGGATGCAGTCATTAGGGCATGCATGTATCTTCTCCACCTCCAATCCTAGAGGGCATACGACCTTCTTTGCTGCGTATGTACTATCGGGCAATTCGTTATCGTTTGGAAGCTTCTTCTTCAATATTTTCAGTAGCTTCTCAAATCCTTTGTCAGCCACAGCATTCTCTGCCTTCCACTGCAGCAATTCCAGTACGGTACCGAGCTTTGTGTTGCCATCTTCGCAATTGGGGTATAACCCTTTTTTGTGATCCTCTAACATGCGATCGAACTACAGCTTCTCCTTTTGACTAATGCATTGCGTCCTTGCATCGACAATGACCCAGCGGAGATCATCATCATCGGGCACATCGTCTGGTTCCTCTTGATCTTCAGCAGCTTCACCCGTGGCAGCATCATTAGGCACATCGTCTGGTTCCTCTTGATCTTCACCAGCTCCCCCCGTTGCAGCATCACCGTATTCAGGGGGCACATAGTTGTCATCGTACTCTTCTTCTTCGCCGTCTTCCATCATAACCCCTATTTCTCCGTGCCTCGTCCAAACATTATAGTGTGGCATGAAACCCTTGTAAAGCAGGTGGGAGTGAAGGATTTTCCGGTTAGAGTAAGACCTCGTATTCCCACATTCAGTGCATGGACAACACATAAAACCATTCTGCTTGTTTGCCTCAGCCGCATCGAAAAACTCATGCACGCCCTTAATGTACTCGCGGGTGTGTCTGTCACCGTACATCCATTGCCGGTTCATCTGCATGCATTATATATAATTAAGTGTCCAAATTAATAGAAGTTCATCATCACATTAAAACCAAAGTGCATACATAGTTCTCATCTAACAACATATAGCTCTCCAGAGCATCTAATTAATTAAACCATACATTGAAACTATGTAAAACATTTCAATGCGAAAACAAATGCGATCATAATCGCAACCAAGGTAACAATTGATCCAACGGCATAATGATACCAAGCCTCGGTATGAATGGCATATTTTCTAATCTTTCTAATCTTCAAGCGCATTGCATCCATCTTGATCTTGTGATCATCGACGACATCCGCAACATGCAACTCCAATATCATCTTCTCCTCCTCAATTTTTTTTATTTTTTCCTTCAACAAATTGTTTTCTTCTTCAACTAAATTTAACCTCTCGACAATAGGGTCGGTTGGCATTTCCGATTCACATACATCCTAGATAAATAAAATCTATGTCACGTTGGTCGACATAATTTTCATAAACAATAAATGAACCAATAGTTATGAAGATAATATACATACCAAATCCGAATCATAGACAGGACGAGGGCCGACGGGGGCGGATACCAAAACCATCGCACTATATAAGATGCAATAATAAATGTAAGAAAATGATACAAGTATCTATCTAAACAGACAAGTAAGAATATTTTTCCTTTCAGAAAGAAGATAAGAACAAGAGGCTCACCACGGTGGTGTCGGTGATGAGATCAGCGCGGGTGATCGACGGTGGTGAAGACGGGGACGGGGCGTGACGGACCGCTAAATCTAGACAAATCTCGAGGAAAATGGAGCTTGGAGGTCGAGCTTCGAGAGGAGAAAGTTTAAGTAGTGTGGCTCGGGCATTCCATTGAACACCTCATGTGCATAGGAGGTGAGCTAGAGCACCACAAACCCCTCCCCTCGCCGGCCAGAGAAAAAGAGAGCACTGAGTGCTCTGCTCGCGGGCAAGGGTATATATAGGCACCTCATTGGTCTCGGTTTGTGGCAAGAACCGGGACTAAAGGGGAGCCTTTGGTCCCGGTTCAGGCCACCAACCGGGACCAATGGTGGTGGGCCAGGAGCGAGGCCCATTGGTCCCGGTTCGTCCGACCAACCTGGACCAAAAGGTCCAGACGAACCGGGACCAATGGCCCACGTGGTACGGCCGGCCCCCTGGGCTCACGAACCGGGACCAATGCCCACATTAGTCCCGGTTCTACACTGAACCGGGACTAATGGGCTGAGCCGGCCTGGACCATAGCCCTGTTTTCTACTAGTGCATGCAATGGATGCACTAAGAGCTATAAGTGTATGAAAGCTCAAACTGGAAACTAATTGGGTGTGCATCCAACTTGCTTACTCATGAAGACCTCGGGCATTTGAGGAAGCTCATCATCGGAATATATAAGCCAAGTTCTATAGTGAAAATTCCCACTAGTATATGAAAGTGATAACTCAAGAGACTCTCTATATGAAGAACATGGTGCTACTCTGAAGCACAAGTGTGGTAAAAGGATAGTAACATTGCCCCTTCTCTCTTTTTTCTCATTTTTTGTTTTTTCTTTCTTTCTTTTTTGTTTTGGTGGGCTTCTTTGGCCTCTTTTTTTATTTGGGCTTCTTTTGCCTCTTTTATTTTGATAACCTCACATGGTACAATGTTCTAATAATGATGATCATCACACTTTTATTTACTTACAACTCAATATTACAACTCGATACTAGAACAAATATATGGCTCTATATGAATGCCTCCGGCGGTGTACCGGGATGTGCAATGATCTAGCGTAGCAATGACATCAAAAAACAAACAAGCCATGAAAACATCATGCGAGTTGTCTTACGATCATGCAAAGCAATATGACGGTAAATGCTCAAGTCATGTATATGACGGAAGTTGCATGGCAATATGACGGAAGTTGATTCTTCTTCCCATATTTCACGTGGCCCCCTCGGACCTTTTCATGTTGATTCTTCTTCCCATATTTCACAAATATTCCAAAATTATTCTCCGTCCGTTTTTATCCCATTTGGACTCCGTTTGATATGGATTTTCTGCGAAACAAAAAAACATGCAACAAACAGGAACTGACACTGGGCACTGGATCAATATGTTAGTCCCAAAAATAGTATAAAAAGTTGCCAAAAGTATAAGAAAGTTGTAGAATATTGGCATGGAACAATAAAAAATTCTAGATACGACGGAGACATATCACTGAGTTATAAAAAACCCAAAGTGTGAAGTTGAAACACATAAATAATTTGAAAAAAGTACACAAACATGAAAACACTTAAAGCGACATCCAGTGATGGCGTACTCCACCTCATGTGACTTCAAATTGAATGCCATCACCGGCGTGGCATGCCGAGCTCATGGTGACTGTGTGGGAGTAGTGTAATGTGGAGCCAGTCGCGCCATAAGACTCCATACTGCACATACATGCCTTATCTTCCCCACAAAACATAGGAGGAAGAAATGACTACATTGTAAGGGCATCAATCCAAAGCACGGCCACCACATACTCTAGGCCACACAAGCTAATATGACCTAAACAAATCTTTATAATTTATAAAGTAACCTTCATCATGCTATTTCTTATAGTTTTATCCATTGTTTTATATTTTATTGGACCAACTTATTAATAAAGCGTTAGAGATGTAGTTGCATGTCTAATCACTACTAGGGAAAATCTTATACACAGAACCTTATATTAGCAGTAGCACTGGAGAAAATGAAGCGCTATTGCTACCTAGTAGTAGCGCGTGGCAGGAAAATGCACTACTGCTATTCTCATAGCAGTAGCGTGTGTTAGCAAAATTCGCTACTGCTAAGTTTGAACTGGGCGCACACGGCGAGCCCCACTTAGCAGTAGTGCAGATCGATATCCAGCGCTACCGCTAGCTCCATAGTAGTAGCGCTTATCCCCAACCCATGCAACTACTAACCCTAGATTATCGTCTTCCCCGCGCGGCCGACCCTCTCACTCTCCCTCTCATCCGCTCTTCTCACTCTCCCTCTCCACTCTCTCGACGCCGCATTGCCGCCGCCGTCTTCCTCCTCGGTATGCCCCCTCCTTCCTCCTCCTTCCACCTCCCTCCTCTCTCCTTCTCCGGCCGCGCCCTCCTCCTCCTCTGGCCACGCCATCTTCACTCCTTCCTCCGCCTCCGGTCGCCCTCCTTGCTTCTCCCACTGCCCTCCTCCTCTCTCCTCCCTCTTCCCTCTTCCCACTGCCCCTCACTCCTCCCTCCTCCTCCTGCTCACTCCTCCCTCCTCCCACCTCTCTCTGTATAGAAATTTTGAGTAAAAATATTAGGTATACAAATTTTTAGTAATAAAATTAGTTAGAATTTGATTGTGGAATAGGTAGGTAGTATTTTACTAATTTTGTTCATATATATGAACCCTGGGTCTTCATATATATGAGCCCATTTCATCATTAGAGCACTAAACTAGTTATATGTAATTAACCTAGGTGTTCATATATATGGGTGGATGATTTTTTTGTAATGCTTTGATAGATAGATGGATAGAGAGATGGATTAAACTAGTTTTTTTAGTAATGCTTTGGATAGATAGATGGATGGATGGATAGTTGTTAGGGTTAGAAGTAGGTTTTACAATTTTTTTGTAAATGTAGGTCTTTTGAATCAGCAAAATAATGTTTAGTTCATATCTTATAGGGTTTCACTAAGTACTAAAATGAGGATAATAATGTTTTTGTTTTAATGAATGGCCTACCAATTGTGGCCAGATGATATACTAATTTGTTTTAATAGTTCATAAAAGAGAAGCTATACTAAGTTTTTACTTGCTCAATCTTTTTACAGAATCATCGTTAGCTGAAAAGAGAAGACATGGGGTGTCCACCACAGAAAGGTAGCAAGTAACCAAGTTTGGTGGGCCTGTTACATGATATTTATTTTCTGCACGAGGACATGTTAATGTTGCTCATGCTTTATCCATCATGGCTGAGCATTTGGGGGGATAGGGTGGTGGGCTGCGATCACGACACCTTGTATCGAGAGGTGTCGCTTTGCGGTCGCATCGATTAGCAATTCTAGAGGTAGGCATAGATGTCACATGATTTACCGTTTGGGTTTGGCAATCTGGCAGATAGAGCTGGTGCGCCAGTTACCTTGCAGACAACAAGACTGGCTGTGGGTGATACTTCCTTCATTTGCATCGAAGCTCACGGACTGTCAGAACACGACTGATAACCCACAAGTATAGGGGATCTATCATAGACCTTTCGATAAGTAAGAGTGTCGAACCCAACGAGGAGCAGAAGGAAATGATAAGCAGTTTTCAGCAAGGTATTCTCTGCAAGCACTGAAATAATAGGTAATAGATAGTTTTGTGATAGGATAATTTGTAATGAGCAGCAAGTAACAAAAGTAAATAAAGTGCAGCAAGGTGGCCCAATCCTTTTTTTAGCAAAGGACAAGCCTAGAAAAACTCTTATATGATGTAAAGCGCTCCCGAGGACACATGGGAATATCGTCAAGCTAGTTTTCATCACGTTCATATGATTCGCGTTCGGTACTTTGATAATTTGGTATGTGGGTGGACCGGTGCTTGGGTACTGTCCTTACTTGGACAAGCATCCCACTTATGATTAACCTCTATTGCAAGCATCCGCAACTACAACAAAAGTATTAAGGTAAACCTAACCATAGCATGAAACATATGGATCCAAATCAGCCCCTTACGAAGCAACGCATAAACTAGGGTTTAAGCTTTTGTCACTTTAGCAACCCATCATCTACTTATTACTTTCCAATGCCTTCCCCTAGGCCCAAATAATGGTGAAGTGTCATGTAGTCGACGTTCACATAACACCACTAGTGGAGAGACAACATACATCTCATCAAAATATCTAACGAATACCAAATTCACATGACTACTAATAGCAAGACTTCTCCCATGTCCTCAGGAACAAACGTAACTACTCACAAAGCATATTCATGTTCATAATCAGAGGGGTATTTATATGCATATAGTGAAGGAAATATGCCCTAGAGGCAATAATAATGTTATTATTTTATTTCCTTATATCATGATAAATGTTTATTACTCATGCTAGAATTGTATTATCCGAAAACATAATACTTGTGTGAATACATAGACAAAACTAAACGTCACTAGTATGCCTCTACTTGACTAGATCGTTAATCAAAGATGGTTATGTTTCCTAACCATAGACATGTGTTGTCATTTGATTAACAGGATCACATTATTAGGAGAATGATGTGATTGACATGACCATTCCATTAGCTTAGCACCCGATCGTTTAATATGTTGCTATTGCTTTCTTCATGACTTATACATGTTCCTATGACTATGAGATTATGCAACTCCCGTTTGCCGGAGGAACACTTTGTGTGCTACCAAATGTCACAACGTAACTGGGTGATTATAAAGGAGCTCTGCAGGTGTCTCCAAAGGTACATGTTGGGTTGGCGTATTTCGAGATTAGGATTTGCCACTCCGATTGTCAGAGAGGTATCTCTGGGCCCTCTCGGTAATGCACATCACATAAGCCTTGCAAGCATTGCAACTAATGAGTTAGTTGTGAGATGATGTATTATGAAACGAGTAAAGAGACTTGCCGTTAATGAGATTGAACTAGGTATTGAGATACCGACGATCGAATCTCGGGCAAGTAACATACCGATGACAAAGGGAACAACGTATGTTGTTATGCGGTCTGACCGATAAAGATCTTCGTAGAATATGTGGGAGCCAATATGAGCATCCAGGTTCCGCTATTGGTTATTGACCGGAGACGTGTCTCGGTCATGTCTACATTGTTCTCGAACCCGTAGGGTCCGCACGCTTGAGGTTTCGATGAAAGTTATATTATGAGTTTATGAGTTTTGATGTACCGAAGTTAGTTCGGAGTCCCGGATGTGATCACGGACATGACGAGGAGTCTCGAAATGGTTGAGACATAAAGATTGATATATTGGAAGCCTATGTTTGGACATCGGAAGTGTTCCGGGTGAAATCAGCATTTTACCGGAGTACCGGGAGGTTACCGGAACCCCCCTGTAACCTAATGGGCCTTAATGGGCCTAGTGGAGAAAGAGGAGAGGAGGCCTAGGGGCTGCCGTGCGCCCCTCCCCCCCAAGTTTGAATTGGACAAGGAGGGGGGGGGGCAGTGCCCCCCCTTTCCTTTCTTCCCTCTCCTCCTTCCCCCCAAGTCCTAATCCAACTAGGGATAGGGAGGGGAGTCCTACTCCCGGTAGGAGTAGGACTCCTCCTGCGCGCCTCCTCCTAGGGCCGGCCGCACCCCCCTTGGCTCCTTTATATACGGGGGCAGGGGGCACCCCTAGACACACAAGTTGATCTCTAAGATCGTTCTCTTAGCCGTGTGCGGTGCCCCCTTCCACCATAGTCCTCGATAATATTGTAGTGGTGCTTAGGCGAAGCCCCGCGACAGTTGAACATCAAGATCGTCACCACACCGTCGTGCTGACGGAAGTCTTCCCCGACACTTTGCTGGATCGGAGTCCGGGGATCGTCATCGAGCTGAACGTGTGCTAAAACTCGGAGGTGCCGTAGTTTCGGTGCTTGATCGGTGGGGCCGTGAAGACATACGACTACATCAACTGCGTTGTCATAATGCTTCCGCTGTCGGTCTACGAGGGTACATAGATCACACTCTCACCTCTTGTTGCTATGCATCACCATGATCTTGCGTGTGTGTAGGAATTTTTTTGAAATTACTATGTTCCCCAACAGTGGCATCCGAGCCTAGGTTTTATGCGTTGATGTTATGCACGAATAGAACACAAGGCATACCCATAGGATTTTTATATGCAGTTCTATAGGCCCATAATGCATCATCAAGTTTCTTGGACCAATTTTTTCTAGATCTATTAACAGTCTTTTTCAAAATTAATTTGAGTTCTCTATTACTCAATTGTACTTGACCACTAGACTATGGGTGATAAGGAGTTGCAATTCTATGATTAACATCATACCTAGCAAGCATTTTACGGAAAGCACCATGAAACAAATGTGAGCCACCATCAGTCATTAAATATCTAGGGACTCCGAACCTTGGAAAAATAACTTCTTTAAGCATCTTAATAGAGGTGTTATGATCAGCACTACTAGTTGGAATAGCTTCTACCCACTTAGTAACGTAATCAACAACAACTAAAATATGTGTGTATCCATTGGAGGCAGGAAAAGGTCCCATATAATCAAAGCCCCATACATCAAATGGTTCAATAACAAGTGAATAATTCATAGGCATTTCTTGACGTCTACTAATATTACCAATTATTTGACATTCATCACAAGATACAACAAACTTACGGGCATCCTTGAAGAGAGTAGACCAATAAAAACCGGATTGCAATACCTTATGTGCAGTTCTATCTCCAGCGTGGTGTCCTCCATAAGGTTCGGAGTGACACTTGTGTAGGATCTATTCCTGTTCATGCTCAGGTACACAACATCTAATAACACCATCTACTCCTTCTTTATAAAGGTGTGGGTCATCCCAAAAGTAATGCCTCAAATCATAGAAGAACTTTTTCTTTTGCTGGTATGTGAAACTAGGTGGTATAAATTTAGCAACAGTGTAATTAGCATAATCAGCATACCATGGAGCAGTATGAGAAGCATTTATGACATTTAATTGTTCATCAGGAAAGCTATCATCAATAGGTAGTGGGTCATCAAGAACATTTTCTAACCTATACAAGTTGTCTCCAACGCGGTTCTCAGCTCCCTTTCTATCAATAATATGCAAATCAAATTCTTGTAGCAAGAGAACCCATCTAATAAGTCTAGGCTTAGCATCTTTCTTTTCCATAAGATATTTAATAGCAGCATGATCTGTGTGAATAGTTACTTTAGAATCAACAATATAAGGTCTGAACTTATCACAAGCAAATACAACTGCTAAGAATTGTTTTTCAATAGTGGCATAATTTCTCTGAGTATTATCTAGAGTTTTACATATTGAATAACATTTAATTTCTTATCAACTCTTTGCCCTAGAACAACACCTACAGCATAATCACTAGCATCACACATAATTTCAAAAGGTAAATTCCAATCAGGTGGCTGAACAATAGGGGCAGAGATCAATGCTTTATTAAGTATTTCAAATGCTTCTACACAATCATCATCGAAAACAAATGGTATATCTTTTTGTAATAAATTAGTCAGAGGCCGAGAAATTTTTGAGAAGTCCTTAATGAACCTCCTATAAAACCCGACATGACCAAGGAAACTTCTTATACCTTTGATGTCCTTGGGACATGGCATCTTTTCAATAGCATCAACCTTGGCTTTATCAACCTCAATACCTCTTTCAGAAACTTTATGCCCCAAGACAATACCTTCATTAACCATAAAGTGGCACTTTTCCCAATTCAAGACAAGATTAGTTTCTTCACATCTCTGCAAAACTCGGTCAAGGTTGCTTAAGCAATCGTCAAAAGAGGATCCATAGACGGAAAAATCGTCCATGAAAACCTCACAAATCTTTTCACAAAAGCCAGAGAATATAGCCATCATGCATCTTTGAAAGGTAGCAGGTGCATTACATAAACCAAAAGGCATACGTCTATAAGAAAAAGTACCAAAAGGGCAAGTAAAAGTAGTCTTTGATTGATCATTGGCTGACACAGGTATTTGAGAGAAACCAGAATAACCATCTAGAAAGCAAAAATGTGTATGTTTGGATAATCTTTCTAGCATTTGATCGATTAAAGGTAAGGGGTAATGATCCTTTTTAGTAGCTTTATTTAATTTGCGAAAATCAATTACCATCCTATAACCTATAATAATTCTTTGCGGGATCAACTCATCTTTATCATTAGGAACGACAGTAATACCTCCCTTCTTAGGGACACGATGGACAGGACTTACCCACTGACTATCAGCAACTGGATAAATTATACCTGCCTCAAGAAACTTTAGTATTTCATTTCTTACCACTTCCTTCATCTTCGGATTCAGCCGTCGTTGATGATTACGAACTGGTTTGGCATCTTCCTCCAAATTTATTTTGTGTTGACACAGAGTGGGACTAATGCCCTTAAGATCATCAGGAGTATATCCAATAGCAGCATGGTGCTTCTTCGGAGTTTTCAGTAATCTCTCTTCTTCATGCTCTGAAAGGTTAGCACTAATAATAACAGGATATATCCTTTTCTCATCAAGATACGCATATTTAAGAGTATCAGGTGACGGTTTGAGCTCAAACAAGGGATCACCCTTGGGTGGAGGAGGATCCCCTAGGATTTCAACAGGTAAATTGGGTTTCAGGATGGGTTCCTGTTTAAAGAATACTTCATCTATTTCCCTTCT
Source organism: Triticum urartu (assembly GCF_056163025.1). Classification (NCBI taxonomy): domain Eukaryota; kingdom Viridiplantae; phylum Streptophyta; class Magnoliopsida; order Poales; family Poaceae; genus Triticum; species Triticum urartu. Next base: position 27,280,145 of record NC_141875.1, read on the forward strand.
TTCATTCATAAACATATCATTTTCATGGTCTAGCAAATATTGTTCTAAAGGATCACTAGGAGGTACGGCAATAGAAGCAATACCAATAATTTCATCTTTACTAGGAAATTCCTCTTCACGGTGTTGTCTACGAAATTTAGAGAAATTAAATTCATGAGACATATCACCTAAACCAATAGTAACAACACCCTTTTTGCAATCTATCTTAGCATTAACAGTGTTCAAGAAGGGTCTACCAAATATAATAGGACAAAAGCTATCTTGTGGGTAACCAAGAACAAGAAAATCAGTAGGATATTTAGTTTTCCCACACAAGACTTCAACATCTCTAACAATTCCAATTGGTGAAATAGTATCTCTATTGGAAAGTTTAATTGTGACTTCAATATCTTCTATCTCAGCAGGTGCAATATCATGCATAATTTCTTTGTATAAGTCATGAGGTATAGCACTAGCACTCGCACCCATATCACATAAGCCATGATAACAATGATCTCCTATTTTAACAGAAATAATAGGCATGCCTACCAAAGATCTAGGTTTATGTTTAGCACAAGGTTTAGCAATTCTAGCAGTTTCATCACGGAAATGAATAACATGCCCATCAATATTATTAGACAAGAGATCTTTAACAATAGCAATATTAGGTTCAACTTTAATTTGCTCAGGAGGTGTATAAGTTCTAATATTACTTTTACGAACCACAGTTGAAGCTTTAGCATGATCTTTTATCCTAACAGGAAAAGGTGGTTTCTCAACATAAGCAGTAGGAACAATGGGATCATTACAAGTGATAGTCTTTTCTTCAACTTTAATAGGTGCAACTACTTTTACTTCTATGGGGGATGATATTTAAACCACTTCTCCCTAGGGAGATCAACATGAGTAGCAAAAGATTCACAGAAAGAAGCTACTATCTCAGAGTCAAGTCCATATTTAGTGCTAAATTTACGGAAAACATCGGTATCCATAAAAGATCTAACACAATCATACTTAGGTGTCATACCTGACTCCTTACCCTCGTCGAGGTCCCAATCTTCAGAGTTGCGTTTAATTCTTTCCAATAAATCCCATTTGAATTCAATAGTCTTCGTCATAAAAGAGCCAGCAGAAGAAGTATCGAGCATGGTGCGATTGTTATCAGAAAGCCGAGCATATAAATTTTGAATAATCATTTTCTTGAGAGCTCATGATTGGGGCATGAATATAACATTGATTTAAGCCTCCCCCAAGCTTGAGCGATGCTTTCTCCTTCGCGAGGCCAAAAATTATATATATAATTGCGATCATGATGAACAAGATGCATAGGATAAAACTTCTGATGAAATTTCAGTTTCAATCGTTTGTAGTTCTATGAGCCCATATCATCACATAGCCTATACCATGTCAATGCATCTTCCTTCAAAGATAAAGGGAAGACCTTCTTCTTAATAACATCTCCGGGTACACCTGCAAGCTTAAATAATCCACAAACTTCATCCACATATATTAAGTTCTCATCTGGATGCGTTGTTCCGTCTCCTGCAAAAGGATTAGCTAGCAGTTTTTCTATCATACCCGAAGGAATTTCAAAGCAGACATTTTCATTTTCAGTAGGTTCAGTAGGTTGAGGAGCAACTGTTTGCTCTACTGGTTGGGGTGAAGATAGTCCGAACAAGCCCCTCAGAGGATTACTTTCCATAGTAACAAGTGACATTAAATTTCAGCACACTATATAAATTTTTCCTTACCAAATTCCACCTACCAAAGGCGCTTCACTCCCCGGCAACGGCGCCAGAAAAGAGTCTTGATTATCCACAAGTATAGAGGATCTATCGTAGTCCTTTCGATAAGTAAGAGTGTCGATCCAACAAGGAGCAGAAGGAAATGATAAGCAGTTTTCGGCAAGGTATTCTCTGCAAGCACTGAAATAATAGGTAACAGATAGTTTTGTGATAGGATAATTTGTAACGAGCAGCAAGTAACAAAAGTAAATAAAGTGCAGCAAGGTGGCCCAATCCTTTTTGTAGCAAAGGACAAGCCTGGACAAACTCTTATATGATGTAAAGCGCTCCCGGGGACAGATGGGAATATCGTCAAGCTAGTTTTCATCACGTTCATATGATTCGCGTTCGGTACTTTGATAATTTGGTACGTGGGTGGACCGGTGCTTGGGTACTGTCCTTACTTGGACAAGCATCCCACTTATGATTAACCTCTATTGCAAGCATCCGCAACTACAACAAAAGTATTAAGGTAAACCTAACCATAGCATGAAACATATGGATCCAAATCAGCCCCTTACGAAGCAACGCATAAACTAGGGTTTAAGCTTTTATCACTCTAGCAACCCATCATCTACTTATTACCACTATAGGAATCAGCTACTTTGCCGTCTGCCAAGGCAGACGGCAAAGGCATGGAAGGCGGCCGGCAAAGAAAGGATCGGCAAAGACCTTCTTTGCCGTCTGCTTCCTGACACGGATGGCAAAGGAGCCTTTGCCATCAGCGGCGGACGACAAAGAAAGCAGATGGCAATAGACTCGTTGTTTGTCCGTTAGGTGGCTAACGGCAGTCTTTGACATCCGTGGCTGATGGCAAAGAGCATCAGGCCTTTGCCGTCTGCCACTGTAGGCAAATTGACCAAATGGTCAGCTGCCAGAAAACACAGGTGGTTTCCACGTGGCTTCTTTGCCGTCCGCGACGGACGGCAAAGAGCCCGTTGCCGTCGGTGGCAGATGGCAAAGAGCCTGCATTGCCTCTTTTTTCTGTTTTTCCTTATACTCAACCATTTTCACAACAAATAGATGATACATATATATTTTTCACATGGCAAGTTCACAGCAAACATATGAGATATCCAACACATATAATTTCATCATAAATGTATAGTTCCATCAACCATACATAGCAAGTTCCACATACATCCATCCAACCATACATATTACAATAGTGTCATCAAAGCATAGATGCATAGTTCATCGATACAAAAGAAACATAGTTCATCCAAACAAGCACTCCATGTATGCAAGCTTCCGTGAAGCGAATGAATTCTGCAAAATGGGAAATAAGAAAGTTAGAAGAAGAAGATTAGAAGAAGAAGAATAAAATGAAGAAGAAGAAGAATATATGACATTTATGAGCTAATTTTGGTGAAATTGATTGTTTGTGAGCTAACATAGGTGAAATGGATCATTTATGAGCTAACCTAGGTGAAATGGTTCGCTTATGAGCTAACTTAGGTAAAATGCATCATTTTAGAGCTAACCTAGGTAAGATGGATCATTTTGGAGCTAACCTAGGTAAGATGGGTCATTTTAGAGCTAACATGGGTAAAATGGATCATTTATGAGCTAAGTAAGGTAAAATGGGTCATTTTAGAGCTAACTTAGGTAAAATGGATCATTTTAGAACTAACATAGGTAAAATGGATCGTTTATGAGCTAACTAAGGTAAAATGGATCATTTTAGAACTAACTTAGGTAAAATGGATCGTTTATGAGCTAACTAAGCTAATTATGCCATTTTTGACATAAGTAAGCTAAGTACATGTCATTATTGAGCAAATCTAGTTAACTAAGCATATTAGAGCTAACTTTGGTCATTTTGGAGGAAACAAAGCTAAGTATAGATCATTTTAGAGCTAACTTAGGTAAAATGGATGGTTTTGGAGGTCAGTAAGCTTATTAAGTCATTTTGGAGGAAATAAAGCTAACACTACTAGGGAAAAGCCTAGCAGCAGCGCGGGTTTTCGGCCTTCTAGTAGCGCGGGGGCTGGCGCTACTAATAAGGCGCTACAGCTAACGTATAGCAGTAGCGCTGGTCCACCCGCGCTACTGCTACACAAGTGTTGCAGCAGCGCTCTTAAAGGAACCTCGCTGCTGCTAATAGCTATAGCGCGCTTCCCCTGTGCGTGCTACTGCTACAACTGTGCTGCTGCTAACTTTTCTCCACTCGCTACTGCTAATTTTAGTAGTTTTTGTTTTTTTTTTGGCATATTTTTTTGTATTTGAACAAGCTTTATAGAAGAATCATTAGCACATACAAATGTCATCATGATACACATACAAATGCCTGTGAGACCACAAATGTAATCATAGCATATACATACAAATAGTCTCGTCATAATCATCATCCAACACAAAGTGGTATCTTGTCATCATCTTGAAAATAGCGATACATGCAAGTCTCGAATACTTGCAACTACAACGTCATCCATCTAAACAAAGGTATACGCGAGAAGAGCTATCACTATGAGTGAGAGCGAAACTATGCAGTACATGAGATGGCGGTTACGAGTCCTCTCTCGCGCTAGCGTGAACCTCAAGTAACTAGCTTCTCCTTCTTGTCTGCTTTTGAAGCCTTTATGGCTGGCGTCCGAGAACCCATTCACTTGCGCCTGACACTCATGCCACTCGTTGTACACCCCCGGAACCTTCCCTTTGTACACGACATAGCAGTTCCATCTCGCCATCAAGAAACTAGATACCTGTTAGAGATGCATGTTCATGAAGAGGATGTACAATCATATATATGCAACAAAATATACTAGAGAACACCGAAAAAGAAAGGGTTAGCAACTAGATGCAACATACAGTACACAAATTAATTAACTAGAGGTACGCAGGTCATCGTACACAAAGTAACAAAGTAGCGTTACGCAAGTTCGGCAGGGATCATGGACATCACAAAGTTGCATCTCTATAAATAGTATACAAGTTCAACCGACACATATCATCATCATCGGCATCATAAATCACTAGAAGTTCCATCCTTCGATATCATCGAGGATGGACCCTAGCTTCTTGAACGGCGTGAGGTCTAGACGTTGCATGCCTATGCGAGTTCAGACGTCAGCTCGCGATATAGGGCCGTGGTGGAACATCCCCTTCTCATCGACGACTTCTTTCATGATGATCGTCGCAATGTCGCTTTGGATGCGAAAGAAGTCATCTCTAAGTTTATAATCCGCTTCTCCATGAGATTCTAGCCACTTGTGGATATGATCATCATTTCTGCTTCTCATGCGAAGCTTTTGGTGATCCGTGTTGAACTGAATCATGAGATGGAGGATGTACAATCCATCCTTCTTGCTTGGTTTTGGGACTTGGATGCAGGAGAAGTTAGTTTTATGCGCGAAACCCATCTTCTTGTTCCTTTGTTTCCTGATCTGCATGTGGCCACCTCTAAAGCTGAAGCCTTGGAGAGCATCATCTAGAATATTCATTATGTGGGTGTAGTCTTTTTTCTCGTAGTCTCTGGAAGGGACAAAATACACGGCGTGGGAGACTTGCGGATAAAGAATGATAAGGACGGAGCGCCCATTGCTGCGGGTAAAAGACACCTCAAATTATTCCCCATAGAGAGAGAAGGAATGATTGAAATGTATGAAAGGGTTGTTCGAAACTGACTTACTTTGGATGATAAGGCACGAGGACAATTTCCCGGTCCTTATTCTGTACCATGAAGTTTTGGAGGTAGTCCCTAGCAGTTTCACGCTCAAAGTCGCCGAGACTCAAGAAAGACTCGTGCATGTAGTACAGATCCGCCACACAGATTTGCGAGACTTCTTCACTGTTCATGACAGAGCTCATATGTAGCGCAAAAAGGCGGACTATTGTAAAATCGAGCCGCCTTGTCAGAAACATCTCAAAGATATGGTCAAACCGCAGGAAGAACACCTCCGCGGGATGTGTCTCGACATAGCACTTCCCCTCAGGCACACGAGCCGCGTATGTCGGATATCCTGGATCCTTTGAGGCTAGTAGGCTTTTCTCAGTCGACAGCACATGGTCGTGCAGTCTCCTGAGATCCCCTGATAGTGCCTCCAGCGGTTTCAGCGGTAGCATCGACTCGCCCGTGAGATGAACATGGCCGCACCTTTCAAGGGTACATGCTCTTCAGAATGCATCGTTTGGCTGCTATGTGCTCTGGCTTGTTTGGAGGCAGCTATCTTCCCTGATCTCTTTCTCTCCTTTTTCTTGGGCACACCTTCTAGACCCTTCCTTAACCCCTGCCCCAGTGTTCCCAGCTAAGTACTGTACACCCCTCGCACTGGGATAGTTGAGCCTGTGTTGAGGCGGCATCTTCAGGCGTGTCTTGTGAGGATTTCATGAAGAGAGACTTTTTGCAATCCCTGCTACGACCTTCGTGCCTGGGCATATCATCCATATCCTCATTAGCAAGCTGATAGCCCGATTCGTCATATGGTTGACTCATCAATTCTATGTCACAGTCATACGCGTTTGTATTGAGGAAATCCATAGGGTCGACCTCCATCTCATCATCCATTCTCTGTTCTACAGGACAAATTACATCAGCTAGCACTATTGCACCCCCTTCATCATGTCGTCCGCCGCTCTCACCCGACACTACAGGAGCTGGTAATTGCGTAGGCGGGGTGGTGGTCTCTGCACATGCTTGTTGATGTGTGGTTATTGGTGTGCTCTCGGACGGCTCCAGATGAATAAGATTCTTCGGCCATAGCACCACCCAACCCTTGCAGCTTCATATCCGCGGCGGGGTCTCGTCGTCCGCTCCCACATGTTGTACTGGAGGAGGCAAATCCTCGTGCCCCGATTTCACACTGGACAAGCTAACCCTGAAGTGCCCAGCAGGGATCGACTGGTTGTGGAACGTGGGTTGCAAGGGGTCCATTATCATCCCCTTTCCCACGTCCACCTTCTGGCCTTTGATCAAGTAGAGTATGGTGCATGGGGTTTCTTTCGCCTGCAAACACATATGTCTGTGGCGTAAAACATCCGAAAGGCAACAAAAATGGAATATTATATATATATATATATATATGTTGGTGCGACATGTAATTACCGTGACGGCGTCGAGCTCAACCAAAGACGAAGGCCCACCAAGCGCGCCAGAGACTGAGGATGGGCTGCTATGAGCGGGAGCGGCTGTGAGAGGAGGCCCAGTTGCGTGAGCAAGTGATGGTGCGATGGTGTTGTTGTTCATGGAGTTGCTCCCGACGAAACTGGGCAACGGGAAATCATGTACCGTCTTGTCTGGATTTTCCTTCGTCCAGTTGATGATAACTGGAACCAAGTTAGTAGCAAAATCATTTCTGCAGGCAGTTACAGCTGCATTGACTGCCTGCTGTAGCAACTCATATTTGTCCTCGGCTGCTTTTTTCGCGTCCTCAGCTGCTTTTTTCTCGACCGCAAGCTTCACCTTCGCGTCGATGTCCGCCTGACTAAACTTCTTTTTCTGCTTCTTGGCCTCCGGGCCCTCGTTGTAAAACACCTTCCTCGTGGCGCCATCTCCAGCGCCGTGCACAGGACCATATTGCGGCCGTTGGCCCAAAGGGAGTCCCTTAAGTTCGTTCAAGGCCCGGTTGAGAGGGGTGTCCCACTTGGGCCTCATCGGAGAAGTAGGGTTTTCGGTTGCAAGCTGGTGTTGCTTCTCCAGTAGTCTAATCAATTTCCTCGTGATCTTGTCCGTGTAAAAAACCTTTTTCTCCTTGTCCCATTTGTAGCGGGCCCTGATGAAGTCATGCTCCAAGGGGTTGGTGAACTTCGCAAAAGGGTCTGGGAGACCCGTGGCTTCATGTTTCGTGTCCTCCTTATCCCATATGGGCCTTTTACCGAGGTAGCCACGGCTTTCGAGGCGATGCGTCCCCTTGTTCCTTTGCTGAAGGCTCTTGAATTTCACAGCCTTAGCCTTGGAGTCCTCGGTAGCGCAAGTGTCCTTGAACTTTTCGAACTCCTCTTCTGTAAGTGTCGGATTTTCCTCCAGAATCTTGGACAGGGGTTCCTCGGCCTCAATAGCTCGTTTCACCCTCGATTTCCAGGAGGCCAAATCATTGCTGAACATGCCCATGGCGTGATTGTTAATCTTTTTCATCTTCGGATCATCCCACGGTTGTTCTATGTTATCATCCCGATCGGGGAACTTGAATCTCTTGTGCAACTTCGTTAGGAGCAACTGCGTCAAATGTTCTTTACTCCTTAAGTCATCGTCATTGATGCTCGCGCATTCCCGTAGGATGCATCCTACTTGGTTCCCATAGCACTTGCGAGGTTCTTCCGGCTCTAACGGCTCAAACTTGCCAGGTGCCATCTTTGTGATCACAGGTCGTCCAATCCCTAGTTTGTTAGGTTTTCGTATCCTCTGCTTCTTATGCCTCTTTTTGGTACCGGCATCGGCGCCGGTATCTTCCCCGGCGGTACCTTCCCCATCGGTCTCGGCGCCTCCATCGGTGCCGGCGCCGTCGGTGTTGGTGTCGGCATCAGTACCATCATCGAGGCGGACCTGCAAACCTTGCTTAGCAGTCAAAAAGTCGAGGTAGTCTTGTTCACCCTCATAATCCATCTCGTCTGTATCTTGGTCAGAAGGCCTAGTTTCTTCGTTGTTCGACATGTTTCCTATGATTAAGTGTCCTCATTTATTTCTAAAAGTATGAATAAATGAGAAATGAGATAAAAAAGAAATCTATGTGCCAGCACTCGATATGCCAACTATGTAGCACAAATCATGCCTTTATTCACGGGAAATTTCGGCATGACCTTTGCTAAAAAATGGACATATCGAGCGCCTGAAATTCACCGGAACGGAAATGAATCAACATTCCGGCGTAACATAGGCAACTCGGATCATTTACCAAAACATGACATGTCCAAAACATGACATATCCACATATCACATGTCCAGTTCAAATTTTCATATAAATTCAGAAAATTTTGAAACCTATCTAAATTCATAACTAAATAGATAACCTAATTAACATAACTAAAACCTAAGTAAATTAACCCTAGCTAGCAGAGAGATAGAGGCGGGTGGTTTACAGAGGGTGCAGGGCGAGGAGGCAGGCCCGATGACGGCCGAGGTTGGGAGGGGAGGAAGCAGAGGAGGGAGGCGAGAGCCGACGGGTCGGGGGCGAGCGCCGGCGCCGGGGGCGAGCGCGCCTGGTTCGGGGGCGGCGGGGTCGGGGGCGAGCGCGCCGGGGTCAGGCGCGCCGGGGTCGGGGTGGCAGGGTCGGGGGCGAGCGCGTCGAGGTCGGGGGCAGGCGCGGCGGTGCGACGGGGCCGGGGAAGAGAGAGTGGGGATTTAGGGGAAAAGAGGCGGGATGAAGCAGGGAGAGGGAGAATTTTGGGTTAAGTGGACGTAGCAGTAGCGCGTTTTCACGAAACGCGCTACTACTATTACGAGCAGCTATAGCGATTTTCTGCAGAAACCGCTACTGCTACCTTGACTAGCTATAGCTCTTTTTCACTAAAGCGCTACTGCTATAACCAGTTTCCCTTTTTTCTTTTCCTCAGCATAATAGGAACATATATATTACATCATTGGACCCTTGCATAATAATGGCTAAGTGTGTATACAAAATAGGAACATATATATATATTACATCATTGGACCCATGCATAATAATGGCTAATTAAGTGTGTATACAAAATAGGAACATATATATATATATATATATATATATATATATATATATATTACATCATTTGAACGATTCCTCAGCGCTGACGTTTTCGTTTTTGAGTCAGCTTCTTTCCCTTCTTGTTCGTCGAACAATAATTGAGCCCCTCATTGTGACTTTGCCTTTTCCATGGAGTACAATTTTTCTTTGGTAATGTAGTATTGATTCTTCTTTTGACGTACACTTCATCATCATCGTCATCTTCCCTCATTGGGTTGCCGTACTGATCATAGTCTTCCTCGTTGGCGACTCCATCCATTCCAATGATGTTTCTTTTGCCTTTCCTCACGACAACACGACTGGGATTGCATGGGTCGGTTATGAAGAAGCATTGTGTCACGTGCTTAGCTTGTACCCATGGCTCGTTTTTTGCGATAGCGTTCACGGTAGCACTCTTGGCATCGGGTATAGTCATGGTAGTGAAAATCCGGCTTTCTCTTTCGACATTCTTAGCCCATCTGACACGGAACATCGTCGTGTTGTGCAGTCCAGAGTAGTCAAGCTCCCAGATCTCCTCGACCCTTCCATAAAATCGTTCAGTTGTGCCGTTGTCGCTGCCGGTCATGCATTCCATCGTCACCCCTGAGTTCTGATAATCATCACTGTCCATATCTTTGGCCTCCGTGTAGAACGTGTATCCGTTGATATCATATGCCTGATAGGTTATGAGGTTGGGCGAGGGGCCATGTGCTAAGGCGTATATGAGCAATCCGTCCTTAGAGCCCTCCTCCAGGGGATTAGCAATAATATGCTCTTTGAACTAACACAGGAAAGTGGAGTTGTGCTCTCTAGTAACTTCGGCGTCCGTCCTGCGTACCCCCGGTCACGATACTTCTTTGCGATAATTTCTTTGTGCAGTGCCACGAAAGGATCTACCTCGTCTAGGTGTTGTAGCACTACCAAGTTTGCTCTGTCAAAGTCGCTGCGTCGATCTGAGTATGCCACGTGCAGTTCCCTGCGACCGTTGCAGTGACCTTCCCCTTCGAGCCTCCCATCGTGCTTGTTAACGGGAAAACCAACACTAACACCAGGCGGCTGGTCTGCGCCATATAGAAAATTCTCACAGAAAGAGATGCACTCTGGTGTCAAATAGCCCTGGACGATGCTTCCATCCGGACGAGACATGTTACGAACGAATCCTTTTATGATCCCATTCATCCTCTCAAACGGCATCATGTTGTGCAGGAATGACGGCCCCAGGTCTATTATGTCATCCACAATATGGACACATAGATGCACCATCACGTCAAAGAACGCGGGCGGGAAGTACATCTCAAGCTCATTCAGTATCACAACGATCTCTTCCTGTAGCCTTTGGAGCTGCTTCACACTAATCGACTTTCGAGAGATGACGTCGAAAAAGTTGCAGAGACCAATAAGCGTGTCACGGACGTGCTTGTCCATTATCCCTCTAAGGGCAACAGGTAATATCTGCGTCATCATCACATGGCAGTCATGAGACTTCATCCCGCTGAACCTTTTCTTGTCCGTGTCTAGATATCTACTTATCTTGCCACAGTAACGGGAACTAACTTTGACTCCAGTAAGGCACTTAAAGAATTGATTGATCTCAGCCTGACTTAAGGTGAAGCAAGAAGGGGGGCAATAATCCTCATTCTTTATTTTCTTGCCCTTCTTCTCCCGTGCCTCTGTCTCCGTCTCTCTCTCGTCTGACATTTTACGTGGCGGCATGTGTAGATCTTCCCTGATTTCCAAATCTTGCAAGTCTTTTCTTGCCTTCGGCCCATCCTTGGTCTTATCCGGCATGTTCATCAGTGTTGCGAGCAAGCTCTCAAGGACATTCTTACAGATATGCATTTGATCAAGGCAATGAGGTGTATCGAGTTTGTGCCAGTACTCCAAGTCCCAGAACACAGACCTCGTCTTCCATACCTTCAGCAGCGGCTCCAGCGCCTTTCTCATCGTCTTTCCCGGCGCGGGGCACTCCTTCTAGTTTTTCAACAACTCATCGATTTCGGCACCGCTCCGCTTACGTGGAGGTCCTCGATGCTCAGCGTGACCATTGAATAGATCTCCACGGTTTCTCCACGGGTCGTCCTGTTCGAGCCATCTTCGATGCCCCATGTACATGATTTTCCCATACCCGCCATCTTTCCTTGACGTTAGCTGCTGAGACGTCGTATCATCCATGCACCGCGTGCATCCGCAATATCCATGGCACACCTGGCCTGCCACATATCCGTAACCAAGATAGTCGTGCACTGTCGTGATCAGCGCGTCTCTCATGTTGAAATACTCGCCTTTGCTGGCATCCCATGTCTTGGCCGGTGTTTTCCATAACGTGTCTAACTCCTTATGAAGTAGCCCCAGATACAAATTAATATTATTTCCTGGTTGTTTCGGCCCTTGAATAAGCATGCTCATGTGAATGTACTTCGATTTCATGCACAACCAGGGGGGAGGTTGTACATCCATACAAACACGGGCCATGTGCTATGGTTGGTGCTCTGGTTGCCAAACGGATTCATGCCATCGGTTCCTTGCATCACATTCAAAATACCGGTAGAAGCTGTTCAACGCTCTCCACTGGGATCCATCCTTGACGTGTCTCAGCTTCGGATCATCTCCATCGTCGGGCTTCTTCCTCTCCACGTGCCAGCGCATTAGCTTTGCTTCCTTGGGATCTACAAAATACCTCTAGAGACGGGGAGTGATCGGTAAGTACCATACCACTTTCTGGGGACATTTCTTCCCGGCCTTCTTGTATCGAGAAGCATTGCACACCGGATAACTTGTTTTTTCCGCGTGCTCCTTCCGATAAATTATGCAATCGTTGATGCATGCATGGTATCTAACGTGTGGCAGATCAAGAGGGCACATGATCTTCTTGCCCTCATCAACACTACTAGGACATAGATTACCCTCGGGAAGAACATCCTTTATGTACTTGAGATGCTCATCGAGGCTAGTGTCGGTCCATTTGTTTTTAGCCCTCGTCTTCAGCACTTGGAGCGTGAAACTCAAGCGGGTCACCTCAGGATTGCAACCGTCATACAATGGAGTGTTCGAGTCTACCACCAGTTGCTCCAGCTTAGCCTCCTCTCTAGAAGCAGCTCTCTCAGTACTCGTCTCCTTGCGAAGCAATGCTTGAACATGAGGGTCCCGCATGATTGAACTTAGTACCGACGAACTCTGCTGCGTGGAGTCCATGTCGTTCTCTCCGCCGCCATGTCCGGCCCCTTCTCCGCCGCCATGTCCGGCCTCTTCCCCGCCGCCATTATCGATCATCTCTTTGTCTTCCCCCGTGTCATCATTGCCTGCCCCGTCGGCATCCTCAACATCGTCATCCCCATCTCCAGTTATCCACCGAGTATAGCCATCCATGAAACCAATCATGAGCAGGTGCGCTTTGACACGACCATCGACATGGGGGTCAAGCCAAACTATTCCTTTGCATTTTCGACACGGACATAAAACCTCTGTCAGGTTATTTTCCTTCATGTCCTGCACCGCCGACCGCAACCACCTGTCCACCATCGTTCCACTGACCATCGTGAACTCTACACGGTAATAATAAACAAATTGATTATAAAAATGCGTGCATTCATCAAAGTCATACAAAAATTCGGCATGACCTTCCTTAAAAGTAGGACATATATAGATCTAGAGTTTGCCCGGAATTCACAGAAACGGAAATAAATCGACATTTCGGCAAAACATAGGCAACTCAAATGCACAATTTGGCGTCAACTCATGCCACACACACAATTTCCATAAAAATATCACACACACATGCATAAACATATTTCCATTTTGCAAAAGCATGAAATATTAATCACACCTCTATCTCGAGATCGAGCACACGGTGGAGATGATAATGTAGGGAGGTCAAAAGTGCACAAAGCTCTTCTTGACAAAGAAAGATCTACTTAGGGGGCAAATAGGTCACTTAACTAAATGCTACATCTACCTAGCTAGCTAATTTGGGAGGAGACAACTTCAACTAGTGGAGGGGGGAGGAAAAAGAGAAAGGAGATGAATTAATGGAGGTGGTGTAGTTATAGCTAGGAGTAATGAAGAGAGAGAAAGGTAGGTAGAAGAGGGAGAGTAATGGGGGGAGAAGTATTGAGGAAGAAGAACAGTGAGAGAGGGAGGATGTGGGAGGTAGGGGAAAGGGAGGAGAGGATATGGGGAGGGGGAGGTGGAAAAGGTGGTGGGTGCTACGTCTTAGCAGTAGCGCGGGAGAGAAAACGCGCTGCTGCTAAGAGCGTAGCAACAATGCACTTTCCTGTCACGCGCTACTGCTAAACGGGCCAACCCTGTGCACAATTTCAAAATTAGCAGCAGCAAGGTGACAAAAAAGCACGCTGCTACTATGGCATTAGCAGCAGCGGGCTCCCTGGCGCTGCGCTACTGGTAAACTTATGTCGTTGTGTACTGTCGGTGGATTTTTGTAGCAGCGCGTTTTAAGCGTCACGCGCTACTGCTAAGTTTTCACCAGTAGCGAGCTTTCCGTGGCCGCGCTGCTACTACTTAGCAGCAGCGCCTATTTTTATGACGCGCTGCTGCTAAGATTCTGTGTATAAGGTTTTCAGCGTACATCTATAGCTCATTCACAGGCTTTCAAGAATATTTCCACTGCGACTCACAGTGAGGAGGGTACTGGAACAACATAGATCAATGACTTACGGATAATAAACACATACCGAGCTCTTACCTAACGAATGACCTACACACATCCAAAAAGGCGTCGTAGATGATTCATAAGAAAAGAATAATCAACTAATAAAGAAAAGGGTAAATAAGTCACACAAAGTAAAAAAATGAATGCTTTTGAAAAACAGGGTATATTAGATACAGCTATGATGATATAAATGGCAGAGTAAAAAACAAATGCCATAGTAAAAATCTGAATATACACTTGTGACCAGCATTTTGCGAGAATAGCTGCACAAAAATAAGAAGTAGGTCAAGTAGGGAAAGGCTACATGAAATAAAACAATTATAAGACAGCAAACACAATATAAACTGAATTGCTATATATAATAACATGATAACTTGTTGCACATCTAGAAAATATAAAAAATGAGAAATATAATTGGGTTAGTACATTTTGAGATATATCTTTGCCTACCCAGTTGCTTTGTGTGACGGTGATAGCAAGATCCTACAATCAGAAATTAAGAAATATACATGGGTTTGTGCTGAAAATTAGGATTTCTTATTAGTCGACACGAAGATGAGGGTCAAACAAAAAGTACAAAAAATATATAATAGGCCTATCCGATTATGGATCAATGCTAAATTTATGTAGTTGTAGGAGGAACCTGCTGTTATGAGTTATGACAAAATAGAAGTCCATCCTTCAACTACCACATCGATAATTAGAAGCCTCTTTGACACATTTCACACAGTTGTTTCAGTTGGGTGCTTCCAACCATTGGTCATACACCTGCAGGATAAGCATAAATAACAGTAGAAGATTGAAATAATAAATAATTGCTGAGAAATCAAAACAGAAAAACCTAAAGAAATGTAAAGCGAACTGGCATCCATGCGTTTCAAGGAAAAGATTTGCCTCAATTGGTTAGACCATACTATACTAACCTATGAAGACACAACCATATTTGCACGGAATTAAGCGTCTTAATACAGAATGTGGTTAAGAAACAAACCAATTTCCTGTGATTGTGGGAATTCCCTTTCCTGCTATTTCTGCAATTTTCCTTTGACACATGCATGAGACTTTGTGTTGGTTCTCTCGAGAAGCAATCTGTAATTATAAAGAAGATTAGCTCCTGTGTTTACGTCAGTAGTATTAAGCACAAGTAGATATGTCATTCAGGCCCAACCTCATCCTAAAAAAGATAAAAATAATAAGCATAGATGGTAGAAAGACAAAAAAACACTCTAATAGATGGAATAATATTTTGACATTATAATAGGGATATACATAAAATGAAAAATCAAGGAAAAACCTGAGGATGGGATCCACGGAGGAGATAAAAGCCATGAACTCCGATTCATAGGTGTGGTGATCAATCTTGTGATTAGCGGCGCGCAGGCCGACGATGATGTCTTGGCCATGCCGAAGGAGTCCTTACCCGACAGGCAAGGAAAGGAAAGGAGGTGGAGGAGTTGGGATCAGAAGTCGAGGGAGTGGCTTCGTGCTCTCCTATAAATGGACCGTGGAGAGTACACTAGAAGAACGCTGCACCGCAGGCAATAAATGGCGGCTCTTCATCTGCGTTGGTGGCTGCCATTTCTTTCATGGCGAATGGCGGCGGCGAGCGGTAGAGAGAGCGGCGACGATAGGACTTGCAGCTGAGAAGATGAAGCCTGAACCTGAACGACCTAATGTAATTACATGGGCTAACACCACAGCCGACCGAGCCAACTACAGATCATGTGCCAACTATTGGGCCAGGCAGCCCAAGTGAAAACAATGGCCAGGTTGCAGCGTGATGGGACAGGTTGCCGAGATGCAGCGTGTGCGTACGTATGCCCTTTTTTAGTCAATCCTACCGGTGAGTGTAAAATCCGTGAGGTATGCTGCATAAAACGTGTGGGTGCAGTGGTCGTAGGGGGAACGTCATCGCAAACATGTGGGCGCAGTGCACGAAGATGGTTTGCCAGATGACCTTACACCAATGTGGCCGTAGGGGGAATCAGAACAATTGGTTGCTCTTTTCCAAACTGAAGGCTGACATGCATGTTGCTGATGTGCACATTGTGCATGTTGAAAAAATTGATTGTAGTGGGGATCAACTTCATAAAAATGTAAGATTATGTGAGGGCTACTATGTGACATGCAGATTCATGGACAGAGAGATATTCCAATCCACTCCACTACACTTTCTCTATGCCTCCCCAATCCTCTCTGACAGCACACCCTCCTCGCATCACTCGCCGCCATCCCATGTGCCTCAGCGGGTGAGGTAGTGAGGCACGCTGCACTGGTGCTCGATGCACAGGACTCACAGGGGAGACCTCGTGCTCTCAAGGAAGAGGGGGGGGGGGGGGGGGTGGTGTCCTGGGTTCGACATCGATCCATGCCAACAAACAACACCGCACTTTGATGCTATCCCATGGCACGAGACCAGGGGGTGCTCATCTCGCATGGAAATCATCGGTTTTTCATTAGATGGGATCCTACAGTTTGATCAACAAAAAATAGTGTAGTCAGATTACCCCTGATTTCATCAACGAAAGCAAACATGCTAAAGCAACAGTCTCTTATAAGTTTCTGACAACATGTATATAGATATATTTTAAGGTAGCTCCTCTAACCATGACAACATACTTCCTCTTTCCCCTCAAGTCAGACCTCTCCTGGTGGGTGCCTTGACAAAATGATAAGGAGTACAATATGTTCACTCAATGCTAACCACTCAATTCCCGATGGCTCATATTCTCAAGCAATCGCCCTTTGTTCATGAAATGATTATGCAACGATTGGGTATGGGAGGGGAAGCTGTTGAGACTCCATACGTTTTCTCCTACTCTTGAAGCCTAGAGAGAACACACTCCATCGGTGGTCGCATTTATATGGATGATTTAGCCACGCATGATGAGTTATCCTGCCTTTCTTTCCCAAAGTTAACCCGTTGATCAACCTCAACTCAACACATATAGATGATTAGTGTTTCTCCTTTCATACTGCAATAATTGATGTACAATGTTTGTCAACTATCATTTTCCCATATCATCCATGTAACACAGGTACAACTACTGCCAGGTCATCAAAATAGCACTAGCGAGACTGCAAGAGCATTACCATGTATCTTGATATGCAGATCACCCTACATGCCTAATATTCTAGGCACATGCAAATTGCTTCAATACACCCTCGAACCATATTTAAATGGGAGGAGCCCCATTTCTTTCCCACTTCATTGTCCACTTGTCACACCAATGCAAGTAGTGCAGAACCACTGTCTCGTACACGTATGCATTTGAAATATGGATTGGTTGTAGTCTTTCTGATTGACAAAATAGAAATAATAATTAAGTTGTTGAAAAATACATACTAGGATGGCATTTGTGTCCTGCCTCTCTAGCTACATTTAGGAGTAGGAGGCATCAGCAAGCGAAGGAGGTCCAAGTGATAATATGCCACACCTGCAATGCATGTGACCCGTGCAGTCAGGAACTAGGATGCGTAGGGATAAGGAAATAGCTTCTGTTTCTTTTGTTTATCTCTACAATACCTAAAGAAGAGTTCCAAGTCTTCTTGAATGGGCAGTTCATGTGATACAACAGACATTATTCCTATAATGCTCTTGTTCGCCTCCCTCTGTTATTATCCCCTCAATCAAAGAGTAGGCGAGAATACAATGTATCACCGGTGCTAAGCAAGCGACAGACCTCATGCCACTGTTAAACACATATTCATGTCACGTTGGAGCCCAGACTTGGCGCACAAGGAGACATCCAGGAGATAGACTAGGTTGTTAGACAAGTAGTTCAATATCTTGTAAACCTCTTATCTCTTTATCTCTTCCTCCCCAAGTTGAAATCTTCTCCAACAAACTTGTATGCGCTATTTGCCAGGGAGGTGCGCCCCTGCAGCCTATAACATGCAACGCGCCCCCTCACATCGACGGTAAGATGCTTTCGCCTATTCGCACATGGTAATCAGAGCCTCCTCTTCCAAAACCCTAGCTGCCATCTAGTGCCAAGCCATGTCTTCCTCTAGCGCCGCTCAATCCAATCTCAGCGGCCAAGTCACGGAGAAGCTCTCCCGGACGAACTACGTCCTGTGGTGAACGCAAGTTACGCCGCAGCTGAGGGGAGCCGGGCTCTTCGGCTATGTCGATGGAACCATGCCGGAACCCGTCTGCCTCCTCGTCACCAAGGACAAGAAAGGCAAGGAGACGACTGAGCTCAATCCTCTCCATCCCATTTGGGTGAAGGAGGATCAACAAGTGCTCGGCTACCTCCTCAACAACCTCTCCAAAGAAGTGTTGATCACGGTGACCGCGATCACCACCGCGCACGCTCTCTGGGCGGCGCTCGCAGGCATGTTTTCCTCTCAATCTCCGAGTCGTGTTAACAACATTCGCACTGCTTTGATCAATGCACAGAAGGGCAACCAATCTGTTGCCGCGTACTATGCCTCTATGCGCGGTCTGGCCGATGAACTCGCCGCGGCCGGCAAGCCAATCCAGGATGATGAACTGATCTCCTACCTGCTGCACGGGCTGGACATGGACTACCAGCCCCTTGTCTCTGCCCTTGATGCCCGCGTCACGCCAGTCTCTCTCGATGAGTTGTACGCCATGCTGAGCAACTTTGATTAGCATGTCGGGCAGTTCCATAGCACCGGCGGCGGCTTCAAGTCTTCGGCAAACGCGGCCACCCGCGGGCGCGGCGGGTACTCATCCCGTCACCGTGGTCCTCCTCGACACAAGGGCAAGCAAGGTGGTGGCGGCTCCAGCAACTCCGGCTCCCGCAGCGGGCGCCCTAACTTCAACAACAGCAAGGGTCGCCGTGGCGGGGGCGGCAGCGGCAGTGGCGGCTCGGGACGGTCACGACCCGATGCTGTACGCTGTCAAATCTGCGGCAAGCCTGGCCACTCGGCCAGGGATTGCTGGTATCGCTTTGACGAAGATGAAGCTTCCTCGGATGAAGAAGACAAGGTTGCTGCCGCTGCCGACGGGTCCTATGGTGTGGATACCAACAGGTATCTCGACAGCGGTGACACAAACCATCTCACGGGCGAGCTCGAGAAGGTGACCCTCCATGAGAAATACCATGGGAAGGACCAGATCCACACGGCAAGTGGTGCAGGTATGAGGATAAGTCATATAGGTCATTCTATTATACGTACCCCTTCCCGCAAAATTCACCTTAGAAAAATTCTGCATGTTCCTAGTGCCAACAAAAATCTTCTCTCCGTTCATCGTATCACTATTGATAATCATGTGTTCATTGAATTCCATCCTTTCTTCTTTTTGATCAAGGATCAGGCCAGAAGGAAGGTACTCTACCGCGGTAGATGTGTTCGAGGGCTTAATGGAGGTGGTGTAGTTATAGCTAGGAGTAATGAAGAGAGAGAAAGGTAGGTAGAAGAGGGAGAGTAGTGGGGGAGAAGTATTGAGAAAGAAAAAGAGTGAGAGAGGGAGGATGTGGGAGGTAGGGGAAAGGGAGGAGAGGAGATGGGGAGGGGAAGGTGGAAAAGGTGGTGGGTGCTGCGTCTTAGCAGTAGCGCGGGAGAGAAAGCGCGCTGCTGCTAAGAGCGTAGCAACAGCGCGCTTTCCTGTCACACGCTACTGCTAAACGGGCCAACCCTGTGCACAATTTCAAAATTAGTAGCAGCGAGGTGACAAAAAAGCGCGCTGCTACTATGGCATTAGCAGCAGCGCGCTCCCTGGCGCCGCGCTACTGGTAAACTTATGTCGTTGTGTACTGTCGGTGGATTTTTGTAGCAGCGCGGTTTAAGCGTCACGCGCTACTGCTAAGTTTGCACCAGTAGCGAGCTTTCCGTAGCCGCGCTGCTCCTACTTAGCAGCAGCGCCTGTTTTTATGCCGCGCTGCTGCTAAGATTCTGTGTATAAGGTTTTCCCTAGTAGTGTAAGTCTAGGTCTTTATGCATTTGTTAAGCAAAACACTAGAGAAACTTACCGTGATCATGGAGGTGTGGGAGCGGGCTGGCTCGTGTCGATACCTGGAGAAGGATCGTGCGATGCTTTTCTGGAGTTATGCTGCACCAAAGATCATTTCCAATGTCTCGTTAGCATGATGACACTCAAATGTTCAGACTAGCAAGTAGTCTACATTCACATTAAACTCACCGTCGTCCCAGGAGCAATCACTGACATCGGCGGAGCGGTCTGACCGGACTTCTCGCACACAGACTGCACATTTGGTTTTGACAACTCAGTCATACTAGTTAGTAATGAGACAAACACTACATGAATGTTTTGACTAATCAGCAGAAGAAACTGTTGGGGAATGTAGTAATTTCAGAAATTATCCTACGCACATGCAAGATCATGGTGATGCATAGCAACGAGAGGGGAGAGTGTTGTCTACGTACCCTCGTAGACCGAAAGCGGAAGCGTTAGCACAACGCGGTTGATGTACTCGTACGGCTTCACGATCCGACCGATCAAGTACCGAACGTACGACACCTCCGAGTTCAGCACATGTTCAGCCCGATGACGTCCCTCGAACTCCGATCCAGCCCAGTGTTGAGGGAGAGTTTCGTCAGCACGACGGTATGGTGACGATGTTGATGTTCTACCGACGCAGGGCTTCGTCTAAGCACCGCTACAGTATTATCGAGGTGGACTATGGTGGAGGGGGGCACCGCACACGGCTAAAAGATCAACTTGATCAATTGTTGTGTCTATGGGGTGCCCCAACCCCCGTATATAAAGGAGCAAGGGGGTGCGGCCGGCCAGCGAGAGGGCACGCCAGGAGGAGTCCTACTCGCACCGGGAGTAGGACTCCCCCCTTTCCTAGTTGGAATACGATTCGGGAGAAGGAAAAGAGAGAGGGGAAGAAGGAAAGAGGGGGCCGCCCCCCTTGCCCTAAACCAATTCGGTTTGGGCCTTGGGGGGGGCGCCCCACACTCCCCTTGCTTCCCTCTATTTCGACTAAGGCCCATGTAGGCCCATTAAGCCCCCGGGGGGTTCCGGTAACCTTCCGGTACTCCGGTAAAATCCCGATTTCACCCGGAACACTTCCGACATCCAAACATAGGCTTCCAATATATCAATCTTCATGTCTTCACCATTTCGAGACTCCTCGTCATGTCCTTGATCACATCCGGGACTCCGAACAACCTTCGGTACATCAAACCATATAAACTCATAATATAACTGTCATCGTAACGTTAAGCGTGCGGACCCTACGGGTTCGAGAACTATGTAGACATGACCGAGACACGTCTCCGGTCAATAACCAATAGCGGAACCTGGATGTTCATATTGGCTCCCACATATTCTACGAAGATCTTTATCGGTCAAACCGCACAACAACATACGTTGTTCCCTTTGTCATCGGTATGTTACTTGCCCGAGATTCGATCGTTGGTATCTCAATACCTAGTTCAATCTCGTTACCGGCAAGTCTCTTTAGTCGTTCCGTAATACATCATCCTGCAACTAACTCATTAGTTGCAATGCTTGCAAGGCTTAAGCGATGTGCATTACCGAGAGGGCCCAGAGATACCTTTCGGACAATCGGAGTGACAAATCCTAATCTTGAAATACGCCAACCCAACAAGTACCTTTGGAGACACCTGTAGAGCACCTTTATAATCACCCAGTTACGTTGTGATGTTTGGTAGCACACAAAGTGTTCCTCCGGTAAAAGGGAGTTGCATAATCTCATAGTCATAGGAACATGTATAAGTCATGAAGAAGGCAATAGCAGAATACTAATCGATCGTGTGCTAAGCTAACGGAATGGGTCATGTCAATCACATCATTCTCCTAATGATGTGACCCTATTAATTAAATGAAAACTCATGTCTATTGTTAGGAAACATAACCATCTTTGATCAATGAGCTAGTCAAGTAGAGGCATACTAGTGACAATCTGTTTGTCTATGTATTCACACATGTATTATGTTTCCGGTTAATACAATTCTAGCATGAATAATAAACATTTATCATGATATAAGGAAATAAATAATAACTATATTATTGCCTCTAGGGCATATTTCCTTCAGGAACTTACCACAAGGAGCTCGTACATTGGCCTTGCCTGCATGTCATTCCGTGCCCTCTCCTCCTCCAACATCTTTGTCGTCCTCTCCTCCAACTCCCGCTGCCTCTCCACCGCCTCCGACAGAAGTTTCTCCCTTCTATCTCTCTCACTCTGTATAGCAGCCTGCAACACCACTCCTCGTTAGAATTTGTAATCATTGATGGAAGCGCACATAATGTAATGTAGAAAGATAGCTGAGTACGTATAACTAACCTTGAAGGCGAGTTGGACAGGCCGTTCACGAGGCCTTATCTCAGGAGCGGATCTCGACTCGCGCGCCTTGATCTCCGGGAGAGTGCTAGGACAACGGATAAGTCCATCTCCAATGGCTATCGAGCCATGGAACCTCCCGCCACCAGCTATCATCACCAGCTCTGGATCAATGGGACCCTGGCTCGGGTTAAAGTCCTCCCCTTTCCTCGCCTTCCCTTCATCTCTATATTTCACGAGCTTGTCATGGGAGGAGATGTTGGTGAAGTTGTTTGCATCATCGAGGTCAGACGGAGAGAATGCCTTGACTTTCTTGTAAGAGGCAGTATGGGCCATGGCATAGAGGTCGTACACCTCTGGCACCTTATCCGCCTTATTGTAGCGTGCCTGAAAGAGAGAAGCAACATAAATTAGTAATTAAAGGGCTCAAGCTAGCATGATGAATGAATTGCATGAATCATGAAGCAAACCACATACCCAGTTCCACCCGGACTGATATAAGTTGGAGCTGCCTTGATGGTGTGGCACACCTTCCATTTGGGCACGTTTGTCCTTGGACGCGTTGTGGACGGCTAGCCATTCTTTTGAGCACCACTCATTGACCAACACCTCCCAACAATCCATCCGATCCGCACACCATCTCGGAGGCGCCTAAGTTAGCAAATAGAAACTTGAGCGCTACGGCTATGAATTAATAAATGAAGGAAGTAAGTACAAGGCCTTAAGAATTACCTTCATGTATTGCTCCTTACTCAGGAACTTCTCGCGGCATGCCGACTTGGGCTTCTTGATACCACGCAAGGCGTAGTAGTCTCGAACAGCCTGCACCCGAGCCTCGTGCCGTAAGTTCTGTAGTACGCGCTTGCAGACATTCTCAATAACAGTTGCCGCCTCCTCCTCCTATCCCTCCTCACACCTGTAGAATGTCTGCAATCAAATGAGACAATATTGATTAGTACAATTAATAACTAGCTAGTTGAAGATTTTTAATTGTGTAAAGGAGAAATTACCCAGAACTTTCTGATCACCACGTCTGCCCTTGTGTTGCACAAGACACCGTCGATAATCTCACCCGGCGGGGCCGAGGCAGCCAAATTGTGCTCCCAGCTCAATCCAAGCTCTGGAAGCCAACCCTCACCAGGCAACGTGACAAACCCCGGGAAGTTATGCCGGCAAAGCACTCCAAGGACGGAGTTGGGCCGATGGACCTTCGCATGGTGGTCCCAACCCCTGTAGGATGACAAGGCCAACACATTAGATATTTGAAGAAACGTGAATGCAGAAGGTACAAAAATATTAAATGCACTTACCTCTCCCCATCAGGGAAAATCAACCACCTCTGCTCGTGGGTCGCCGACACGGACGGGAGCCGTGTACAACCACACTGGTAGACGGTGCCCCCCTCCTCCTCAATATCAGTCAGCTCCCCGCCATCATCAACATGGCCACTCGGCCCATCAGGATGATCCGGCCAGGTACCCCATCCAGACGTGTGCTTGTCCGGGGTCTCATGGGCCCAACTATCGTGGGCCGAAGGCTCATGGACCCAAGGCTTGTGGACCGGAGTCCGTGTAGCCTCCTCCTCGGACGAGTCCACCCTAGCAGTCACGTGCTCGGGTGAAACAGCTGGGGGTGGCGGCGAGGAAGGAACCCTAGCAGTCATCCTACCTCCTCTCCCGCGACCATGTGCTCCAGCTCCTCTCTTCTTCCCTCCCTTTCCTCGTCCCCTGCTGGGCACCGCGGTTGACGAAGAAGGGCCTGGCGGTGTCGCCATACTGTCCAGCAACGCTCGTCGGATTTGTGCGGGTGGAATGGAAGACCTCCCACCACGCGCCGACGAAGAGGGGGCCTCGGAGCACTCCGGACCAACGCCCACCATCTTTCAACACCTGCCATGACAAAGAGTAAACGAAATTAATACAACATAAAAAATACCGACACGAATAATAATATATGATGTTTTTATAACAAAATCAAAAAATATATATGGTGTCTGGGTGGCGTGTCGGGGTCGGGGTGCTGTTTCGGGGTCTGGATATCGGGGGTCGGGGTGTCGGGGGTCGGGGTGTCGGTGTGTCGGGGTCGGGGTTTGGTGTCAGGGTGTCGGGGGTCGGGGGTCGGGGTCGCGGTGTCAGGGGGTCGGGTCGGGGTGTCGGCGGTCGGGGTGCTGTGTCAGGTTCGGAGTGCTGTTTCGGGGTCTGGGTGTCGGGGGTCTGGGTGTCGGGGTCGGGGACGGGTGTGGGTCGCGGTCGGGGCACGTGACAGCCTTTTCTTCTTCTCTTCTCCTCCTCCTCCTCCTCCTCTCCTCCTCCTCCTCCTCCTCCTCTTCCTTCCTCCTCCTCCTCCTCCTCCTCCTCCTCCTCCTCCTCCTCCTCTTCTTCTTCTTCTTCTTCTTCTTCTTCTTCTTCTTCTTCTTCTTCTTCTTCTTCTTCTTCTTCTTCTTCTTCTTTCTTCTTCTTCTTTTCTTTCTTCTTCTTGTTCTTTCTTCTTCTTCTTCTTTTCTTTTCTTTCTTCTTGTTCTTTCTTCTTGTTCTTTCTTCTTCTTCTTCTTCTTCTTCTTGTTCTTCTTCTCCTTCTTCTTCTTCTTCTTCTTCTTCTTCTTCTTCTTGTTCTTCTTCTCCTTCTTCTTCTTCTTCTTCTTCTTCTTCTTCTTCTTTTCTTTCTTCTTCTCCCTCCTCCTCTTCCTCCCTCATCCCCTCTTCTTAAAACTAAAACTAATCTAAAATAAACTAAACTAAAAATAAAAACTAAAACTAAACTCAAACTAAAACTAAAGTAAAACTTTAACTAAACTAGGGTTTAGGGTTTCCTCTTCCTCTTCTTTTCTTTCTTCTTCTCCCTCCTCCTCTTGCTCCCTTCTCCCCTCTTCTTCTTCTTCTTCTTCTTCCTCTTCTTCTTCCCCTTCTACATATTCTAGCACTTAAACTAAACTGAATCTAACACTAAATCGAACACTAAAACTAAACTGAATCTAACACTAAATCTAACAGCAAAAAAAGAAAAAACAGAAGAAAAAATAACTCACCGGATCGAGCGGCGGCGACGGGGGCGACGGTGGCGCCGGGGCGGTGAGCGGCGGCTCCGAGCCTGCAGGGAGGCGGGGGCGATGGGGCCGCGGTGGCGCCGGGGATGACGGTGGCGCCAGGTGGTGGGAGGGTGGTGGGGGCGCCGGGGTAGTGGGGGCAGTGGGGCGGTGGGGCGGCGACGTGGTGGGGTAGCGGGGTGGTGGGGCAACGAGGCGGCGGGGTGGTGGGGCGACGAGGCGTCGGCGCGTGAGGGGCGGCAGGGTGGTGGGTCGTCGGGGCAAGCGGCGACGGGTGGCGGGGGAGGCGGCGGGTAGTGGGGGCGGGGGCGGTGGCGGGCGTCGGGGAGGAGAGAGGGAGAGAAACAGAGAGAAGGGGCGGGGTGGGGCTCGGCCGTTAGTTAGGAAGAATCTTTGCCGTCCGCCCACCCTTTGTCGTCCGCTTTGTTTCCTTTTTGCCGTCCGCTTTATTTCCTCTTTGCCGTCTGCTAGCGAGGTAGGGGGCGCGCCCAGGGGGGTAGGGCGCGCCCCCACCCTCGTGGGCAGGGTGTGGGCCCCTTGGTGAACTTCTTGCGCTCAGTATTTATTATATATTCTGAAAATTACTTCCGTGAAGTTTCAGGGCTTTTGGAGCTATGCAGAATAGGTCTCTAATATTTGCTCTTTTTCCAGCCCAGAATCCCAGTTGCCGGCATTCTCCCTCTTTATGTAAATCTTGTAAAATAAGAGAGAATAGGTATAAGTATTGTGACATAATGTGTAATAACAGTCCATAATGCAATAAATATTGATATAAAAGCATGATGCAAAATGGACGTATCAGCGACTAATTCAAGACATATAGAACTTGATTCTTACGTTTGTCGTCTACAAGGCCATGCATTCGCAAACATTCCTGCTAAGCAATCAGAATGGCTGCAAGAAAATCCCCTCAAAATGCAAACAATGCATCGGTCATGATTCAAAACCCAGTTTGGACGTCAGACAATCTTATGGTTAGGGAGCCAAATGGATGAAGGTTGAGACTTCGATTTGACCGTCACTTCTCCGCCTTAGTGTTTTGTAACATTCTCATAAGCATTTTGATAAAATGAATGAGCTTGTCTTCCTCTCTCCTTGTTACAATAGTAGTGTACATCGATGAAGGATACCACCCACCAATTAACCCATGCATGTGGCATTTGACCTCTATTTATTATGCAAATGTCTTTCTACTCCCAACAATGATACCACATCAGCTACCATCAGGTCATGGAAACAATAAAGGCGGGCATATGGATCTACAGTATGTGATAGCTGGCAATTTGGACCATGTGCGAACTACCATCTCGATTTTCATTAAAAGGCCCTATGTTCACACTCCTCCCCCTCTCAATTCTTCACATACCATATATATAACCTTGCGAACACAATGCCAATAGTCATAGTCTAGTGTGTATAATGAGAGTTCCAAATTAATTTCTATCACTTCAAATCTTCTCAATTCATCAACAAAAATTAGTTGTCTAATAGCTCCAAATGTCAAGATGGAATTCCTTCTTGAGCTCTCACGGATAGGAGTTGGAGGCATCAGAAAGTTAGTGAGGACATGTGCATACGATGACGCACGGGACACACACAAACACACGTCTAGCCCCCCCAGTTCATGTTGTTTAGGTCCCGATCGATTAGGTATGTCCACCAACTAACACACATCTTGTATGAGCCTGACCTATGCTCCGCTCATCACTTTAAGATTTTGCACCCAGTGATGGTGGCATTATCTAGTGCATCAAGATTGTGCTCCCCATAGTTAACTGTGTGAATAGAGATATCAGAGGCCGGTACAATGCGGGGTGATTTGCTCCAAGCGCAATGCCTCGTAGTAGAAACTTCCACGACATCATCGATTCATTCTTGAGTCTGACAAGTGGGTGTGGACAACCTTGGGATGTTTTGTGCGTCCCATTGGAGGTGTGTCCTAGGCCTATTTACTTTGTCGATAACTGGACGACGTGAGCATTGCCAATATGCTCCATCCCTCCATGTTCACAATCCTCTTTTTGGCAAAAATTCCCCAAGCATGTCTATTTTAGACTATTATATTTTTACCTCAAAACATGTTTTCACCCCGCTTTATAGATAAAACAAACACCATGTCTGTACAACAAGTTCAAAATGATAGAATACGTAGAAATTGATGTTGTCTCTCCGCATTTGAAGATGTAAAAAAACAAAATAGATTGGGTTCAAAACATACATCGCTACTAAAAAAATACAAAAACATGGAAACACTTGCATGGTGTAGCGATGCCACTAATGTGACTTCACTGTGAAACCCGTCAACCAACATGGAGAGCCGATCTCATGGTGGACATGTGGTGCGGAGCCATGCGACTATGCACCACATGTTTGTGCATTATCATTCACGCAAAAGACATAAAGGATTGAAAGGCTACACCGTAAATTCATCAACCCAAAATATGCCACCACTACCTCCTCCAAGGCACGATTTATGTTCTAAACATATCCATAATTTATGAATTTATTGTGATATTTTCAATAGCTATGATGCATTGTTTTGTATTTTATTGGACCAATGTATTAATAAATGTCAGAAAGGCCAGTTGCATGTATTATATTTACACTACTCTTTATTATTGTGTACAGTTATCATAATATCATTTAATTTTTGCCAAAGATTACCTTTCCTGGGTTTAAATATTGGAGTTTTCTTAATGCTAGGGTGGATGGGATCTAGTGTTTGGACATCTCTTTATTTATTTATTTTTGATTGAGGGGAGGACATCACTTTATGTGATGGGGACGAACCGGTGGGTTAGAGTATTTGGGTACGATATTGTGCCTTTGCTGTCACGGAAGAGTTGTTTCCAAAACATCTATCCACGATGTCTAACTATATTAGTACATAAACATAAAAAAAGGCGAAAAAAACTACACATGTGAAAAAGCACCACGAATGAATGTAAGAAAACGCCCATTGAAAACCTTCCTTTGTGGCTATTCGTGTCACTACCATTTTACTCAACCATCAATGGTGCACCAACAACAATAGGCAATTATGCAGCAGTTGACCTTCACAGATTATGTGTTCTTAGACACCATGATGGACATGTTTTGGCCTTCCAACTCGCTGACAATATGACATTTTCACATGAAAATTTGAGAAATTCGAGGCACAAAACAAAAATTGAAAAATTTGAGGCACAAAAAATCTGGACCTACCTTTTCATGCAAAACATCCGATCCTACTTTTTCCCGCAAATTGGGGGGGGGGGGGGGGGGGGGCTTTGTGGGAGTCTGGACCACCGCCAAGTAGGACTCCGACACCTCTGGCCCACTCAAACACACCTCCCGGTACCATTTTCTTCCACTTCTCCCCTGCCCCCTTGCCATGCATCCGCGCCCTCCTCCTTCGATGCCGCCATTGTACCTCTCGGACCGCCACCCAGGCATTGTCGGACATCCGCAGCCACCACCCACGTGCCCGCTCACTTGGTACTACGGCGCTGTCCACCCAAGATCCATATGCAGCCAAGTATCGTCTGCCCCCTGTCAACGACGTTCATGGCGGACACCACACTCGCCACGTGTTCGATCAAATGTCAATGAGCTTATTTTCGAACTTCATGTTATTTGTTTTAGAGTAAGAAGGATGGCGGGGCACTCGAGCATGGAGGATGAGTTGTTGTGCGATGGGTGGTCTGTCGTATCTGCGGACTTCGTAGGCAGGAGTAGAAGGGGGCTCTTGGTTCGTTTCATGCACGAAAGAACCTTGTACCTGACAACATGCACATCATCCATGGATACAATGTGAAGTCGTTAGCGTATTGATGGTACATCATCTAGAACTCCGTCATGAAGTTTCGTATCTCAGTCGATCGTTTGGAGGAAATGTGGCCATTGCGTGCATAAACTATTATAAGCTTTGCTTCTTCTTGCTCTACATGTTCTGTAGTCTATAGAAATTGTCGTGATGTACCACAAGGCAAAGGGCGGACCATTCACACACATACATTGTTGTATGAAGTTCAAGCGTAAGTATGCGTGAGACAACATGATGCATCCATGAAAATCTTGTTGAACATCTGGTTAATCTCGTTGAATTTGAACTATTTTTTACTAGACTTATTTTCATGCTAGGTATGGATGATTTGTGTTGTTTCATATCCGATCTATGATGAATTCCGTCGCATTTGGTAAAATTTGTCTGGTTAGTTGAAATGCGGTTTGAAATATATGCATATAACTTTGGATGGCTGGGTCCTGCATCTTTGTCTGCGGACTGATCCTTCCTGGTTTGCGGACGAATGCGGTGTCCGGTTGTGTTCAGTTTGTGTGTCAGCATTGGAGATGTCCTTAGACACGATGATGGACAAGTTTTGGCCTTCAACTCGCTGGCAATCCGATTTTTTTGAAACAGGGCAAAATATTTGCCACTTTTATTGATTAAGAAGAAGAGAGTTACCTGGTTATAACGGAAACCCGGGCGAAAACCATTACAACATGCCCCCAATAGGGCACTATCAACACACGCCGACCCCAGGGCCGCGCACCAGTCGAGCCGTCGGCTTCATCACCCAAGCAACCCGTAGCCGACACCCTACAACCAAAACCGAAGCCGCAGCTCAGGCATCCACACCGACCCCGAGGCCGCACACCAGACGAGCCGCCTGCTCTGCTGCCCGAGCAACCGGAGCCGACACCCTACAACCATCTCCAGAGCCGCCGCGCCGATGTATAGACAGAAACCACACACGCTGACCCCGAGGCCACGCACCAGGCGAGCCGTCAGCTTCGTCACCCGAGCAACCGGAGCTGACACCCAACAACCGTATCTGGAGCCGCCACTCCGACATCCACACCGACCCCGAGGCCGCGCACCAGGCTGGCCAACGACACAGCCACCCACATGACCAATGCCAGCACCCCTCCATGACGACGAGATCCAGAGCCGCCAGTCTGAATTTTTCACATGAAAACATTTGATATTCCAGTTATCGGAACAATCAGTCAATCCACAGGACTTAGTCTTGACTCAGTGACATGAGAAAGTGAGATCAAGAACATCATTGCCCACACTTCGTTCATTTGAACATGCTTTCCAGGGAAGACCATGGGACGTCTTACTATTCTTTTTTACTCAACACTGTAACTAATTCAGATAACTCATCTCATTTTTTTGAACTTCTGTTATTTTAAACTCTCCGGTGGAGACATGATGTCATCACCGTCCAGAAAAAACAACCAATATGACGTCAGAAACATATGTGTCACTTGTCAAGAAATATATAAAATAAAGCACATAGTTATAAAGATTCGTATTTGAAACTCTATACTCCCCCGAATCCATATTAATTGTCATTATTATTAATAAGGGAGAGCAAACCCATGCCAGCTCCCTCTCTCTTGCGGCGCGCCGCCCCGGAGCCCGCAGCCACCTCCGTCGCAGCCTTGCTCGCCGTCAGCCCCTCTCCTCCATCCTCGTCCTCGCCGCGGTTTCCCCCAGGCTTCCCCTTGCCTCGGTTCTCGCAGGCCGCGCTGGCGGCATCCCTTTTCCCGCAGCTGGCTAGGACTGCTCCAGATCCGCCCGCCTCAGATCCTCCGACCTTGGCCAGTGCCCGGCTGCTCAAATCCGGCGTGGCTTCCGCTGATATGTTCGTTCCTACCCGTATGGTAAACATTGTTGTTAATGCCGTCGTGTTGGATGCCACTCCTCCTCCCCCTATTCATGGCGCCCATCGGCCATGTCTTAAATCGGCGTCAGCTTCCTTCAAGTCGTGTGTTGCTCGAGAAGCTCCCTCGAGCCCCGAGCCCTCCGCTATGATTTCAAGTCGTGGCTTTACCGCTACGTCGACCTGCGAAGAGGAATGGCATTCGGTGTGGCATGCGTACTGGTGGAGAGAGTTCCGCCGCAGTAAAAGGCATTCAAGACAGCGGCGACCTGCATCCTCTTATTCCCCTCCGGGGCAGCAAGGCTTCGTTAAGCTCAGAGACAGAGCCTGCCACCGATGCTTGTTCAAAGGGAACTGCAAGGCTGAGTGCAGGAACCCATTCACTTGCCTCCAGTGCTGGCAAATCGGCCATCGGCGCGTGACTGCACCAACCCCCGGTGTCGTCTGCTTCCCCTCCAACACCCCTTGCTGCCTCTGGCTGCTGGTCGCCCTCATCTGCATCTACACCAACCCCTGTAGCTAGGTGCCTTCCAACAGCGGCCGGCTCCATGCCTCGCCATCCTCTTCGGTCGGGGACCCGTCGCTGCTGCCGGAGGAAGGCAGCGTCATCGTCGTCACCACCCCGGAGATAGAGGCCAACGCGACTAGCCTGGCTGGTCTAGGCGCGCTGATCTGGCTTGGTGGGAACCGGCCAGATGTGAATGCTGCTGATATCCGTGAAGCTATCTGTCAGGACCCCGATTCCAAGTCACATCGATCTAGCCAGTAACACCTCATATCACTTTGTGGCCTCACGCACGGTATTCCCATGGGTGTCGCCTTACCATGGCCCGGGACCGTTTGCGCCTTTTGGCTCACGGATATGATAGTGTCACTAGCATCCATATGATAGAAAACCTGGGCCGACATGGCTAGTCGTGAACCCAAAGCGGCACTAACCTATGGGGATAGGCATACATGAATCACATCGAGCATGTCGGTCAGCAGCGTGTGAATCCGGGCTGTAGCACTGGGCTAACAGGACTCCAGGACCTGGGCTGTAGCAGGCTAGGCAGGACTCCGGATGTCACCGCGTGACATTTCCCCGAAGGGACAGACACAGGAACGAAGTGAAACACATGCCGGCCAGTCAAGTGTCCTGAGCAGTAGTGCTGGGCTAGCAGGACTCCGGTGAACCGGGCTGTAGCGGGCTACTATGGCTCATGGAAGCACTAGACTACATTTCCCCATAAGAGAGGCTGCCAAGGATAAACAACTAGATTGTCGGATCCCACACATACCAAGCATTTCAATCATACACACAATATGCTCGATATGTGTAAATACAACATGGCATCACAACATAACTCTACAACTCAAGTAATTATTCCTTAGGCTCCGAGGAGTGAGATATTAGAAACATGGGTCTCATGACCCAACAATCACAGCATACAAATCAAGCACATGCGGAAGCTTAGCATGTCTGAGTACAGACATCTACAAATGGAAAAAGGCTAAGAAGCCTGACTATCTACCAGATCCTGCCGAGGGCACAAGATCGTAGCTGAGGTATCAAGCTAACGTCGAAGTCCACGCGGAACTACTAGCGAGACTGAAGTCTCTCTCTGCAAAACATAAATTAAGCAAACGTGAGTACAAAGGTACTCAGCAAGACTTACATCAGAACTAGCTACATATGCATCGGTATCAACAAGGGGGGGGGGGGGTGGAGGTTGACTGCAGCAAGCCAGCTTTGACTCAGTGGCTAACCTGAACTACGACTGCAAGCAACTCTTTTGAGGTGGCGCACACGAGTCCACATATTCACCATTCAATACACCACTATGGATCCGCTTCCGTCTCCCTACGAGAAGGCCATCCATAGCACTCACACTTATCTTGCGAGTTTTAGAGTATCCACTTCCACTTGTCTATGAACTGTTATAGGCAACCCAGAAGTCCATTACCGCGGACACGGCTATTCGAATAGATGATGTTAACCCTGCAGGGGTGTACTTCTTCACACACGCTCTCACCACTTACCGCCGTTTACACGACATGTACTCGGCAACCTTCAAGCGGAAGCCCAACGAGGGTGTCGGCACGGCCTACCTAAACACTCAAGTCTCTAGTCCAGGTTTATCGCCTATCCAGGTTCCATCCGCAGGGAGTCCAGCCGAGGTTTCCACATACGGCCCCGAACGATGTGAATAGGGTTCCCGAGACATCAAACGGGCGCCCGGTACACCGTGCCACGGTGTATCTACCGCATCATAGCCCACCCCTAGGGTCAGCTCTACGCACGGCCGCCAACACATATCCTATAAACACCAGAAACTAGTTGCAACTCCTGGACAGAGGACAAGGGTGATCAAGAAGCCGAGAGGGTCCATTGGTTTCGGGCCCAATGCGTGGTAGTAACTGTTTCATGGATCACAAACACAGAACTCAGATCCTAAGGACGGCTTCAATGAGACAACCCACCATGGACTCCTACATGGCCTCTCACCGCTACCTTTACCAAATCGTGTTCACACACTTAGCTCTCAATAGTAGGACATGTTTACACACCTCCGATTCATCTCTGAGGAATCAGACCTGACTCAACTCTAAGGAGTAGCAGGCATAACGAACAAGCATGAATGAGTAGGCACATCAGGGCTCAAACAACTCCTACTCATGCTAGTGGGTTTCATCTATTTACCGTGGCAATGACAGGTCATGCAGAGGATAAGGGTTCAACTACCTCAGCAAGTAACAGTTGAATCGTTGTTGTCCTAATGCAGTAAAAGAGAGCAGGAGCGAGAGAGTGGGATTGTATTGGAATGAACAAGGGGGTTTTGCTTGGCTGGCACTTCTGAAGATAACATTGAGTCTTCATCAGTGTCAACGATCACAGCATCGGAGCAGCGTCTACCGAGAGGGGACATTTACCGGCAAACAAGGAAGAACACAATCAATGCGATGCAACAATATGATGCACGATCATGACATGGCAATATGTTGTTGACTGAGCTAATGCAACTAGCAACACAATTAAATGAAGTTGGTTTGAATACAAGATTCAAATTCAAACTCCATATATGATTAGTTAAATGCCATTTATTTGTTTTGTCCAAAACAGAGGACAAACATTGTTCAAACATGCATGAAAATGCCATAAACAGATTCCTTGAATTTTTCTGATAATTTTTCATATATAAATTATTTCATTTGGAGTTACGGTTGAATTTCTATGATTTTTGGATGTTTTGGACATTTTCTCATTTAAATAAATCATTTATAATTTATTTAAAATCCAGAAAGCATTACTGCGTCAGCCTGACGTCAAAATGATGTCATCAAGTCAACAGCGTCAGCCCAGGTCAAACCTGACGCTGGGACCCACTGGTCAGTGACTAGGCTAATTAACAGAGACTGTTAATGCTAATTTAATCCTAACTAAAGTGTCAGTGGGGCATGGGCCCACATGTCAGTAGCTAAGCTAAATTAGCTAGGATTAGTTAATCCTAATCTAGGTTAGTTAGCAGGGTGGCCCCACCTATCATTGAGCCAGGGAAGGTCAAACCCCTTGGTCAACTGGGCTAACGCGCCGGCGTTTAGCCGCCGGTGGCAGCAGACGCGGCGGAGGGCGCGAGATTGCTCCTCTGGCGCCCAAATGAGCAGCGGAGGCACGCGCTGGGATCTGGGGCTCGCCCGCATCCAGGGCGGCATGCGGCAGCAGCGGGGATGGCCGGAGCTCGCCGGAAACGAGCTCGGGGCGGCGTCGGCATTCAGGTATTTGTGGCTACGGGGCTGCAGTGCGCGAGCTAGCGAGCTGAGGCGCTAGCGGGGACCTACGCGATGCGGTGAGTGGGTTGGACGCGTCGGGTGGACCATTTGGTCGCCGGAGTCGCGTCGGCGGCGAGCGCAGGCGGCAGCGGGTTCGGGCGTAGGCGGTCCGGTGGCTACGGAGGCCTACGGGGAAGAAGAGAGGGATGGGCAGGGTCGGAGGCTCACGGCGAGTCGGACGAGGGGGTCAGCGAGCTCGGAGACGGTCCGGAGCAGTCGGGGCGGCAAGGAGGATGTCCGGCGACCAGCGAGGAAGAAGATGATGTTGGCGCTATCACAGGGCTTCCGGCGCCTTCCGCCTTGGTGAGGAGGAAGAGGGGAACGAGGCGGGGCTTCTTGGCGCGTCGACGAGGCGTGGGGTGGCCGGTGGCTGTGGTAGAGCACGGCGGCGCCCTCTGGTGCGCTCGGGAAGAGAGGGAGAGGGAACCAGAGGAGGGGAGGAGCTACGGGTGTGAGAGAAAGAGGTCGGCGGGGCGTGGCGACGCATGGAGGCATCCAGGGCGAAACGACAAGCAGGAGGTGGCCGTCGGTGGCCGTGCGCGTTCTGGCGCACCGCGGGCACACGCCCATCCTCCTGGCAAAGGAGGAAGACGATAGGGGAGGGGGGCCAGGTGGGCTGGGCCGGCCACTTGGGCCGCCAGGTAAGTTCCAGGTGAGCCTCTGTTCTCTGTTTTCTATTTTCTTTCTGCAATTTGTTTTGGTTTTAGTTTTAACACCAAACCATTTTATAAACTCCTGAAAATAATTATGTGGCTAGAACTAAAATATACAAAACCACATAAAATGTTCCAGAATTATTGGACATATATTAATTATATATAGAATATATATCCAATGCAAATAGTTGTTGAATTAATTCAAAGGCCCAAAATAAATATTTTGAGACTCCAAAAATATTGGTTTGAGTTTTACCTCTTGCCAATATTTTTGTAGCTTGACAGGAACATTTTCTTGGGTTTATTTGAAACAATTTTTTTAATGTTGATCATTTTTGTAAAAGACTTCTGAGGCTTCCCACTTCCCCAATTCAACTTTCATAAATATATACATGATGCATGAATGCTTGTGCAACTAGTTACAACCAATTCTAGGGTTGTGACAACTCACCCCCACTAAACAAGAATCTCGTCCCGAGATTCAAGACGTGAGGTAAGAAGACAGAGGGAATATCAATAAAGAATCTTGATGAACCAATTGCCCTTCTCGAAGATGTTGATTCATTGCATCATATCGATCTTGACATCCTCGCTTTTGAGATCTTCATCCACGCGATGACGACGGAAAGAAACTCAACTAGGATTGATCTTCTCGAAGGTCGAGCTAAACAATATCAACTCGCGGAATGAGATGTTGAAACATCTCGAGTTGAGACACAAAACACATCGAGAGGGATGGAAGAACAACGACAGGGTTTGATTTTGTGGGCAAAAATTCCACGCCTAAATAGATGGTGAGGGGGGTTTCAAAGTAGCGAGAAGTTATGTTGCCCATAATACCATAACGAGGCACCTTAGTGAAGGTGAATCGTAGAGCTATTCCCTTAAGTGTCAAAAAGAATTACTTTTGACCCATAGATCATTGAAACTCTTTATACCAGCCTAAGGCAATCACAATCGATCTTTTGAAGGAGTTCGAAATAATGACATACTCAGATTGGAATGGATGATGTGGACTACCTTGTTGAAGACAACACAATGGATGATTTTTGCTTATCACCGGAAATGGATGGGACCCATGACAGGACCACTTTGAGGATGATCCTGGACAAAATTTGCTGAGAAGGGCAGTCCATGGGAGATTGACAGAAGGCAGTGCAAGCTGGGAACAAAATGCAAATGTCAGGAATGTTCCAACCATCATATCTGCCTAAGATTCAGATCTGGTTAGAAACATGATACTTCAGACTCACATATCTGAAAAGAAGAGTTTCAACACAAGTCGATGAGATGGCAATGCGAGATTCTCGAGGAATGAACTAAGATAGCAAGCTCCAAAACATGAGCTGGTTCTGCTACAAACCTGTGAACACGCTATCCAAGACGAGCATGACCACGTAGTAGTCTTATAGTAAAACGCTATCGAGTTCAGGTGGGGAACCATCATCAAGGATTTCGAAGTCTTTACGCAAGTCCATGGATTAGATCCCAAGCATAGACTCCTTTTCCTTGAACAAGTCAATCAGTGGCTTGGTGTGCTAGGAACACATATGGAGTGGAGGTAATCAATCTACCAAACCATAGAATACTTCGCACGTAGGCATGACTGATTTGAGATGATTCCAAGGGAAAACAAAACAATCTTTCTCAAACTCACGGCGGCAACTTGCACCAAGTGCACATGAATTCGAGGAAGTCACTTCTTCCATCCAACATATGCTTCATGAACGGGACACGAAGGCATTGCTTACAAGTTTTCAACACTAGGTTGATGTTCAACATGAATCATGGGGGAGACAAAATGTTGCTAATGGGCTCAACAACAATTCATCGGAATTTCCATATCACTGGACTTCCACCATCATGTGAACATGGTGATAGTGTTGGTCAGACCAAAGGATGTAATGGTGTATGCTCGAGGAATCAGCCACAAGCAAGACAACATTACGAACATCGTTGGTTCTAATTTGACTTGACGATAGCCCATACTCAAGTCAAAGTTTTGACAAGGCAATAGATCCAACAACTGATCACGAGGACCAATCGATGGAGATATCATCTTTCTTCAACACACACACACACACAAAAAGATATCCCTTAACATGAACTAAGTCAGACAAGCTTTTATCTTCGAACTCTCCAAGTTGTTGTTTAGCTTAACCAACCAGCTCAGGGATATCCAACACGAATTCTTGGAGAAGGGGTGGTTTACAAGAAAACCAACTTGATCACGAACTCAACATAGCGGTCAGGTGACAACCAGGTAATACTTCCGAGAAGATCTTCGGAAAATCACGAACCACCGATATGTTACTAAGCTCGAGAACAATCTTGCTTTTCAGGGCAAGACGATATGATCAAATAAGCAAGGAATTCAATCCTAACTCCAAGATCAAATAGTGCACCACGGATAAGGACAAGGTAGCACGATCAATCCTAGAATAGTGATTTGATAACCAACACACTAAGAATGATAATAATGTCCATAACTACCAAGCAACACAGTTGCTAGGAGTATTGATTTCACACATCATGGTTCACTTGTCGGCATTCCAGTTACAATAACATGGGAACCGAGGAATGAACAATGATGGCAAGAAGTATCACTGCGTCAAGAATTCATTTGAGGGTGTGTGCAATTCTCACAATACTCTTATTATGGAAGAGGGTGATACTCCGTGGTAGAACAGAACAAAAGTTGGATTTTCATTTTGATCTGCGGGATACAACTACTTTGACCCAATCCTAGATGTGGACGAGGTACTGGAGTTTGTTTCTCCTAGTCATTCTGAAATAGAATGGCTTAACGGACCACAAGAATAATAGGCATCGATAACATGAATGCACAGCTATTCTTGACTATCAACTGATAGAAGATGGTCGGAATACAACTGAAGAGGAACAACTCGAGGAACATATAATTTTCTGAGTTGTGGATGCATAGATTAGTATGTTGAGCAAAGCTCAACATTTCTTCCGGACAACCCATGCAGATAGGTAGGACTGGCAGATTCACAATGTAGAATGGAGAACTCATTAAGAGCACTCTAGTTGTGATCTTTTGATACAACAAACTTCTGCCATAAGTGGTTCATAGTATTTGGAAGAAGGAAATACCACGGACCTCGAGGACTATCGCAAAGGTTACTAATATCCTAAAGGAACTAGCAACACTATCAACATGAGGTAAGTAGGGTGAATCTCGGGTTCAAGAACCCATGAATAGAATACCTACAACTACATGGCATCACGGGATGCTTTTGAGAATAATGGCCAGAATCACACACTGGGGATACAAAACATGGCTAGATCACTAGGTGACTCCCTAAAACACCTAGGGTCATAGTAATAGCTCCAACATATATGTCGAGGCAATAGAGTACCTCAACTCACAGATTAGTGTGGTTGAACTGGCCCAAAGGAACATCGGGAACGGAAAGAAGCGATTTGCAAATGCATCAGACTATTTAGAAACCTGGGATGACTTGGACAGCATAACGGCTGTAAATGCTCAAAAAGATTTGAGACATCCTCCAAAATAGTGGCGTAACCACTTAACATCATCATATCAAGGGTCTGATTTGACTGACAACATACCAAAAGTAGTAGAAACTGAACTGAAACTCGAATCCAACAATCCTATAAGTCTACGGATTAGTAACACATCATCCTGATAGATAGATGAGAAGGCCTAGTTCTTAATCCCCGTAGAAGAGAAGAGGTTGACTCAGATCAGAAGGCCATGACGTAAAGGAGTAAAAGAGCCGTACGTTCTCTTCCACAATCAATTTCCTTACATAACTAAAGCATTTCTAGACTCGACTTCGACCAGTTTGGCTTGGTAATCCTACAGGCAGTCAGGCTCTGATACCAAAGCTGTCAGGACCCCGATTCCAAGTCACATCGATCTAGCCGGTAACACCTCATATCACTTTGCGGCCTCACGCACGGTATTTCCACGGGTGTCGCCTTACCATGGCCCGGGACCATTTGCGCCTTTTGGCTCACGTATATGATAGTGTCGCTAGCATCCATATGACAGTGAATCCGGGCCGACATGGCTAGTCATGAACCCAAAGCGGCACTAACCTATGCGGACAGGCATACATGAATCACATCGAGCATGTCGGTTAGCAGCGTGTGAATCTGGGCTGTAGCACTGGGCTAACAGGACTCCGGGAATCCGGGCTGTAGCAAGCTAGGCAGGACTCCAGATGTCACCGCGTGACATTTCCCCGAAGGGACAGACACAGGAACGAAGTGAAACACATGCCGGCCAGTCAAGTATCCTGAGCAGTAGTGCTGGGCTAGCAGGACTCCGGTGAACCGGGCTGTAGCGGACTACTATGGCTCATGGAAGCACTAGACTACATTTCCCTATAAGAGAGGCTGCCAAGGATAAACAACTAGATTGTCGGATCCCACACATACCAAGCATTTCAATCATACACACAATATGCTCGATATGTGTAAATACAACATGGCATCACAACATAACTCTACAACTCAAGTAATATTCCTTAGGCTCCGATGAGTGAGATATTAGAAACATGGGTCTCATGACCCAACAATCACAGCATACAAATCAAGCACATGCGGAAGCTTAACATGTCTGAGTACATACATCTACAAATGGAAAAAGGCTAAGAAGCCTGACTATCTACCAGATCCTGCCGAGGGCACAAGATCGTAGCTGAGGTATCAAGCTAACGTCGAAGTCCACGCGGAACTACTAGCGAGACTGAAGTCTCTCTCTGCAAAACATAAATTAAGCAAACGTGAGTGCAAAGGTACTCAGCAAGACTTACATCAGAACTAGCTACATATGCATCGGTATCAACAAGGGGGGGGGGTGGAGTTTGACTGCAGCAAGCCAGCTTTGACTCAGTGGCTAACCTGAACTACGACTGCAAGCAACTCTTTTGAGGTGGCGCACACGAGTCCACATATTCACCATTCAATACACCACTATGGATCCGCTCCCGTCTCCCTACGAGAAGGCCATCCATAGCACTCACACTTATGTTGCGAGTTTTAGAGTATCCACTTCCACTTGTCTATGAACTGTTATAGGCAACCCAGAAGTCCATTACCGCGGACACGGCTATTCGAATAGATGATGTTAACCATGCAGGGGTGTACTTCTTCACACACGCTCTCACCACTTACCGCCCTTTACACGACATGTACTCGGCAACCTTCAAGCGGAAGCCCAATGAGGGTGTCGGCCACGGCCTACCTAAACACTCAAGTCTCCAGTCCAGGTTTATCGCCTATCCAGGTTCCATCCGCAGGGAGTCCGGGCGAGGTTTCCACATACAGCCCCGAACGATGTGAACAAGGTTCCCGAGACACCAAACGGGCGCCCGGTACACCGTGCCATGGTGTATCTACCGCATCATAGCCCACCCCTAGGGTCAGCGCTACGCACGGCCGCCAACACATATCCTATAAACACCAGAAACTAGTTGCAACTCCTGGACAGAGGACAAGGGTGATCAAGAAGCCGAGAGGGTCCATTGGTTTCGGGCCCAATGCGTGGTAGTAACTGTTTCATGGATCACAAACACAGAACTCAGATCCTAAGGACGACTTCAATGAGACAACCCACCATGTACTCCTACATGGCCTCTCACCGCTACCTTTACCAAATCGTGTTCATACACTTAGCTCTCAACAGTAGGACATGTTTACACACCTCCGATTCATCTCCGAGGAATCAGACCTGACTCAACTCTAAGCAGTAGTAGGCATGACAAACAAGCATGAATGAGTAGGCACATCAGGGCTCAAACAACTCCTACTCATGCTAGTGGGTTTCATCTATTTACTGTGGCAATGACAGGTCATGCAGAGGATAAGGGTTCAACTACCGCAGCAAGTAACAGTTGAATCGTTGTTGTCCTAATGCAGTAAAAGAGAGCAGGAGCGGGAGAGTGGGATTGTATTGGAATGAACAAGGGGGTTTTGCTTGCCTGGCACTTCTGAAGATAACATTGAGTCTTCATCAGTGTCAACGATCACAGCGTCGGAGCAGCGTCTACCGAGAGGGGACATTTACCGGCAAACAAGGAAGAACACAATCAATGCGATGCAACAATATGATGCACGATCATGACATGGCAATATGTTGTTGACTGAGCTAATGCAACTAGCAACACAATTAAATGAAGTTGGTTTGAATACAAGATTCAAATTCAAACTCCATATATGATTAGTTAAATGCCATTTATTTGTTTTGTCCAAAACAGAGGACAAACATTGTTCAAACATTCATGAAAATGCCATAAACAGATTCCTTGAATTTTTCTGATAATTTTTCATATATAAATTATTTCATTTGGAGTTACGGTTGAATTTCTATGATTTTTTGGAAGTTTTGGACATTTTCTCATTTAAATAAATCAGTCATAATTTATTTAAAATCCAGAAAGCATTACTGTGTCAGCCTGACATCATAATGATGTCATCAAGTCAACAGCGTCAGCCCAGGTCAAACCTGACGCTGGGACCCACTGGTCAGTGACTAGGCTAATTAACAGAGACTGTTAGTGCTAATTTAATCCTAACTACAGTGTCAGTGGGGCATGGGCCCACATGTCAGTAGCTAAGCTAAATTAGCTAGGATTACTTAATCCTAATCTAGGTTAGTTAGCAGGGCGGACCCACCTGTCATTGAGCCAGGGGAGGTCAAACCCCTTGGTCAACTGGGCTAACGCGTCGGCGTTTAGCCGCCGGCGGCAGCAGACGCGGCGGAGGGCGCGGGATTGCTCCTCCGGTGCCCAAACTTGCAGCGGAGAGCACGCGTGGGGAGCTGGGGCTCGCCCGCATCCAGGGCGGCATGCGGCAGCAGCGGGGACGGCCGGAGCTCGCCGGAAACGAGCTCTGGGCGGCGCCGGCGTTCAGGTGTTTGTGGCTATGGGGCTGCAGTGCGCGAGCTAGCGAGCTGAGGCGCTAGCGGGGACCTACGCGATGCGGTGAGTGGGTTGGACGCGTCGGGCGGACCATTTGGTCGCCGGAGTCGCGGCGGCGGGTTCGGGTGTAGGCGGTCCGGTGGCTACGGAGGCCTACGGGGAAGAAGAGAGGGATGGGCAGGGTCGGAGGCTCACGGCGAGTCGGACGAGGGGGTCAGCGAGCTCGGAGACGGTCCGGAGCAGTCGGGGCGGCAAGGAGGATCTCCGGCGACCGGCGAGGAAGAAGACGATGTTGGCGGCATCACAGGGCTTCCAGCGCCTTTCGCCTTGGTGAGGAGGAAGAGGGGAACGAGGCGGGGCTTCTTGGCGCGTCGGCGAGGCGTGGGGTGGC
The DNA here is from genome assembly GCF_056163025.1 of Triticum urartu. NCBI lineage: Eukaryota > Viridiplantae > Streptophyta > Magnoliopsida > Poales > Poaceae > Triticum > Triticum urartu. The sequence continues at coordinate 27,322,922 of NC_141875.1, forward strand.
CGGTGGCCGTGGTAGAGCACGGCGGCGCCCTTTGGTGCGCTCGGGAAGAGAGGGAGAGGGAGCCAGAGGAGGGGAGGAGCTGCGGGCATGAGAGAAGAGGTCGGGGGGTGCGTGGCGACGCATGGAGGCGTCCAAGGCGAAACGACAAGCAGGAGGTGGCCGTCGGTGGCCGTGCACGTGCTGGCGCACCGCGGGCACACGCCCATCCTCCTGGCAAAGGAGGAAGACGACAGGGGAGGGGGGCCAGGTGGGCTGGGCCGGCCACCTGGGCTGCCAGGTAAGTTCGAGGTGAGCCTCTGTTCTCTGTTTTCTATTTTCTTTCTGCAATTTGTTTTGGTTTTAGTTTTAACACCAAACCATTTTATAAAATCCTGAAAATAATTATGTGGCTAGAACTAAAATATACAAAACCACATAAAATGTTTCAGAATTATTGGACATATATTAATTATATAAAGAATATATATCCAATGCAAATAGTTGTTGAATTAATTCAAAGGCCCAAAATAAATATTTCTGAGACTCCAAAGATATTGGTTTGAGTTCTACCTCTTGCCAATATTTTTATAGCTTGACAGGAACATTTTCTTGGGTTTATTTGAAATAATTTTTTTAATGTTGATCATTTTTGTAAAAGACTTCTGAGGCTTCCCACTTTGCCCAATTCAATTTTCATAAATATATACATGATGCATGAATGCTTGTGCAACTAGTTACAACCAATTCTAGGGTTGTGACACTATCCAAGTTCAGTTCGGCATCGACCACGTCAAGGTGGTCCCCCATTATCCAGAAGATTTCTTCGCCCTGTTCGACTACCAACACCAGCGTGATAGAGTCACGGCATCCCCTGGGCGCTTCAGGCACGCCGGCCTCGACATCCATGCTGCAAACTGGAGGTTCGACGCACACGGTGATGTGGTCCACAGCAACTACCACGTCCACCTCTGCATCGAGAACATCCCGCTGAATGCGTGGTGTGACTACGTGGCGGCCCAGGTGCTCGGGCCCAACACCTTCGTTCACTACTTTGACATTGCGACGCTGCGCCAGGAAGATGCCTCCTGCCTCAAGCTTTGGGCGTGGTCGGAGAACCCTTCCGCCATTCGGAAGGTGCAGCAGGTCACCTTTGCCCCTCGCGTGGCCACGAGCGTTGGTGGAGCGCCATCGTCGGCTATTGGGCATGGTGGCATCAAGAAGCGGGTGCTAATCCACCTCACCCATCTTGAAGACTACACTCCTGATGCCTCCGGCCAAGTCCCTCGTCGGCCACGGTCGGATCCCTTCGACTGGCGGAAGGGAGTGGTCGATGGCGAGGACCGCGTCCGCGATCAGCGGGAACCTGCGCCATGCCGCGGCGACGAGGAAGACAGGAGCAGGCGTCGTGGGGACGATGATGAAGATAGGGAAAAAGAAGACCGCCGCGGTCGCCAAGACGACAGGCAGGGATCCTCCGAGCGCATCTTCCGAAGCTGCTCGTGTGCTCCTACGCGTCACCCTGATGAGGGCTCCCGCTGTGGCGACAGGGGGGGCCGTGACAATCGCCGAGATGATCGTAGAGATGGGCGCCGTAGGGGGCTGCTGAGGGGGCCTGTGGATGGACGCAAGCTCGACCTGGTTCGTGTCCAGCGATTGCCCTCTGGAGTGGTGATCCCGGCCTCGGGTCTCCACACGCGCCATCGTCCACATGATCACTCCCCAAGGATGGCAGTTTCCATTGTCACGGAGGACTCACGTGGCCGCTCTCCGCCGCCTTCTCCGCGCACTACCTCTTGGGATGTCCTGGTCATCACTCTAGCTTCTCCTGCTCTGGACTGGCTGCCCAGGGTGACCTGCTTGGGCGCCAAGATTCATCCCTCTCTCAACTTGGAGCCACTCGTGCAGGCCGCAGCTGATGCTGAAGCTAATGTCTCCACACCTGTTGCTACTGATGCTGAAGCTCATGTCCCCACACCCGTTACTGTTGCTGAAGCTCATGTCTCCACACCCCCTAACGGATTGCCTCTAGATGTCAGGGCTGATGAGCTTGGGGTGGACTCAGAGGTCTCCACTCCCACAACTGCTAGCCAACATGTGGTCCCCTGTCAACACCTGGTGCGGCTCAGTTGGAACTGCATGATGAAGAAAAAGGCAGGGCCACCCCTATTTTCATCCCCCGAATGCCGACCCTGCTTGCAACTCCTCCTCCTCGCTCAACACCTCCCAGACCGCCGAAGGCAAGACGCAAGACGCTCGCGGGGGTCACCAGCTTCCAGCTCCATCGACGCAGCCCACACCTGTAGGCCAAGAAGAGGAACATGCCCATTGCCAAGTTGGCTGAACAACTCCTATGTCAACGCTTAGGGATAATCCCTGATGGTACCAAGTCACCGAAGAAACTATTGCCAAGTTCACTGCAATGTTCCAGGGGCGCCTTCTAGACAATACAGTTGCTGCGCTCTGGGCTCTTTTCAAGCTTGATTGTGATCTGGCCACGGCTGTTGAAGATGCTCTGGTGCAGCATGGAGGAGATGGAGGCCCAGGGTTGGAGGATTTTGTTGCGGCTGATGCGGCCCATGGCGATGCCTGATCGTTCTGGTCATTTGCTTGGATGTTATCTAGTTTCCAATGCTACTTAAGTCACTCCATGTGTTCTGTACGCCTGTTTGCTGTTGCGATTGTGCATAGCTGATGGTGGTCCTGGCGAGACCAAGGGTGTCCTGTAGATGTCATGTTAACTCTGATGTAAACCAAGTGCAACCATGTTAGACCAGAAGCTATCTATTTTATGCTGGAATGTACGCGGGCTGAACTACCCAGATCGTTGAGCTACCATTCATGAAACCATCACGGCTTCCTCCTATCAACTGATGTGCATTCAGGAAACAAAACTCCAGTCCGTCGACCCCTTCATAGCTGCTTATCTTGGTGCACAGCGCCTAAATTTTTTTGCTCAGAGACCTGTGGATGGCATGAACGGATGGATTTTAGTGCTCTGGGATGACAATGCAGTCTCCATTTCTAATGCTCAAATTGGTGATTACTTCCTCTCTGCTACTGTTGACATCAAGAATTCCGGTGATGATAAATCTTTCAAGTTGACCACGGTGTATGGTCCAACAAGAGGTATTCATAAAGATGCCTTTTTCCTGTAGCTCGCCTCTCAGAAACCGCCGCCCGGCATCAAATGGCTTGTAAATGGTGATTTTACCCAAATCCACCACGCCAGAGATAAGAACCGAGTCAATGTCGATCGTAGCCAACTTGTGCGCTTTCGCAATGCTTTGAACACCTGTGAGCTTAAGGATATCCATATGCAAAATAGGAAGTTCACCTGGAGCAATGAACAACACAATCTGACAATGTGCAAGCTTGAAAGTTTCTTCTGCAATGAAGATTGGGACTTGGCATTTGGCACACACATTCTACATGCCCTCTCCTCTTCACTCTCAGACCACTGTCATCTCTTGCTGGCTAATGATGCTGGACCCAAAAAATGCAAATCCTTCCGCTTTGAAAATTACTGGATTAGGATGCCGGGATTCCAAAAAGTTGTTAGTGATGCTTGGACGGAGAATTCACCCCACGTTGAGCCATTCCAGAGGCTATTCCATAAGCTAAAAAGAGCAAGCCAAAGACTTCGCACTTGGAGCAAGACCCAGTTTGCAAATTCCAAGGTGCAACTTCACATGGCACTTGATGTCATTCTCCACCTTGACATGGCTCAAGAGTAGAGAGAGCTAAGCCCGGAGGATAAGGACTTCCGTAAAAGGCTGGAAAGGAAGATCATTGGGTTGGCGGTGCTTGAAAAGACTAGAAAGCATCATAACTCAAGAATTACAAATCTCAATGAAGGAGATGCCAACACCCGCTATTTCCACCTCCACGTCAATCATCGTAGGCGAAAGAACTTCATCCACCGCCTCAAGCACAATCATGGATGGGTCACAGCGCACGATGATAAAGAAAATATTGTCCATAATCACTTCAAGAATATCGCCAAAAAAGGCCCCTCATGTTCGATTGATATCAACTGGGCAATCCTCCCTACACCCACATGTGACTTACATGAATTGGATGAACCCTTTACCGAGGAGGAGGCGAAGATGGCGGTTTACGCGATGCCGGGTGATAAGGCGCCGGGGCCGTACGGATTCATGAGAGATTTTTTCAAGGCATGTTGGAACACGGTCAAAGCAGATATCATGAATGCCATCAACCACTTTTCAGATTTGCACTCAATGCACTTTCATTGGTTGAACACCGCTGATGTCGCCCTAATCCCGAAGAAAGATGGCGGCAAGGACATCTCCGACTTTCGCCCCATCAGTCTAATCGCAAAGATGATGTCCAACCGGCTTGCTCCCCACATGAATGATCTTGTTTCGCAAGCCCATAGTGCATTCATCAAAAAGAGATGTAAACATGAAAATTTCACATATGTGCGCAACCTTGCAAGACACTTTCACCGCAACAATACTCCGACACTTCTCTTCAAACTCGACATCAACAAAGCTTTTGACTCGGTGTGATGGGATTTCCTTCTGGACCTTCTAAATCATCTTGGATTCCCACCTCGGTTTCGTGGCTGGGTTTCAACCCTCCTGTCCACGTCTTCCTCCCATGTCCTACTTAATGGTGTGCCTGGCAACCCCTTCAAGCTTGGTCGTGGCCTCCAGCAGGGAGACCCTCTCTCCCCACTTCTCTTCGTGCTGGCCATAGACCCGCTTCATCACATACTCGAGAAGGCCACCATGCATGGACACCTCCACCCTATTGGGTGTCAGACTTTGGCCATCCGGGCCTCCTTGTACGCGGATGACGCTGCTGTTTTTTTGGCACCAATCAAAACAGACATCAAATTTTTCTCTGACACTATCACGCTTTGGGGAGATCTCTGGGTTGATCACGAACTGCAGCAAAATCTTGGTGGCCCCTATACAGTGTAATAACTTGGACCAGATGGACATCCTTCACTCCTTCCCGGCACAGCGTTCCACCTTCCTGATGTGGTACCTCGGATTACCTTTGTAGGTAAAGCGTCTCAAGAGAATTCACTTCCAACCCCTTGAGAACAAAATTGCGGCTCAACTAACACCATGGACGGGGAAGCACGTTGCTTCGCCGGGCAGGACGGTCCTAGTCAAGTCGGTCATTAAAGCAATAGGCATTTACTACATGACGGCTCTAAACCTTCCGGTTGAAATTATAGAGAAGATTGATGCACTCCGACGGGCTTTTCTTTGGGCTGGATGTGACAAGGTCACGGATGGCAAATGTAAGATAAACTGGGAGCAGGTGTGTAGGCCCAAGCTGCTTGGTGGGCTAGCTGTTCTAAATCTTGCAAAATTTGCTTCTACGCTGCGGCTACGATAGTTGTGGTTCGAATGGATAGACCCGGCCAAGCCTTGGGTAGGCTTGGGAACCCCATGTGACACGAACGAACGAAACATATTTGCTGCGGCAACCAAGGTAGGGGTGGGTAATGGACTCCGGGCATCCTTCTGGGAGTCGGCTTGGCTTGATGGCTTGAGGCCGAACGACGTGGCCCCCAAAATTTACGACATTGCCAAAAGGAAGAAGTGCTCCGTCCAAAAGGCTTTGCGGAATAGTTTATGGATCTCACAGCTCGACATTTCTTCGGGTATCTCACCTGTGCACATATCCCAGTTTGCTGGCCTATGGGAAAGGCTTTCCCACATTCATCTCAACCCTGATGTGGAGGATTTTATCTCATGGAAGTTTTCTAAAGATGGTCAATACTCTGCGGACACGGACATGAATCAAATTGTTTGGAAGAATTGGGCACCCCCCAAATGCAAATTCTTCGCTTGGTTGGTAATCAACAACATGATTTGGACGGCTGATAGACTAAAACGTCGTGGATGGCCCAACTGCCACTTATGCCCTCTTTGCAAACAAGTGCAGGAATCAGCAGCCCATCTACTTTTCCAATGCAGGTACACCGTCAGGGTCTGGGGCATGCTCAAGAGTTGGCTTGGGCTACATAATGCCCACCCAACGGAGTGGGTGGCAATGGAGTCAGTTGAGGTTTGGTGGAGGCATAATGCTACACACATGACCCAATCACGTCGTCCACTTATCTCTTTGATGTTGTTGGTCTCTTGGGAAATTTGGAAGGAACGAAACACCCGGGTTTTTCGTACCACCGCGGTTCCGGTGGGAGTGTTGGTCGCCAAGATAAAGGAGGAATGTTCACTTTGGAGCCTAGTTTCAAAAATAATAATATTAATTGTCGCTGATTGAGATAATTCGGTTTTCTTTTTAGCATAAACAACCAGTATGGCGAACCTTGCTATGGATAAATTCAGTATACCGATTCAAGACCTGATAATATGCTGAGCAAGTATGACGGCTCAGGCTTAGTACAAATTGTGGTGGGCTATTACAAGCAGTAGATGAGGTGCCAAAAAAGAAAAAAGAAGATGTTCTCTGCCCTTGCAAAACATTGCGGTTTCAATGTTTTGGAATGGCTGTGAGATGAGAAGACACACACATGCATGCACATAGCAAGAGCAGAAATGGGGACTCATCATATGAGATTTCATAATGCTTTCTTTCACTTGATTATATGATACAAGAAGAAAGCAGCCACAGCTAAACTAGAAGCAACTAAAACACTGAAACAGACTAGTAAAAGCTTGCTGGAGCTGGAACTTGTGCCGCACATCCATTGAAAAATACGTGGAGGCTCTGATCAAAATCCACAGCCACCTATTCCAGGCGCCTTTCAGTTTCAGCAGATGAGAATACTAATCAAAATCCAAACAGAAAGGGAAAACAGAGGAGCAAACAGAGCTACCGGGCAGAAGCAGTGGCAGTGTTCAGAGAGAGGAGGAAGGTTTTGATCAACTGCCGAGAGTAGTAGCAATGGTAGTGAACAGCCGCATAGCTAATCTGACTAGCTAGCTAGTACCTTCCGAGAGTAGTAGCAGTAAAGGTGGTAATCCATGGCGGCGTTGTTCATATGATGAGCAGAAGCTTCTTGGAGGCGCGCCGTGTTGGCGTCGTCGCCGACCTTATTTTGCCACGCTGGAGGCTTTGGCGTAGCGATGTTGGTCTCGTGTTGCCCGTAGGCAGCGTACCCGCCGCGGCAGTCGTGGTAGGCCTTGTGGCCGGCCTCGTCGACTGCGGCGGGCGGCTGGTGGTGGTAGGCCGCCTGCGGCGCTAGTTTGTGGTCAGCGGCATGGCCGTTGTAGGCGCTCCCGTGGTTCCGTCCACGGTCGCGGCCACGACGGGCGCCGCCGTGCTCCACCTTGCCGTTGGGCCGCTCGCCGCCGTAGTCGTCCGTCCTGCCGCCGAAACACGAGGCGAACTCCAAGCACATTCTGTGGTGACTCAGCTGGCGACTAGACTATCTGAACACCAATCACGAGGCTTGACTAGTGTTGTTGTTGATGCTCCGAAATGACAGTGTGGTGGGTTTACATACTGTCTCGTGTGGTGGTGGTGGCCAGAGACGAGCTCGTGCTGGACGCAACGTTAAAAGCGAGTAATCCGGTTCACACTTTACACGTCTCACCCGCCCAGTTGTTCGTCCCCGTCTACATCAAGCCGATGAGTTTGAGCTTCCGCACAGTGGTGGTGGTATTGGTGTGTCGAGGTCGTGCTCCCCCAAATCAAGTCAACCGGTCTGATTGGGGTTGGCCATGCGTGGCAGGGTGGCAAGGCTGACTGTTGGCGATACTCCCTCCATGTTCATCGATCCTGGAATACGATTTCTTCAAGGCAGATAGAACTTGGTTCTATAATTGGTCGTCTGTCAAGTCTTGTCATGGCAAACAACCGGGGTAAGGAACCAGACTCATGACCCAAAACACAATTTGGGTTCTCAACCGCTCAACCCGGTGTCACGTTGTTCTTGGTCTAGATCCATGACATTGGACGATGGCGGAATCTTTGCGTCATCTTCCCTTAGAGGATCATTTTTAAGCGGGGCATCGGCAACAGATACTTGTGGAAGGTGGCTGTTGTGGTGTCGGGATTTCTGTGGCAATGATGGCATGGTGATGGCAGTGGTTGACTCTTTGGCGTGTCCGCCGGATTGATTCGGGTTGTTTCTTGAAGAGAAGTAGGACCTGAGATGAAGGCCAAGAGGCAGCAACGAATTTTTCTCACGGTACCCCGTCAATGGACGCTGAAGGAAAAGGGCCCTGATAAGTGCCATACGTGTGGCATGAACACATGGCAACTCCGAAAGTTTTTAATGGCAAGTTTACTGATGCGAGAATGACAAATTTAGTTGTCAAGCATGACAACTTTCTTTTCAGATGAAAAGTTTCAGTTTATTTTTTTGGTTTAATTTTTCTTTTCGGATGAAAACTTTAGTTGTAAAAAGCGTCAGGGCCAGAGTGCTTCGTGTTATACGTGTGGCACTTACCAGTTGGGAAGGAAAAAATGCAGGAATTTGAAAGGGGCCAAGAGATGACAAAGTAGGCAAGAGATGCTATGTGCTCTTACCCATGTGACACTTTCTTCATACTTACATGGTCTGCGAGAGATCGATTGCGATGAGTCATGTTGGGTGGTGCGGCGGCAGGTAGCATCCCCCGGACTGTTTGAGTTTGGGGCAATAATGCTTGTCGGTCGGTTGTTGTGCCTTCTTGTGGTCAGCTATTGTGTCGCAGACAGCAAAAGATTGACGGTTGCCGATGCTCCATCCGCCCACTGACTTGTCGGAACACAGTTTTCAAGACAAGAAAAATTCAGTCAGGGCATTTGTTGATCTACCAAATACACGCCAGGCAGACAGACTAACAAGGTTTACCGTGAAGATAGATATTCTTTGCTGGAATTTTTCATGGCAAGCCAAGCACAGTCCAGATCCTAAAGATGCTACAGATCCTAAACGTAATGATTTACAGTGTGGCATGTCGATCTGCTGTGTGTTCATTGCTCTAGGGAATATTTTGATTCTCACAACAATCAATCAGTTCGGTGGACTGGGTCATGAGTCATGAGATCTGTGTCTACACTTGCTTCATTAGTTTGAAAATGCTGACCACTGACCTGGGCTGGCACTAGATTCTGAGCCTAAGACATGGTCACTGCTTAATTCAGATCATTCCTCCAAATTTTGTCCCTGTTAAGTTTCATCATTTTAACCTCCAAGGAGAAAAATGATGTCATCAAACTCCAAGAAAATTAACAAATATGACATCAGAAACATATGAGCCACTTGCAAGGAAATAGAAAAGTAAGCGCATCATTTGGCACGTGGGATTATTTAATTGCAATACTCGGTATATGTAGAGAAAAAAATGGATAATCACCTGTCATTTGCTGCTTCATTCCATATGCTATTGTCTTTATTCTCCTATACAGTCCTGGTGGAATCTACTGCTCTACCTCCTCTTCTAATTGGATATGGCGAAATGATTGTTCATCCACAAACAATATGCTTAAACAAGAAGAAACCAAAGGGAGGGTACATTCTTGGTAGAAAAGTGGAAGCCAGAATTGGTTTGGGGACAAATTACTGGGTGCCACCAAGGATGGGCATGGATGAGCACCCAGAAGTTAATTAGATCTCAGTTTGTGGAGGTGATTGTCCACCGAAAGTCCTAATTATTGGAGATTGATGCCAGCCGTTATGTAGTATCAAGTGGTTAATTTCTAGTTTGTTCTCGGCCAAGATCTTGATCGGTAATCCTATGTAAATAAGAGCATCTGTTTTGGAGATCATACCATTGCATTTCCCATGATGGAGATTTCTTTTGCATATTCCATGCAGCACAAATTGAATCGAATTTCGGGTAGGGATTGCCTGTGCGATACTACAAAAAGCTGGAGTAATATTCTGCAAAAGAGAAGTTGTCCCTTATTTTAAATAGTGTAGTGCTTTCCGAGCTCTTCTTAAGTTAATTTATTACACAAACTTTTGCAGTTATTCTCAAAAAGTATTTTAAGCCCCATAATAAAGCACACTTTGTTGATATGTACTATCAAAGGTTGTGACCACTAATAAAACTATGGAGCCACTACTTGGATACGGATGATCACTGTTTTTATAGAGGATATACTATAGTTGTGATAGTTTGTAATGAAAAGTTATGTCATAGACCCGTACATCTCCAAGCTCACATGCCAAAGCAAAATAACTTTACAAGAAGCACCTATCTAATTAAACGCTTGTGTACATGCTCTAAGAACGATTGTTATTCGCACAAGTGTTGACAGGATATATATTGTTCGGTTGCTGAATAAAGCATGATCATCAATCTTAACAATCTCCAAGTTCCTTTTTGTTTTTCTCGTGCAAGATCTCGATCATAAATCCTGTGAAAACAAGATCATTTCCTTGTGAGATCTAGCAATTGAATTTCTTATGATGGAGATTTCTCTTGTATATACTACACAGGAGAATACGGATCAAATTCTGGCTAGTGATTGCCTGGGTGGCCGGGCCAGGAAAGTTGTAAAATCCTGAAAAAGAGAAGTTGTTTCTTCAAAATGGCTAGTGCTATTTTAGCTGTTTCTGAATTAATTATACTTGAGGAGTAAATGTATAATGCTTTAATCTTTGACGCACATTAAAAAAGGATACATATGAAATCACAAGGAATTACAGCCGCCACCTCTTCCTCCTCCTAAAAAAGCAGCTAGGGTTTCTGCCTCTCACCAGCTCCGACACAGGTCCACCTCGTCTCCGGTGGCCCTAGGGCCATGGAGGCGCTTCGTTTTTAGTCGTTTCTTTCAATTTTGTTAGGTTTTGTGTTCTGCTCAGGAAGACGAAACGGCGGCGGCTTTCTGAAAATGGAATAAAGGTCTCCCCGCCTAGCCCCGTTCCAGTGGTGCGTCTAGCGTCGTTGGTGGGTGTGTGGAGGTGTGTTTCCGGCGGATCTATGTTTGGTGGATTTGCTCGGATCTCGTTGGTGTTCGTCTACGTTCATGTGTCTTCGGATTGGATCCTTCCGATCTATGTTATTCTTCATCTGCATCGATTGCTGTTCTGGTGCGCTGGTCCTATGGGGCCTTAGCACGACTACTTCCCGACTGTCTACTACAACAAGTTGTGCCCGACTCTGACGATGGAGGGGCGATGACGGCGGCGTGCCTTCGGCTCACTTCAGTGCTTGTAGTCGTCGGTAGGTGGTCTACGGATCTGGATATAATTTTTATTATTTTTGGTGTTCGTTGTACTGCCATAATTGAAGATGAATAGATCGGAAGATTTCCTGCAAAAAAAATGTATAATGCTTTACACCATGAGGGCAACTGCGGCCTGCTATTCCAAGCTGGAAAGAAAAGATCCACACGGATCAAAGATCTTAGTTGTTGAGCTAGAGATAAAAGCACTAGAGCACTGAAATATCTACTTTACACCAGGAGGGCTACTGAAACCTGCTCTGTGATTCTGTGTTATGTTAATCTTGCTGAAAAACATTCCTTGGAGTTGTTAAATACGCTTCAGTTGCACGCACATTGGAAAAGCTACACGCTTTGGTCTTCAACAAAGCGGTCTTCGCTTTTTAGGCAGAATTGCACTGAGCATCCCAATGTGTGTGTTTAGCTAGCAGCCACATAATGCCATTTCAGGAAGCATGATTAAAACTTTAACAGCAGTAAAAACAACTACACTGTGGACGATTATTCGCCTTTCACTTTGTCCAGAAATCAGTAAGGTCAGTTTTTCACCGTCTGTATAACTTTCAATATGCTCAGGTACTCTTCAGTAGTGGCTAACCACGGGACAAGAGGCTGAAGGAATAAGTTGGAAGAAAGTTGATTAACTTTAGGAGTGTTTTACTGGACCAGCACAGATATATGCATATTTTTTTAAATGCTATCGCAAATATGATTCATGGACAGATCTTCACTTCTCTTTTTTGAAACCGAAATCGCGGCTGTAAACATGATAGAGTTGCGTAAAGCAAACTGAAAAAGAAAGAGAGGTAGTGTCCTTTTTGTTTCAATAACATATTTTTTGTTTTTGTTTGAAAACTTCCAAGATAGAGTTAGTTATTAATTATCTCAAAAATAGAGTGAGTCGCAACCTACATCTGTCACTTTATTCTTTAATTTGCTGGGGAAAACTGCTTTAACCTCGTCTTGCTGTTCAAATTCCAATGCATACACATATGGGCCACGTTCTCGCGTATTCCGTGACATAAGAAGTTTGTCTACTGATTATATCACATCAGTGACGAAATCTACTGGGTGAACCGTCCTTTTCTTTGGGGAAACTGCCGCTAAATACTTCCTCCGTCTCAAAATCTAAAGTTAATACAAAATTGAGTCACTTATTTTGGGACGGAAGGAGTAATACGTAAGATTGCGCTGAGCTCTCTAACGAGCAATAGATGATGTGCCAACATGCAAAAAAACATCTTTGCTGCTGCTCAGTGATTCACAATGCTTGTGAGGATAGTCCATTTCAAAAAAAAAAATGCTTGTGAGGATAGTGGAAGGAGAAAACACATCCACGAGCAAGGCGAAAACAGAGACGGCAATGCTTTCTTTCACTTGATTATACGATACAAGGCGAAAGCAACCACACCTGAATTACAAGCAACTACACAAACATAGTGGTAAGGGTAAAATCATCTGCTAACAAAAGCTTCCTGGAGCTGGACCTTCTCCCTGCCGCAAATCCATGGGCAAAAGCGCATGGAGTCTCTGTGTCAAAACCCACAGCCTCTGTTTCTCAAAGAAAAAAAAATCCACAGCCTCGTGTTCCTCTCCGGTCACCAGGTGCCTTGCTGTTTCAGCAGATTGGATTGGAAGACGACTGACCAAAACCCAAGCAGAGAACGAGAAGGAGAAGACCCAGCTACAGAACAAAACAGAGGCAGTGGCAGTAGTACTGTTTAGGGGGAGGGAGGGATTGATGAACTGCCATGGCCGTCCTATACCTAATCCTAGCGACTAGCCGCCTCGTACCATGCGAGAGCGGTGGTGGTGGTTGGGTACTGGTGGAAATCCATGGCGGCGTCCTCCCTAGGATCAGCAGCTGCTTCGTGGACGCGCGGCGTATATGAGCCATAGCCGGCGTTGTGGCCGACCTTGCGGTGCCACGCGGGAAGCTTCTGCGGCGTCTCGTTGCCAGCCTTGTCTTGCCAGTAGGCGTACCTGCCGTGGCTGCCGGCGTCGTCATGCTGGGCTTTCGGTGCGCCGTCGTGGTAGGCCTTGTGCCCGCCCGCGTGGACGGCAACGATGGGCGGCTGCCGGTACTCCGGCGCTGGCTCCAACCAGTAGCCGTGACCGTCGCTCCCTCTGCTGCGGCCGTAGTCGTCCCGTCTGCGGCCACCGAAGCACGAACCGAACTCCAAGCACATTCTAGAGGTGGCGAATGGGACTGGTTTTAGTTTTCTTCGTGTGCGTGCTACGCCTGGGGGCTACTGGCAGTGGGAAGCAGAACTATCCTCGAAGTAGCTGAGGTATCAATGGTGGTGTTGATGGCCTTGAAACTGAGTGTGCGGTGGGTGTCTGGGTGATATATATCCGGGGCCGAGAAGAGCTCGTGCGAAGGCAAGCGAGGCGGAAGCTCCGTAGGAAAAGCTGGGATAGACCAGACTCATCCGGCGCGTCTCACGTTGACACGTCCCCGCACCCTCGGATGTCGTTGTTTAGGTCCCAATCGATCTGGTCCGTCCAACACCATCTGAAGCGTGGCCCGCATCTCGGCTTGTTAGAGTATCTTCGTCCGGACCCACAAACCGTCCCAGTTGTCCGGATGGCTCGGACGATGTCCGGATAAAAAAGTCTTCAATACCCGACCAAACCCACTTTACAAGAGCATCTACATACAACCATGATAGGTAAATATAAACGCGTCTACGAACATGGACACTAACCGGACACATATCTTATTTTTTTCCCCACAATTGCGTCCCTCATATTCGAAACATCAAAGTCATGATATCATGCAACGCTACGTAAATTAAATTGGATAATAGCTCTTCGTCGGACAAAATGATCATAGTTCATCCACGCACAATGCAAATGCATACTATAAAGTTCTTAAAACGTAAACAAAACCTAGATAAAACGGGGCGGGCCGGTGGAATTCGCCATTTCCTCTTCAGCCCCTTGCGGTCACCGGTGGCATTGTGCCCTTCCTCCATGTATGTGTCAGCATGCGACGGTGCGTCGTCGTCGTCAGAGCTGGAGCTGGAGCTGCTCGTGACGTCGAAGTCGTTGGAGCACGTTTGGCCCGCCAGCCTTTGGAGAAGGCAGTCCTGCTCTTTGGCACGGCGGGACGCCTTCACCTCCTTGTTTGCCTCGCGCTTCGACAGTTTGATGGCGAGCCGAAGCGCCTTGACATTTTTGCGGCGGAGGCAGCGCATATCCGTCTCCGTCATTGTGAGAGACCGGCGAAGCACCTGCATGTGCCCGGTTGGTCAGGTTCTTTTGACCGATCAGCCCGTCCGGGCGTATGAGGACGGTTTGGGGTGAGGGGCTGTAAATGCTAGCTCTGACTGATTTGAGGTGTTCGGACACATCCCAACATGAAATTGATCTGATCCAGTCAATTCTGACCACACGAAATAAAAACAAAAGTGATCCTGACAGGCTGACACTATAATCCAATATATATCAGAGCTTGGAGGGTCTCTTAGATGCCCTTGCCCAGTTTCATAGGAGAGGTGCCGTGTGTTTCTGGCTCATGTTCACCAGGGCCGTCAACCCTGCGGATCGTGAAACCGGATTGGATTACCGGAGGCTGGTACCTTGGCCGGGGCTGGCAGCGCGCGACGAGTCGTGGCAGACGGTTCCGCGGGGCGGCAGAGAATCGATCCCAGCTGTATCCATGGCTGCACTATTTTTTATATATATGCTTCAAAAGGTAACGGTTTCCCTGTAAATAAATATTTTTTTGATTATGTAAGCTTTTAATAATGTTATTATGGTCGCATCGAAATGATACATCCATAAAAATGTTTAATGTCTCGTCTTCTGCATTCGAAGACGTACACAACCTAAACACGTGAAGTCGAAAACAAGGCTTACACCACCTCATGCGACTTCACTTTGAACGCCATCACGGGCGTGCCGAGCCAATCTCATGATGGCTCCATGGCGATGGTGCAGTGTGGTGTTCGGTCGTGCCCTAAGATTCGGCACAACACATATGTGCGTTATCTTCCCCGTAGAAACATAGGAGGAATAAAAGACCACGCTATAACACTAGTAGAAAATAGGGCTTTGGTCCAGGCCGGGTCAGCTTATTAGTCCCGATTCAGTCCAGAACCGGAACCAATGTGGGCATTGGTCCCGGTTCGTGAGCCCAGGGGGCCGGCCCACGTGGGCCATTGGTCCCGGTTCATCTGGACCTTTTGGTCTCGGTTGGTGGGATGAACCGGGACCAATGGGCCTCGCTCCTGGCCCACCACCATTGGTCCTGGTTGGTGGCTTGAACCGGGACCAAAGACTCCCCTTTAGTCCCGGCTCATGTCACCAACCGGGACCAATGAGGTGCCTATATATACCTCTCGCTCGCGAGCAGAGCATCCCAGTGCTCTGTTTTTCTCTGGCCGAGGGGGAAAGGGTTTGGTGGTGCTCTAGCTCACCTCCTATGCACACAAGGTGTTCGATGGAATGCCCGAGTCACACTATTTAAGCTTTCTCCTCTCCAAGCTCGACCTCCAAACTCCATTTTCCATAATATTTGTCTAGGTTTAGCGGTCCGTCACGTCCCGTCCCCGTCTTCACCGCCGTCGATCACCCGCGCCGAGCTCATCGCCGGCACCACCGTGGTGAGCCTCTTGTTTTATCTTCTTTCTGAAAGAAAAAATATTCTTACTTTTATGTTTACATAGATACTTGTATTATTTTCTTACTTTTATTATTGCATCTTATATAGTGCGATGGTTTTGGTATCCGCCCCCGTCGGCCCTCGTCCTGTCTATGATTCGGATGTGGTATATATATTATTTTTATAACTATTGGTTCATTTATTGTTTATGAAAATTATGCCGACCAACGTGACATAGATTTTATTTATGTAGGATGTATGTGAATCGGAAATGCCAACCGACCCTATTGTCGAGAGGTTAAATTTAGTTGAAGAAGAAAACAATTTGTTGAAGGAAAAAATAAAAAAAAAATTGAGGAGGAGAAGATGATATTGGAGTTGCATGTTGCGGATGTCGTCGATGATCACAAGATCAAGATGGATGCAATGCGCTTGAAGATTAGAAAGATTAGAAAATATGCCATTCATACCGAGGCTTGGTATCATTATGCCGTTGGATCAATTTTTACCTTGGTTGCGATTATGATCGCATTTGTTTTCGCATTGAAATGTTTTACATAGTTTCAATGTACGGTTTAATTAATTAGATGCTCTGGAGAGCTATATGTTGTTAGATGAGAACTATGTATACACTTTGGTTTTAATGTGATGATGAACTTCTATTAATTTGGACACTTAATTATATATAATGCACGCAGATGAACTAGCAATGGATGTACGGTGACAGACACACCCGCGAGTATATTAAGGGCGTGCATGAGTTTTTCGATGCGGCTGAGGCAAACAAGCAGAATGGTTTTATGTGTTGTCCATGCACTGAATGTGGGAATACGAGGTCTTACTCTAACCGGAAAATCCTTCACTCCCACCTGCTTTACAAGGGTTTCATGCCACACTATAATGTTTGGACGAGGCACGGAGAAATAGGGGTTATGATGGAAGATGGCGAAGAAAAAGAGTACGATGACAACTATGTGCCCCCTGAATACGGTGATGCTGCAACGGCGGGAGCTGGTGAAGATCAAGAGGAACCAGACGATGTGCCCAATGATGCTGCAACGGGTGAAGCTGCTGAAAATCAAGAGGAACCAAACGATGTGCTCGATGATGATGATCTCCGCCAGGTCATTGTCGATGCAAGGACGCAATGCGAAAGTCAAAAGTTGAAGCTGAAGTTCGATCGCATGTTAGAGGATCACAAAAAAGGGTTATACCCCAACTGCGAAGATGGCAACACAAAGCTCGGTACCGCACTGGAATTTCTGCAGTGTAAGGCAGAGAATGCTGTGGCTGACAAAGGATTTGAGAAGCTACTGAAAATATTGAAGAAGAAGCTTCCAAAGGATAACGAATTGCCCGACAGTACATACGCAACAAAGAAGGTCGTATGCCCTCTAGGATTGGAGGTGGAGAAGATACATGCATGCCCTAATGACTGCATCCTCTACCGCGGTGCATACAAGGATCTGAACGCATGCCTGGTATGCGGTGCATTGCGGTATAAGATCAGACGAGATGACCCTGGTGATGTTGACGGTGAGCCCCCCAGGAAGAGGGTTCCTGCGAAGGTGATGTGGTATGCTCCTATAATACCATGGTTGAAACGTCTGTTCAGAAACGAAGAGCATGCCATATTGATGCGATGGCACAGTGAGAACTGAAAGAAAGATGGGAAGTTGAGAGCACCCGCTGACGGGTCGCAGTGGAGAAAAATCGAGAAAAAGTACTGGGATGAGTTTGCAAAGGACCCAAGGAATGTATGGTTTGCTTTAAGCGCGGATGGCATTAATCCTTTCGGGGAGCAGAGCAGCAATCACAGCACCTGGCCCGTGACTCTATGTATGTATAACCTTCCTCCTTGGATGTGCATGAAGCGGAAGTTCATTATGATGTCAGTTCTCATCCAAGGCCCTAAGCAACCCGGCAACGAAATTGATGTGTACCTAAGGCCATTAGTTGAAGAACTTTTACAGCTCTGGAATGAAAACGGTGTACGTACGTGGGATGAGCACAGACAGGAGGAATTTAACCTTAAGGCATTGCTGTTCGTGACCATCAACGATTGGCCCGCTCTCAGTAACCTTTCAGGACAGACAAACAAAGGATACCACGCATGCACGCACTGTTTAGATGACACTGAAAGTATATACCTGGACAAATGCAGGAAGAATGTGTACCTGGGCCATCGTCAATTTCTTCCGACCAACCATCAATGTCGAAAGAAAGGAAAGCATTTCAAAGGCGAGGCAGATCACCGAAGAAGCCCGCCATGCGCACCGGTGATCACGTGCTTGCTATGGTCAATGATTTACACTACGTAATCTTTGGAAAGGGTCCCGGTGGACTAGCTGTTCCAAATGATGCTGAGGGACACGCACCCATGTGGAAGAAGAAATCTATATTTTGGGACCTACCCTACTGGAAAGACCTAGAGGTCCGCTCCTCAATCGACGTGATGCACGTGACGAAGAACCTTTGCGTGAACCTGCTAGGCTTCTTGGGCGTGTATGGGAAGACAAAAGATACACCTGAGGCACGGGAGGACCTGCAACGTTTGCACGAAAAAGATGGCATGCCTCCGAAGCAGTATAAAGGTCCTGCCAGCTACGCTCTTACGAAAGAAGAGAAAGAAATCTTCTTTGAATGCCTGCTCAGTATGAAGGTCACGACTGGCTTCTCGTCGAATATAAAGGGAATAATAAATATGCCAGAGAAAAAGTTTCAGAACCTAAAGTCTCATGACTGCCACGTGATTATGACGCAACTGCTTCCAGTTGCATTGAGGGGGCTTCTACCGGAAAATGTCCGATTAGCCATTGTGAAGCTATGTGCATTCCTCAATGCAATCTCTCAGAAGGTGATCGATCCATAAATCGTACCAGGGCTAAGGAGTGATGTGGCGCAATGTCTTGTCAGTTTCGAGCTGGTGTTCCCACCATCCTTCTTCAATATCATGACGCACGTCCTAGTTCATCTAGTCGACGAGATTGTCATCCTGGGGCCCGTATTTCTACACAATATGTTCCCCTTTGAGAGGTTCATGGGAGTCCTAAAGAAATATGTCCGTAACCGCACTAGGCCAGAAGGAAGCATCTCCATGGGCCATCAAACAAAGGATGTTATCGGGTTTTGTGTTGACTTCATTCCTGGCCTTAAGAAGATAGGTCTCCCTAAATCGCGGTATGAGGGGAGACTGACTGGAAAAGGCACTCTTGGAAGAGACTCAATAATATGCAGGGACGGATATTCTTGGTCTCAAGCACACTACACAGTTCTACAGAACTCTACCTTGGTGACCCCGTATGTCGATGAACACAAGAACAGTCTGCGCTCCAAACACTCGGAGCAGTGCGACGACTGGATTACATGTGAACACATCAGGACTTTCAGCAGTTGGTTGGAAACACGTCTCAAAGGTGACAACACTATTTGTGATGAGTTGTACTTGTTGTCCAGGGGACCATCTTTGACTGTATTGACTTACAAAGGATACGAGATAAATGGGAATACATTTTACACGATCGCCCAAGATCAAAAGAGCACCAACCAAAACAGCGGTGTCCGCTTTGATGCAGCAACCGAGAGCGGAAAGGACACATATTATGGTTACATAGTGGACATATGGGAACTTGACTACGGACCTGATTTTAAGATCCCTTTGTTTAAGTGCAAATGGGTCAATCTGTTAGGCGGCGGGGTACAGCTAGACCCACAGTACGAAATGACAACAGTGGATCTGAAAAATCTTGGGTATACTGACGAACCGTTCGTCCTAGCCAATGATGTGGCACAGGTTATCTATGTGAAGGACATGTCTACCAAACCGAGAAAAAGAAAAGATAAGGAAGCGAATACATCATATGATGAGCCAAAGCGCCACATAGTTCTTTCAGGAAAAAGGTACATCCTGGGAGTGGACGGCAAGATAGACATGTCTGAAGATTATGAAAAGTTTCATGAAATTCCTCCCTTCAATGTCAAGGCTGACCCAAGAATCCTGATAAAAAATGAAGATTATCCATGGTTACGGCGCAATAAGCAAATGACACAAGCGAAGAAAAAGTGAAGACTTTCTCCCGCAACTATTATGATGATACCATGCCAACTTTGTAACACACGAACATGCTACCATTGTCCGTTTTGTACATGCACATGCTATGTGGGTGAAATTATGATACCATCCCAACTTTCAACTTTTTCAGAGTTCATTTGAAATGCTTTCATGTCTTATGGTTCAAGGTTTTATGTGTTGAGGCAAATGGATCAATATGTCAGGAGGTGGGGTACAGGTAGACCCACAGTATGGTATGACAACAGTGGATCTAAACAATCTTGGGTACACAGACGAACCATTCGTCCTAGCCAATGATGTGGCGCAGTTATTGTCCGAAACTTTGATACTTCGAAAGTGATTGTCCATTTTGTACACGAAGTGCATCAAGTTTTCTCTATAAGCGCATCTATTCTCATTTTTTAGTAACTTAATCACAAACTGTGATTCAAACAATTTTCAAAGAATTCAAATTTTAACTATTCAAATTTGAAAACTAATGGCACTAATAGAAAGTTTATAATTTTTCTAAAACTAATGGCACTAACAGAAAGTTTATAATTTTGCTAACCTAAAAGCAAACAGAATTAAAAATTAAAGCAAAAAACAAAAGAAAATAAATAATGCAAAAAACAAATCAAAAAAACAGGAAAAAAAACTATTTTTATAGTAAAGTTAATCACAAAATAAAATAAATAAAGCAACAAAGAAAACAAAAAAACTAAAAAAAGTGTTTTCAAATTTGAAAAGTAATGGCACTAACAGAAAGTTTATAATTTTTCTAAAACTAATGGCACTAACAGAAAGTTTATAATTTTGCTAACCTAAAAGCAAACAGAATTAAAAATTAAAGCAAAAAACAAAAGAAAATAAATAATGCAAAAAACAAATCAAAAAAACAGGAAAAAACTATTTTTATAGTAAAGTTAATCACAAAATAAAATAAATAAAGCAACAAAGAAAACAAAAAAATTAATAAAGTGTTTTCAAATTTGAAAACTAATGGCATTAACAAAAAGTTTATAATTTTTCTAAAACTAAAAGCATAAAGAATTAAAAAATAAAGCAAAAAACAAAAGAAAATAAATAAAGCAACAAAAAAACAAAAAAATGCCACCTACTGGGCCACCACGGCCTGAATACGACTAGAAACCCTACCATGGGCCAGGATTCAGGCCCGCAGCAGGCCCAGTAGGCCCACATGCATTGCAGTGACAGATTAGGCCCGAAAGCCTGCAGTTGAGAGGAGCTCGGGAGGGTGGGCGCAGCAGCACTTATAAACCACTCCCGAGCCCTCTCAACTAGCGAGGTGAGACTAAACTTTTGGGCGCGGGGTAGCACAAGGCCATTCGTTCCGGTTGGTGGCACCAACCGGGACTAAAGGGGGCATTGGTCATGGTTCGTGGAACCAACCGTGGCCAATGCCCCCCTTTAGTCCCGGTTGGTGTC
This sequence comes from Triticum urartu, assembly GCF_056163025.1. Lineage (NCBI taxonomy): Eukaryota > Viridiplantae > Streptophyta > Magnoliopsida > Poales > Poaceae > Triticum > Triticum urartu. Next base: position 27,344,119 of record NC_141875.1, read on the forward strand.
ACCAACCGGGACCATAGGCCTCTGCTTCCTGCCCTTTCGGCTGCTGAAAAGAGACCTATGGTCCCGGTTGGTGGCACGAACCGGGACCATAGGTGTGCATTGGTACCGGTTCGTGCCACGAACCGGGACCATTGCTCTGGGTATATAAGGTAGCACTTGTGAAAATTTTGCCAACCGCTCCCATTCCCCCCCGATGCCGCCAAGCAGTTCTTCGTCGTCGTCGCCGCCCCGAGCCCGTCGTCGCCCGCTCCCCGTCGCCCCGCGCCGCCGCAGGCCTTCTCCCCATCGCTGCATGCGCCGTCGCCGGCCTCCTCCTCGTCGCTGCGTGCGCCATCTCCGGCCCCCTCCCCGTCTCCCCGCGCCGCGTCGCCGGCCTCCCCCGCACCGTCGCCGGCCTCCTCCCCGTCCCCGGCCTCCTCCCCGTCGCGCCCCCAATGAGCTCCCCGCCCCTTCCCATCGATCCCTATCGCTTTGACCATCGCCGCCGCCGCTGCTGCTCTCTGTGTGTGATAAATTTTTTCATATGTGTATGTATATGCTCATATGTATTTGGATTTGGCTATGTATGTATGTATATGCTCATATGTATGTATGTATATGCTCTCTGTATATGGATTTGGCTATGTATATGCTCATATGTATGTATGTTCATATAGCATTTTTTCTATATATGAATTATTTTTTTGTTCATGGATATATGCTAAAGAAAACGAGGGGGGTGATAGATGATGATGAGGGGTCGAGAGGGGGATGAGAGGTCGAGAGGGGTCGAGGGGAGAAAAAAAATGTTATCAGGGACGAGGGTCGTCGAGGGGTCGAGAGAGGGACGAGGGGTCGAGAGGGGTACGAACCGGGACCAATACTCTGTGTATATAAGCATGACTTAGAAAGAAGAAGAGGAGAGGAAGAAGAGGAGAAATAAATAAGAAGAAGAAAAAAGAAGAAAAAGAAGAGGAGAAGAAGAAAGGAATAGTGGAGAAGAAGAGAAAATAGAATATATTCTATTTTTTCTTCTTCTCCACTATTCCTTTCTTCTTCTCCTCTTTTTTTTCTTCTTTTTTTCTTCGATCTTCTCCTCTAGCTATTCCTATCTTCTTCTCCTCTTTTTTCTTCTTCTTCTTCTTCTTCTTCTTCTTCTTCTTCTTCTTCTTCTTCTTCTTCTTCTTCTTCTTCTTCTTCTTCTTAATTTTTATCGGGAACGAGGGTGTCGAGGATCGCCGAGGGGTCGAGGGTCGGGAACTAGGGTAGAGGGTCGAGGGTCGTTAAGGGGTCAAGGGTCGAGGGTTTCAGGGTCGAGGGTTCGAGGGTTCTATAGGGTCGAGGGATTGAGGGTCGAGGGTTCCAGGGTCGTCTAGGGGTCGAGGGTTCCAGGGTCGTCGAGGGTTCGAGGGGTCGAGAGAGGTTTCCTAGTGTCAAAGTATTGAAGAAATCCATGGCTTCATCATTAGCCGGAAGTAACCAGGGCATGTCGAAGTCCTCCAAAGTTATTTTGGAATGGTGTCCCGGATAGGATAATTTGCCTTTTTGTATGAATTTCAGCAAAGGCCTTCCAAATAACGATATTTGGAAGGTTATTGCTGAACTTTGTACCAAAAAGCGAATTATCCTATCTAGGACTCCGTTCCAAAATAACTTTGGAGAGCTTCGTACCATCATGCACCTGTTACTTTCGCCTAATGATGAAGACATGGTTTTGTTGAATCCTTTGACACTAGGCAACCTCCCGACCCCTCGGCGATCCTCTCAAACATGAGAGGAAGAAGAGGATCGCCGAGGGGCCGAGGGTTCCAGGGTCGTCGAGGGTTCGAGGGGTCGAGGATCGCCGAGGGGTCGAGAGAGAGATTTCCTAGTGTCAAAGTATTGAAGAAATCCATGGCTTCATCATTAGCCAGAAGTAACCAGGGCATGACGAAGTCCTCCAAAGTTATTTTGGAATGGTGTCCCGGATAGGATAATTTGCCTTTTCGTATGAATTTCAGCAAAGGCCTTCCAAATAACGATATTTGGAAGGTTATTGCTGAACTTTGTACCAGAAAGCGAATTATCCTATCTAGGACTCCGTTCCAAAATAACTTTGGAGAGCTTCGTACCATCATGCACCTGTTACTTTCTCCTAATGATGAAGACATGGTTTTGTTGAATCCTTTGACACTAGGCAACCTCCCGACCCCTCAGCGATCCTCTCGAACATGAGAGGAAGAAGAGGATCGCCGAGGGGTCGAGGGTTCCAGGGTCGTCGAGGGTTCGAGGGGTCGAGGATCGCCGAGGGGTCGAGAGAGAGATTTCCTAGTGTCAAAGTATTGAAGAAATCCATGGCTTTATCGGGAACGAGGGTCGTCGAGGGACATAGATGTAGTGTCGTCGTTGTCGATATATATCCCCTCCCGATAGCTTCAACACGTGGGGGGGGGGGTCGATATTACTCCCTCCTTGAAGCGTTCTCGAGGCCACCCCAAACCCTTGAAGCATTGTCGAGGCCACCCCAAACCCTAGAGAAGCAGCGTCGAGGCCACTAATTAATATATATGATTCCTTACTATGATTAGGTAGCTAGTTCTACGTTTGCCACTAATATATCCATCTGTCATGTTTGAATAATAATTGCCATGTTGTAAATATTTGTAGAAACTATGGACACCGCCCGAGACGAAGCAAAAGAAGCGTTGTTGAGGGACATAATCGCAGAAGGAAGTGATGTCGTCTCGTTGTTTCTCAACGACACAGATGGTCTGGAAGGAGAGGGTGAAGAAGCTGGCTACGGTGACCTAATGCCGGTTCAAGAAGAAGAACATGAGGACGGCTCCGGTGACCCAATGCCGGTGCAAGAAGGAGACCGTGATGACGGCTCCGGTGACCGAACCGAGTCCGGCCAGGTATATATATTAGTTAAGCCTGTGCTGACTAGCTGATTGATGCATTCATTGTCTTGGTATGTACACATATTAATTAAGTCTTTGTTCTTTTTTCTAGCCCTCCGGATCGAGCACAACTTCGGTAAAGAGACGAGGCCCGAAGAAAAAGTTGAGCTCGGATGAAAAGTTTGAGATCATAGAAATCGCGCCCGACGGCCAACCGATTGAACCCATCCGAACGAAGAACACATTTGTTGCTCAGTGCGGGGTTCTGGTTAGGGACAAGATCCCGATAAGCATCCAGCAATGGTTTAAGCCGGCTACAGAAGACCCTGAGGTGTCTTATGTCAATGATATGCAAAAAAATGATCTTTGGACTGAGCTGAAGTCAAATTTCACCCTACCGCCAGAGGATAATCCAGAGAACCCAGTTAAAGAGCAATTAATCAAGTCTTTTGCTCTTAAGAGGATGGCAGAACTATTCAGGAGGTGGAAGAAAGAGCTGAATAAGTTTGTCGTAAATAATGAGACACCAGAATTCAAGGGCAGATATGAGAAGATCAGAGATCACTGGCCCGCATTTGTGGCCCACAAGACATCAGAAAAGAGTAAGAAGATGTCGGCGAAAAACAAGAAAAATGCTGCGAAGAAGAAGCTTCACCATCGCACGGGGTCAGGTGGCTACCTCATAGTCCGGCCTAAGTGGGCCAAGACTGAGAATGATCTGGTTGATAAAGGGATCGAACCAGAGATAATTAACTGGCCAGACCGTTGCCGGACTTGGTTCTTCGGGGCTGGCGGAACCTTGGACCCTGTAACAGGGAAGTGCATTTGGACGAATGATAAAATGGACATACCAGTCAGGAAGCTTAAGCGGTATATCGAAGCAGCGTAGCAAGGGACGTTCTTTCCAGACAGACAGAACGACGAGCTCACAATGGCCCTCGAGAATCCTGAGCACCCTGGACGGACACGAGGCACGCCAGGCTCCATTCCGTGGAAGGTTGGGTTTCCGAACACAGGCGGTTACAAATCCCATGAGAGGAGGAAAAAAGTGCAGCAGACCCAAATGCAGGCGCTGCAAGCAAGGGTAGACGCGATAGAGGAACGAGAAGCAAATCACAGCAAACGTACTGCCGAAGCTTCCCCCGAAGCTACCCCGCCATCTCAGCGCAGAAGCAGCGTGGCTTCCACCGAGCTGCTTCAGCCGGAGCATGCCTTGACGGCTCCTGCCAGCTATCCCGTGGATGCTATCACGGAGTCTCAAAATTGCCACCTTATGACGCAATGGATGAATTTGAAGGTCAAGGCGGATGTTGGCTCTGTTTATCCTACTGAACTCGGCGCAACTTTTCACTGCCGGCCGATTCCAGAAGGATATGCTAGGGTGATGGTGGATGAAATAACGGAGGGATTTGAGGACCTCCAGCTTGACCACCCTACCGGTGAAGGGGAGACTCGGCTGGGGTCTGCTCTGAAGACTCCATGCCTATGGCGGAAGGAGCTCATCAACCTTCCGAACTGGATGCCTCCGCCTCCTCCTCCTCCTCCGGCGAGTCAGGGCACTCCGCCTCCTCCACCGCCTCCTCCTCCGGCGAGTGACGATCAGGGCCCTCGGCCGGCTCCTTCTCCGGCGCGTGGCGGCAGTCCGCCTGCGCCGGCGCGCCCGAGCAGCCAGCCTCCTCCTTCTCCGCCTCGTCAGCAAGGGCGGAAGAGACCCGCCGCCGCTCCGGCAGCTGCTCCGGCGCGTCGTAGTCCTTCTCCTCCACCTCGTAAGCAAGTAAAGAAGATAACCGCTCCGTCTGCTCGGCCGGCGTCTAGCAGTACAACCAGAGGCGGGAGGACATACAGATTCGGTCCTTCTCTGCAGAGTCCACAAAAGTTATCATATGAGAGGACCCCGGAGGAGAACGCAAAGATCGCGCGAACCGAAGTGGATGACTGGTTTCAAGGGTTGAAAGCAAAGAGACATCCACCTCCGGAGGAGAAGGTAGATCCGGTGAAAGTGAAGCGCACTCTGGCTGCCCTGGCAAAACCACCAAGTCTCCACCGAAAGGCAACTATGAGCGCATTATTGCAAAGACATGGGCCGAAGCGGAGCGGTCGGGAAGTACAGTCAGTGATCAAAGGCTGAATGAACGACGAGTAGCTGGGAAACAAATTGCCCAGCTCGGCGAACAAGCGAAGCAATCGTGCCCCCCGCTCAAGGTGCCTAGCGACATCGTCGATCTGAGGATGGTGCCCGGTTATGGCAATGTTGACGATTACCTGCCCGACGATGTACATTATGATCCCATGGAGGTGCAGATACACAGATACGAGTACGGGAAGCCTGTCGTCAAAGATGAAAAATCTTTAACAACGATGATACGAAGATTACATGATTGGTACTTGAAAATCTGCAGAGAGTCTGGGGGGAGGAGTACTTTGTATGCGAGAGTTAAACCGGAGCATGACCTCGTTGGAATTGAACTGTTGCCTATTCCATTTGAGGAGTTCTATCAGTTTTTCAATCAATTGGCCCTCGATAAAACAACGATCACCTGCTACTGTCTGTAAATACTACTACTTCTGTCATTAAGTCTCTCTATATAGCTCATCTCTTTCATTGCATGTATTTATAATTATCCTCACTATATTATGCAGATTGAAGATCGCTGAATTGAAGAAAAGACAAATCGGTGATATTGGGTTCGTTAACACATATCTCATAGATGCAACTGAGGTTGAACATCGTCCCGAAGATACCGAGGCCAACTTGCTATGATCATTCAAAAAAATGAAAACAAAGATATAATACTCTTTCCTTACAACTTCAATTGAGTGTTACTGTCTTGTGCATATTCGGTTTCCCTTATATATTAGTCCAGGTTATAGTAATGTAATTGATGAGTTATGCATGCGTGTGCAGTTTCCACTATATTCTCCTAGAGATTAGGCTTGAGCAGGGAGTAGTAAGCGTCTTGGACTCTAAACGAAAAGATCCCCAGGAGTATGCGGACATGACTGAAATCCTCAAGAAGTAAGTTAAATCGATCATTATCCACCATATCAGCAACTTTGTTCATTTCCTGATATCAAGTAATTGTTTTCTTTGTTTGGCAGGGTTTGGAGAAAATTCACCAGAAAAGTTCCGGGACTGCCGAAGGAGCTGGAATTTAGACACCCGAAAGTAAGTACTATAGTAGCATGTTCCGCGCATCTCCTAGTGATTCAAGCGCTAGTTTCATCAATACCATTTAGCATTCTTGCTTATCAGTTTGATTGACCTCTATTTCTTGTAAAGTGGTTATGGCAGGAACAAGGGAATGATTTCTGTGGATACTACGTCTGCGAGTCCATCCGCCACACGACCTATGAGCGGGGCGGGTACTCTGACGAACAATATGAAGTACGTAAATAACAACATTCACAATTTTATTTTATTACCATCATTTGTGTTGAGTTTCATTCATTCATATATATATGTATTGAGCCCCTTCTTCAAATTAGATGTTTCGGAAGTGGGATGAACTCCTAGCACCAGCTCGCATGCGAGCAATTCAAGAGGAATTGGCAGCATTCTTTCTTGACCACGTGATCGCTGAAGACGGAGAATACTATGTGGACCATGAGTCCGTATGATTATATTTGTAAGAGATAATTATTGTATATATGTAGCCGGTAGTGTCGGATAGATATACGAGAACTTGTTGTTCAACCAATCTCTTGGAGAAGGGGAGGTGGTCGATATCACTTCTCTCTGTATGCATATATGTTCATGACGATCTTCTGTTTCCTTTGAATGCTTACTAGCTAGCTAGCGTGTCTAGTCCTCTCTATACGTATGTATAGTACGTAGCGTCGACCAAGCACGGACATAAGAGAGGACACTTCTCTCTATTAATTATAGCTAGCTAACACAATATATGAAACACCTAAATTAACCCCCCAAAACCCCCAAACACCCCCTCTTTCAAAAAAAACAAAAACCCCAACCACAGAAATGCTGACGCGTGGATGCCTATTGGTCCCGGTTGGTGCCACCAACCGGGACCAAAGGGTCTCCTGCCTGGGCTCCGCGCACAGGCCACGTGGAGGCCCATCTGTCCCGGTTCTGGATTGAACCGGGACTAAAGGGACAGGGCATTAGTACCGACCCTTTAGAACCGGGACAAAAGGCCCTTACGAACCGGGACAACAGGCCCTTTTTCTACCAGTGTAAGGACACTGATCCAAAGCATCTTGCCACCACATCCTCTAGGCCACACATGATAATGTGTCCTAGCCGAATCTATAATTTATGAAGTAACCCTCATCATGCTATTTCTTAGTGTTTTTATTTGTTGTTTTATATTTTATTAATTAAACCAACCTATTAATAAAGCGTGAGGCATGCCAGTTGCATGTCTTATGTTTACGTTGATAACTTGTCATTTTTGGTGTAGCTTATCTCTATGTAGTTTACAAATTTGCCGGAGATTGCCTTTTCTCACTTTTAATACCTTTGTTTCATAATCATCGTACAAGAAGTATGGCTGATAATACTATTTTTTTATTTTTAATCAGGAAAGCAACACTACAAAAGTTCACAAGGAAACAACATATTGACATCATTCCCGAGGAAGGTTGAGTAAATAATATTGCCTGAATCTTGTAACAGTAGAGTAGGGTACAATAAGTGAATTGGCACCCCTAGAAGGGCCACCTACCAACTGTGGCTAGGCGATATACTAGTTTCGACAAATAGTTCATAAAACATAAGCTATACTAATTTTCAAAAGAATAATTGTTAGCCAAAAAGGAAGATAAGTGGGGTGCCAGCCATGGAAAGGCTTCAAGTAACCAATTTTTGTGAACCTGCCACATGATATATATTTTTCCTAAATGATAACTGCCACCCATCATGTGCATGGCACTCCGGTCCTGATGTTTTCCGATGGAAATTCCAATGATGCAAGGATGGTAAATTCCTGTGACACACGGCAAGTTTCTGTCAGAAATAAACCAAAGCAATAAAATTTCCATGCTTGACAACTACAGTTGCCATCCTTGCGTAACAAAACTTGCCGTCGAAAACCTTGGGAATTGCCATGTGCTCGTACTTGATGTGTGACATGCATCACGGTCCATTTTTTGCATGAGGACATGTTAATACTTCTCATGCTTTAGCCATCCGTGATGATGAAGACTTCCCTGTGCCTCCTAGTCCTATGAAAAACTAATACATTGGTATTTCACAGAGCTTCTTAAAATACTACGTTATGATTGCTCCACTAGGAAGGTCAAAAGAACCAGTTTGGATTTTGACCTTCAAGTATCATATGGGGGCTTTGGATGAGGTGGTGTGTGGAACCCTGGCGGGTGGGGGGTTTAGTTAGGGGGGGGGTAAATGGACGGGTGGATGAGGGACGAACTAGTGGGTTATATAGTGGGCAGTGTTGGGTACCATACATGACCATTCTTTGTAAATAAGTTACACATTTAAAACCTTCATTTATGGTGAGTCCTACCAATAACTATTTCGACCATCCGTAAATAATGAACCAGCAATGGCAGACAATGTTGTTGTAGTGGACGTCCACATAACTACTGAGCTTAGGGAGTAAATAGGATAAAACTACTAGTTTACAGGCTAGGGTTCCAAAAAACTATCACTTTTTAACTTTTCTCAGAAAGCTACCAGTCGCGTGGTTCGTTGTTTAAAAAAACCCAAAACGCCCGTGACTAGCGATTGAACCGTTTTTCTGACTGCCCGGATCCACATGTCAGGCCACCTGGCCACGCGCGCTCACGGCGCGGCCGTTGACGGCCGTTAGCCCGTGCGGTCCAGTCGGAACGAAAGGAGCTGGTCGGGCCGCACTCTCTCTCAGTCTCCCCCTCCTCTCCCCTCTCCCCCGCAGTGACCTAGGTTGGCGATGGCGGCGGCGCAGCCAAATGCCGTCGGCGGCGAGCTATTGAGCCAAGGCGTCACCGGCCAGGAGGGCGGTGGACATCCAGAGGTGGCCCCAGGGCGAGGCAGCTCGAGCTTCCCGGCGCAGTGGTTGCAGCAGCCATCACCGCCCGCGGCTGAGGTCGATTCGGCGTGCTCAGATCCGGCAGTCCGCGCGGCTAGGGCAGTGGCGAAGTCCATCCACGCGGATCCAGAAGGCGGCCACACTTGGGCTTCCTCCTTTGGTGGAGTGAGGTCAGAAATTTCTGGCACTTCATACCTTTAGTTCAAATTACAAATTTCTGGGTCCTTTAGTTCAATTTAGAACTAGGGTTAGCAATTGTTTGTTCTTGGCATGGTACATTATTTTATTGGTTAAGTCAGTTCAGAAGAAAGTGCATTTGGTTAGTTCATTTGGTCAGTGCATTCACTGTAATTAGAAGAAAGTTTAGTAATGTTCGGTACATTTGGTCATTGTTTAAAGTTTTAGTGAGTTAAAAATTAATTGTTTGTCAGTTTAATCCTACAGCTTAGATGATGAGATTTGGGACATGAGGCTACATTTTCAAGGAACAGATAACATGGAGAGAAAGTATTCAGTTTCTTCAGACATTAGTTATCTGACCATATTAGCATTGGCTGAGTTGGAGGGTTATGGAATGGATGCTTGTCTGACTTATGTAAAGGAAGAGGGAAAGGGCTTGGAGGGGGTGGAGGTCCTGGATAGTGAGGAGGCATTAGAGGACATGCTTGACTGGTTTGTTGATAAGAAGATCTTGAACATCACTGTCAGAAAGCCTACTGATCCAAGCCCAGCAGATGTTAACATGGATCACATCATGCTTGAGGAGCAGATCCCCATTGATCATGTTGGTGAACCTGTTGTTTATAGTGTTTCCCAACAAGGGGTCCTGCATCCACTCCCTAATGCAACTTTGGCAGCAGCAATTCCTGAGGAGCCCTATCTTAACACACAACAGAGTTGTAATTTCAACAAGGGGAAAAATGTTGTGGAAGAAGAAGAAGATGTAGAAGTAGAACATGATGAAGATGAAGATGAGATGGATAAATCCTCTTCAGATTTTGAGTTTTTTAGGGGTGATTACAAAGGGCAGAATATATCATACAAGGCTTGGTGTAGGGGTGAAGATGAGGCAGGCACAGGGACAAGCCATAAGACTAGGGGAGAGGAAGAACCTGCAGATCACTATTGTGGAGCAAACTTAGAACCTTCTGAGTTTTGGGAGGAAGACCAAATCCTTTCTGAACATGAAGAACCCTCAGTTGTACCAGAGAAAGGAGCAAAGAAGCTTAATCCTGTCAGAAATCCAGGCCCAACTAGCAAGTCACACAGTGAGCCTGAACACATCAAGTTTGAAGATTGGGTGCCTGAACCTGATGAATACTGCTTTCCAGGTGATTTTGGTCTTAGTGATGAAGAAGAAGTTCCAAGGTTGCCTTCTGGTAGGAAGAGAAGGTTGAAGAAGAGGAAGGAGAGGAGGTGGTATGATCCATCAGTCCCTGATGCACATGAGCAGTTTGCATTGCATTTGTGCTTCCTAAATATTGTGGAGTTTAGAGAAGCACTAAGAAATTTCCATGTCAGGACACTTAGGAATTTTGAGTATCACAGAAATGAACCAACTAGGGTTATTGCTTGGTGCTCTGATAGAAAGCAAGGTTGTCAGTTTTATATAGTGGCCTCTAGAATAGCAAATGAGTCTACTTTCAGCATCAAGAAGATGAATTTGGATCACACTTGTGGAGCAAGTGGAGAGAGCACCAAAGTTACAGTAAACTTGGTTGCCATGGTTTGTGAGGATACCATTAGATCAAACCCTAGAGCTGGTGTTGAGACAATTATGTCATACACAAAGAAAACATTTGGTGTTCATGTGCCTAAAAGCTTGGCATATAGGGCAAGGAGGCAAGTAGTTGAAGTTGTGCAAGGAGATCACAGACTCCAATATCACAGACTAAGGGACTATCTACAGTGTGTGTTAGATACTAATCCAGGCAGTAGATGCATAGTGACAACCAAAGAGGACCTAGAAAATCCAGCTCCTACCCCTAGGTTCCACTACATGTTCTACTGCCTTTTTGCATGCAAAGAGGGCTTTCTCAATGGATGCAGGCCATTTATAGGTACCTGATCCTTACACATATATCTAAGATGGTTGCATTCATGTTATTTACAACTAATGTGATCATATTTTCAGGTTTAGATGGTTGCTTCATCAAGCTCAGCAATGGACAGCAAATATTGGCAGCTACTGGCAGGGATGGGAACAACAACATCTTCCCCATTGCATTTGGTGTTGTTGACAAGGAAGACACAGACAGCTGGACATGGTTTCTCACACAGCTGAGAACTGTTATTGGAAGTGGGAACAAGTTTGGCAAGTACACAATTATGTCTGATAGGCAAAAGGTATGTTGAATGCAATCAATGATGTATTCCCTAACTATCATACTTATCCATCATTCTAAGCCATCATTAATTCATAATTAACAGGGATTGTTGAATGCAATCAATGATGTATTCCCTGACTCCCCACAGAGGTTCTGTCTTAGACATATATATGCCAACTTTCAATCTGCTGGTTTTAGAGGGGAGGAACTCAAGAAACACTTAGATCAGGCTGCCTATTCCTTCACTAAGAGTGGTCATGAAAAGGGGATGGAAAATTTGAAGAAAGAAAGTTTTGAAGCTTGGCAGTGGTTGTCACAGATACCAGACCATACATGGGCAAGATATAAAATGGATACTGTTTGCAAAACTGACCTAGTTGTTAACAACCTCAGTGAAGTCTTCAACAGAATGATATTGGATGTTAGGAACAAGCCAATCAGGACTATGTTGGAGGGCATAAGAACAAAGTTGATGATCAAGTTTCAGAAAACCAGAGAGAAAATAGAGTCATGTAGATGGGAGATTACACCAACCTACTCAGAAATTTTAGAAGAAGGCAAGAAGTGGGCTAAGTATTGTGATGCATACATGGCAGGTGACTAGTAGCTCTGAGAACACATATTGTGTTAACTTGAACAACCATACATGTGACTGTAGGAGGTGGGACATGACTGCTGTGCCTTGCAGTCATTCCATTGCTGCAATGCAGAAAGTGAAGCTACATCCTGAAGACTTTGTCAATGACTTCTTCAAAAAGCCCATGTACTGTGAAACATACAAGCATATAATTTTCCCAGTTCCAGGACCTGACCAGTGGCCTCATACACCTGGACATGACATATCTCCACTAGTGTTGAAAGAAAAGAAGGGCAAAAAGCAAACTGCCAGGAGAAAAGGTGTATTTGAGGTGCTAGCAAAAAAGGATACCTCAAGAATTGGTATTGTCACATGTAGCAACTGCAAGAAGCAAGGGCATAGGTTCAGCAACTGTGGTGACCCTTTGAAGCCTAAGTTTCAGATGAGGATGAACAAGCACCAGGTCATTTGAGGCCATGTCTCATTTCATTGTCTCTTTTCATTGTTCATTTTCTTACAATGTTTCTTAATTGTGTAGGAAAATAGAGCAAATTACTCTCAAGCTGGTTCTTCTATGGCTACAAATGCTCAGAGGCCTCCAAGAGTACCTGCTGCTACTACACCTGAAGCAAGACCAGCTACAGCAAGAGCTACACCTTCTGCACCTTCACCAGCTCCAGTTGCTAATTCTAGGCCTAGGGCAAGAAAAAGCGCTGCTTCAACTATTCCAGCAGCTACAGCACAAGCACAACCAGCTAAGAGGACCAGGACTAACACTTCTTCTCCTGCTAAGAACACCAGATCATCTACATCTTCTCCAGCAAAGAACACCAGATCTTCAAGTGCCCAGAGAAGAACTTTCATTGCACCAAGGCAATCAAATTCAACTGTTGTCCAGGAGGGGTCAAAGAGGATCAGGAAGCCAAGTGGGAGACTGAAAGACTATTTTTATGCAAGTGGTAACTAGCTCTTGGATTTGGGTAACTTGAGTTCATTTGGCATGGTTCATTTGGCATGGTTCTGTTTGTTGAACTACCATGGTTTGTAACTTGAGCTCTTGGATGGATTTGGGTCTACTATGGTCTGTAATAACTACTATGGTCTGTAACTTTATTTTGTTTCAGAGATATTCAGTCAGTTGAACTACCCTGGTTTGTAATAACTACTATGCAGTCTGTTCATTCAGACAAAGATTCCTTTGTTGAATCAGTCAGTACATTTCTGTGAGTGTATCTTCTGTCAGTGAATTCAGTCAGTACATTTCATTGAGAGTAGCATAAATTCATTGAGAGTAGCATAAATACATAGATAGATTGGTCAGAGTAGCATCAAACACCACTTATTACATAGAATAGATCTTACATAGTACACCAACATAGAAAGATAGATAGATAGGTATATAGATGGATGAGATGAGATTGACATATCAGTCATATCGCTCGAAGAAACGGACCCACTTGGCCCTAGTTGCTGGATGAGGAGCCATGACTGCCCTCATCCTTGCTCACCTAATGATCTCCATGAATGACCTTCCCCTGCCACCAGTGAAAACCAGCTCTAGTTCTTCGTCATTGCACTTCTCCAGTACCTTGTCGGAGAGTCGGCGGTTGAACTCCCCTTGCCTGCGCCTCCTCCTCCTCTGTGCCGCCTCTAGTGCCCTCTGCCTGTGCCTCCTCCTCCTCTGTGCTGCTGCTGCTGTCCTAACATCCACAGCCTCCCCCTCCTCCTCTGTGACATCTCCCATGTCAGGATCCATCTGTAGGGTTTCTTTTGGGTGGCGGCTGGTGGAGTGACTGCGAAAGGGTGGGGGTGGGGAGGGGTTTATATTGACAGATGGATGGGGTTGGGTTTAGTAGGCCTAGGGTTGCATTTGGTCAGAGAATAGTGGGCCACTAAGCCCAATTACCCACAGAAATAATATATGTAGGCTAACAAATAACATCTAAAAGATAGAAGATCAAGTTGAACACTTAATAGAATACAAGATCCATTTCCACAACTTAGTAGCATAAGAGATCCATTTTCCACTACATAATAGCATAGGAGATCCATTACAGCACTTAATAGCATAGGTGGTCCATTACAACTTAACAACATAGTAAATAAGGTTCTTACACTAGGTTAAACTTCACATTCCCCCAAAATGTACACCCATAATCACTTGCAGTCATGCCAGGCCACATCCTTATATAAAGGCCTTTGAATGTACTTACTTCACCAACATATCAAAGCCACTTCAAGACTCAAGGATGGCCTTGATTTGCTCTAACTTCTCCTTGCTGCCATACCCTTCTTTCAGCAGCTCAGCAACAATAAGCTCAAGCTTTGCCTTCTCCTTCTTAAGAACATCTCTATCAACTTGAACATCCTTCATAGCCTTCCTGGTGTTCTTGATGATATCAGCTTGGCTCTGCAAAATGCACCTCTGCTCTTTTACAAGTTTGAGCTTTTCCATCTGCACCTCCAACATAGCTTTCTCCTCTAGCTCCTTCTTCTTCTTCTCAAGTTCTTCCTCCTCCACTTGTTTCTGGTGCACCTTCTTGTCCACCCTACCATCCTGGCAATCAAACATCTTGGATACATCATCAACAAACTTGGTGTACTCAATGCAAAGCTTGTCATTTTCAGTCCTAAGCTTGGCCAACTCCCTTTCATGTTCACTCTTAAGCCTGGCGAACTCCTTCTCAAACTTCTCCTTGTCCTGTACCCTTCCAAAGTTCTGCTCTTGGAACATCTCCCATAGCTTGCACAAACATCTCTGAAGAACAGTTGGCCAAGGCCCATCAACCCACTCTACAACACCACAATTCACACCATTTTCCTGCATTTATAAATGTGATAAGTTATTACAAATGGACTAGGAGCTTATTTCAGTTCCATGATTAACTTGTATATACTTGATAATTTCTAACAATGAATAACATAAATGAGATATGATAAGTTATTATAATGCCATGATTAAGTTTCGAAAGTAACAAAAATACATAGCAGAAAAATGTTTATTGGCATCATATCAAACAAAGTGCTGCATCATATCAATCATCAGTGACCATACATAGCAGAAAAGTTTATTGCCATCTAACCTGGACTGGGCAGCCATAGAAACGCCTTCCTGTTAAAGGCCCTTCAAAAGCAAGACGCTTAATAGGCCTCATTTGATGCGGAATGCACTTGGGATGAGCAAGCTCATGTTGGCCACAGAAAAGGAGCTCCACAGTGGTGTCTGGTTCCTCCTGCAACCAAAATAACCAGCAAACACTAGTTTCAATCTGCACTCAACACTAGAATATACTTGCACGCTTCATTAAACATGAACACTAAAAAAATCCCCAACTCAGCATGAACCCTAACACTGTACTGAGATGAACCCTAGCTTACATCAATCCTACAATCAAACCCCAGCCTCACTATTGAACAAGAATCCTACAACACCAACACTACACTTAGCAAGATCCATGGCGGTAGCCTAGGCCTACTAGCACCTAACCCTAACCCTAGGTGGCAAAGAACTTACCATAAGTCCCATGTCCATGCCGACGACCTCGCAGTCCTCCTCCGAGCTAGTTTCCTCGTCGTTCCAGGAAGGCATGGTGGCAAGGAGGTCAACGGCGAGCCACCTCAAAGACGGCGAGCGGCGGCGAGCTCGTACTGGAGCAGGGGAGTGAGAGCAGGGGAGTGAGCGAGCAGGGAGAGAGTGAGTAAGCAGGAGCGCCCGACCGACCGAGGGGGTTTATTTACCCCCGTTCCGACCGGGCCGCACGGGCTAACGGCCGTCAACGGCCGCGCCGTGAGCGCGCGTGGCCAGGTGGCCCGGCATGTGGGTCCGGGCAGTCAGAAAAACGGTTGAATCGCTAGTCACGGGCGTTTTGGGTTTTTTGAAACAGCGAACCGCGCGACTGGTAACTTTCTGAGAAAAATTTAAAAGTGGTAATTTTTGAAACCCTAGCCTGTAAACTAGTAGTTTTATGCTATTTACCCGAGCTTAGGGCATGTTTTGTTCATAGGCAGACTTTTCTTACTAAGTTGCAGCATGCCACCAAAAATGTGATGAACAAACTGGTCGTGACAAGGACGTATTTGCTTCGTAGCCAAATATCTGCTAAACTTTGCCACATGTATGGCAGCTGGTCACGATAAACCGCTTCCGAGCCCAGACTCATCTACAGCCGTGCTAAAAAAAATTCAAAATAAATACTAGATGGGGCTCATTTGAGATCTCACAATGCTTTCTTTCACTTGATTGTATGATACAAACAGAGGTAAAAACTTTCTGGAGCCGCTCATCCCTCGACAAATACGTGGAGTCTCTCACATACTACTCCAGGTGCCTTTTCAGTTTCAGCAGCTAAGAAGACTGATCAAAATCTAAAGAGAAAGCAAAAACAGAGGAAGAAAACAGAGCTGCCCGGGAGAAGCAGAGGCAGTGTTCAGGGATTGATGAACTGCCACGCTAGCTAATCCGACTACCTAGTACCTGCCGAGAGCGGTAGTGGTGGTGGTTGGGTAGTGGTGGTAATCCATGGCAGCAGTTCTTGCTTCTTGGAGGCGCCCCGTGTGGCCATCGTCGCCGACCTTGTTGTGCCAGGCCACGCGGGATCGCCGGGAAGCTTTGACGTCCCGACGTCGGCCTTGTGCTGCGTGTAGGCGGCGTAACCAGCACCGTCATGATAGGCCTTGTGCCCGGCTTCGTCGACTGCGGTGGGCGGCCTGTTGTGGTAGGCTGCCTTCTGATCGGCGCCGGCGTAGTAATCGTTCCTGCTGTTGTTCCCTCTGCGGCCTCGGCGATGACCGCCGGCCTGGTTGCGGTTGGACAGCTCGCCGCCGTAGTCGTCCCTCCTGCCGCCGCCGAAGCAGGAGCCGAACTCGAAGCACATTCTTTTTGTTGGATTGGCACTGCACTGAAGAGGAGGCTTAGCTAGCTGGCCTGGATCACTGGACTTGTGGGTGGTGGTGGAATGGATGCTCCGGAATGACAGCGTGGTACGGGTATATATATACCAGACTAGCGAGCTCGTGTCGCACGACTGCAGATTCGACTCCGGTTCACACAGGATATATCATCTCCCAGGCCCAGTTGCTGCTGCTTAGGTCCAGATGGATGACGTTCGTCCAACTGCTGCTGAAGCGAACCCGCGTCGCCGATCGATCAGTTTCAGCTTAGGGACGGTGGTGGTCGGGGTCGTGCTCCCCCAGCCCAAGTCATCGGGGAATAAGAGGGAGGAGATAGCCGAGCTGAGCGCTTGGGGAGCAGATAGGGTGGAGTGGTGGTCTGCGAGAGCGACGCGTCCTGGCGGGCGGTGCCGCGCCGCGGACAGCATCGGACGATTCCCGGAGGCGGGCGAAGATGCCACGGGCGGTACTGTTTGGGTTTGGCAATCCACGGCTACAGGGTGGCTCGTCTTGTTGGGGTTCTGTCCTCGGCCTGCTGCCTTTGTGGACGGCAAGACGGACTGTTGCCGATGCTCCCCTCCCTCCAGGCCTCCAAGGTTCGTTGATCTGTTCCTAACTCGCTGTTACAACACGATCTTTTTTTTTATGCGAGGCGAAAGACTTATCATTTTTCATTGATTAAGAAGAAAGTGAGAATCGTCCGGTTCATTGACAGAAAACTCGGCCAAAACCAATACAACACAACCCTCATGACATGGGTATCACCGACCAACCTTGCCACCTACACGAAACACATAGCTGTAAAGAAGAAAGACATCCGCCGAGGAGTCACAAGCGTCATCGTCATCATCAGTTGCCCCTGAAAGGGCGACGGCGACTTCACGATAAATCTTCATCATCAAAGCCAACCCGCAAACAGCTGCATAGAAGCCAAGACGGCACATGCCAACAAAAGGCCACACCGCTAGCAACCGGCAGCTCCGGCTCTTTTTTAACATGTGGTGGAATTTGGTGCTAGCGTTGGTCGTGTGCCAAGTCTTGTCATCCCAAACAACCTATGTAAGCATCTGGAACAGAGTGGGGGGGGGGGGGGGGTAAAAGCTCTCTGGAAGGGATTTTTGTGTCAGCCGCGGGTATCGAAGTTCGATGTGGCGGAAGTTCGAACTCCCCCAAACATCCCCTTCGTTTGGTGCCGGTTTGTGAAATTTCGGACATCCAGACCGATTAGGACAATTTTGTTGACTGTCGTTGGATAAAAAAAGAAGCCCAGACAGTCCAATACGGACATTTGCGGGGGATTTGGTGATGTGTGTTAAAGGTGCCAAATATACTCCAATAATCCACTTTCCGGCGCCTACTTTTCCCGCCGTAGCGCAATGTCGCCCCGCTAACCACAACACCGGAGGGAGTGGTCGACGGGGTCGCGGAGGCGGCCAGCTGTCCCATTCTTGTTTGACAACTTACACAACCTTTTGCATACGAAACTCATTTGAAGAACAAATGTAAACTAATTCATTGGACTTTGCAAACCATAAAAATTTCTTCAAATATAGTTTTTGGATCTGCTAGAGATGCTCCAAAAGGTGAGAAAGAAGGGAGAAGACACTATCTGGGCATCTTCTTAAGGTACTTCCGGTCGTGCCACAGCAGGTAGCATCAAGGTGAACTTACAAGTGATTTTAAGCCGGTCTGTACTGGTTTGGGGCAATGATGCTTGGCCGGTCGGGTTATGCTTCTTGTTGTGGTCAGCTATTGCATCGTGGTCAGCTATTGCATCGCGGACGGCGGGATACTGACAATTGCCGGTGCTCACTCTGTGTTTAAGTGATGTCATCAGCCTCCAAGGAAAACAACAAATATGACGTCGGAAACATCCGACTCACTTGCCAGGAAATAGAAAAAACAAACATCAAATGGATAATTACCTGTCCATTGCTGCTGCATTCTGTATGCCACTGCCTTTCTTCTCCTACTCGCATGGTGGAATCTGCTGCCCTCTCTCCTGTTCTCACTAGATATGGCCAAGTGATTGATCAGCCACTGAACCATACGCACTAGTAGAAAACAGGGCTTTGGTTCGGGTAGATCAAGCCCATTAGACTGAACTGGGACCCATGTGGGCATTCGTCCCGGTTCTTTAGCCCAGAGGGCCGGCCGGGGCCTCGTGGACATTGGTCCCAATTCGTATGGATCCATTTGTCCTAGTTCTAGGCACGAACCGGGACCAATGGGCCCCGCTCCTCGCCCACAAACATTGGTCCCGGTTCTTGGCTCGAACCGCGACAGAAGGCTGGGCTTTAGTCCCGGTCCAGCAATGAACCGGGACAAATGAGTTGCCTATATATACCCCGTCGCCGCAGCAGAGCACTCCACAATACTCTGTTTTTTCTGACCGGCGAGGAGAGGGCATTTGGGTGGTCTAGCTCAGCTCCTATGCACATGAGGTGTTCCATAAAATGCCCGAGCCACGCTACTTAAGCTTTCTCCTCTCGAAGCTCGACCTCCAAGCTCCATTTCCCCCGAGAATTGCATAGGTTTAGCGGTCCATCACGTCCCGTCCCTGTCTTCACCGCCGTCGATCGCCCGCGCCGATCTCGTCACCGGCACTACCGCGGTGAGCCTCTTGTTCTTATCTTCTTTCTGGAAGAAAATAATTCTTACTTTAGATAGATACTTGTCTAATTTTCTAACTTTTATTATTGCCTGCTATTATATAGTGCGATGGTTTTGGTATCCACCCCCGTCGGCCCTCGTCCTGTCTATGATTTAGATGTGGTATATATTATATTTTTATAACTATTTGCTTCATTTATTGTTTTTGACAATTATGCTGACCAATGTGACATAGATTTTATTTATGTAGGAGGTAGTTGAACCGAAAATTCCAACCGACCCTATTGTAGAGAGGTTAAATTTAGTTGAAGAAGAAAACAATTACTTGAAGGAAAAAATAAAAAAAACTGAGGATGAGAAGATGATATTGGAGTTGCATGTTGCGGATGTCGTCGATGATCCCAAGATCAAGATGGATGCAATGCGGTTGAAGATTAGAAAATTAGAAAATATGCCATTCATACCGAGGCTTGGTATCATTATGCCGTTGGATCAAATTTTACCTTGGTTGTGATTATGATCACATTTGTTGTTGCATTGAAAGGTTTTACATAGTTTCAATGCATGGTTTAACTAGATGCTCTAGAGAGCTATATGTTGTTCAATGAGAACTATGTATGTACTTTGTTTTTTATGTGATGATGAATTTCTATTAATTCTGTTACTTATCTATTCATGAGAGCTATATCTACTAAATTGATGATGTGGCTTTGAATGGTGCATTTTGAACACAGAAAAACTATGAAGTTCAAACAAGTTAAAAAAATGAAATCCCTTTGTAACAGGTGAGTTTCCGTATGAAACCCTCATACTTCGAAAGAGATTGTCCGTTTTGTACACGAAGTGCATCCAGTTTTTGCCGAAACCCTCTCTACTTTCTTGCACATGCTATGTGGGTGAAATGATGATACCATGCCAACTTTCAACCTTTTCAGAGTTCATTTGAAATGCTTTTCAATTTCAGGGTCTTATAGCTCAAAATAATCAGTAAATGCATGAAAAATAACAAATGAAGTCAGAAATGGTTTGAATTGATGATGTGGCTTTGAATGGTGCATTTTGAACACAGAAAAAAGTCTGGAGTTCAAATAAGTTCAAAAAATGAAATCCCTTTGTAACAGACGAGTTTCCGTATGAAACCCTCATACTTCGAAAGAGATTGTCCATTTTGTACACGAAGTGCATCCAATTTTTGCCGTAACCCTCTCTACTTTCTTGCACATGCTATGTGGGTGAAATGATGATACCATGCCAAGTTTCAACCTTTTCAGAGTTAATTTGAAATGCTTTTTAATTTCAGGGTCTTATAGCTCAAAATAATCAGTAAATGCATGAAAAATAACAAATGAAGTCAGAAAGTGTTGAAAATTGATGATGTGGCTTTGAATGGTGCATTTTGAACACAGAAAAACTCTGGAGTTCAGATAAGTTCAAAAAAATGACATCCCTTTGTAATAGACGAGTTTCCGTATGAAACACTGATACTTCGAAAGAGATTGTCCGTTTTGTACCCGAAGTGTATCCAGTTTTTGCCGTAATCCTCTCTACATTCCTAGACATGCTATGTGGATGAAATAATGATACCATGCAAAAAGAAAATTAACTAAAAAACTTTTATAAAACTCTAATAGCAAAATGACTGAACTAAAAAGCTTTTATAAACCTCTAGTATTTTATAAACTAAAATTATATAAAATTCATGCCACTGAAATTATCAAAGTATTTTCTGTTCAAAACATGAAAAGCAGAAAAAACAAAATAAACTTTAATAAATAAGTAGAAACAAAATTAAATAAATTAAAATTTAATAAAATAAATAAGTAGAAACGAAATAAAATAAAATAAACTTGAATAAAATAAATAAGTAGAAAAAAATAAAACAAATTAAAATTTAATTCAATAAATAAGTAGAAATAAAATAAAATAAAACAAAATAAACTTTTTATAAAATAAAGAAGTAGAAATAAAATAAAGTTTATAAAAGTAAAATAAATAAACTTTAATAAAATAAATAAAAATAGCAACAGTTAGTTTTTTGTTGTAAGTAGAAACAAAATAAAATAAATAAAGAAAAAAAAATAAAAAAGTGCCAACTACTGGGCCACCACGGCCTGAATACGACTAGAAACCATTCCTTGGGCCAGGATTCAGGCCCACAGAAGGCCTAGTAGGCCCATCAGGCATAGCAATGACAATTAGGCCTGTAAGCCTGCAATCGAGAGGAGCTCGAGAGGGGTGTGGAAGTGGGGCTTATAAACCACTACGCGCCCCTCTCAACTAGCGAGGTGGGACTAAAGTTTTGGCCACGAGGAGCACGAGGCCTTTGGTGCCGGTTGGTGGCACCAACCGGTACCAAAGGGGTGCATTCGTACCGGTTGGTGGCGAAACCAAAGGGGTGCATTCGTACCGGTTGGTGGCACCAACCGATACGAATGCACCCCTTTGGTACCGGTTGGTGCCACCAACTGGAACCAAAGGCCGCCGCTTCCCTCCCTTTGGGCTGCTGAAAACTGACCTTTGGTCACGGTTGGTGGCACCAATCGGGACTAAAGGGTGCATTGGTCCCAGTTCGTGCTATGAACCGGAACCAATACTCTAGGTATATAAGCAGGACTTGTGAAAATTTTCACTTCTCATCCCGTAGTTCCGCCCCGGCGATGCCAACGACATCGACGACGCCAGGCTGCCATGCGCCCCCGTCCGCTGTCTCCATCGTCGCCGTCGCCCTTGCCCCGGCATCGCCGCACCCTGCCCCGACCTCGACGTGCCCTGCCCCGACCTCGCCGTCGCCGAGCCCTGCCCCGACCTCGCCGCGCGCTGCCCAGCCCGACCTCGCCGTCGCGCACGCCGAGCGCCCTGCCCCGACCTCGTCGCCGCTCGCCTGCATTGTGAGCGCCTCACCGCACCGTTCCACCTCCTCTCCCCCTTCTCCCCCGCGCCCCAACGCCGCCGCGAGCCCGCACGCCCCAACGCCGCCGCCCGCCCCGACGCCGACGACGAAGCAGGCCCCCTGTGATCATATATATTTATTTTTTTGTTCATATTGTAGTAGTAGTAGTAGTAGAAGATGATGATGATGATGTATGTATGTTCATATGCAAAAGTTAGTATTTTTTCTGTTCATAGATTTTTTTGGGTGATATTATTGTAGAATATGCAAATGTTTGTATGTTCATATGCAAATAATATGTCATTTTTATAAAAAAATTATTATTTTTTTCTGTTGTAATTTTATTAATAGAATTTTTATTTTGTTCATAGAATTTTTATTGTTTTTTCTGTTGTAATTTTGTTCATAAAGTTTTAGGATGAAAAAAAGAAGAAGAAGAAATAAAAAGGGAGGAGGAGAAGTTTCCTTTAGTTTTAGGATTATTTTAGTTTATATTTAGTTTAGGAAGAAGGAAAAGAAAAAGGAGAAGAAGAGGAGAAATAAATAAGAAGAGAAAAAAGGAAAAAAAGAGGAGAAGAAGAAAGGAATAGAGGAGAAGAAGAAAAGATAGATTCTTTTCTTCTTCTCCTCTTTTTCTTCTTCTTTTTTTTCTTCTTCTTCCTTTTCTTATTTTTTATCGGGTATGCTGTTATCGATATACCCCCTCCTCGATAACTTCGACATGAGGGGGGAGTGGGGGAGGGGTCGCCGAGGGTTCAAGGGGCGAGGGTCGGGAACTAGCTAGGGTAGAGGGTCGAGGGTCACAGAGGGGTCCAAGGTCACCGAGGGTTCGAGGGTCGAGGGGTTGTCGTATGTCGTCGTTGTCGATATACCCCTCTCGACCATGATAACTTATACCACGGGAGCACCCCCCGGCCCTCTCGCTTGACCAAAACTCTCGAGGACACCCAAACCCTAGAAAAAATGATGTCAGTCTCCTACCTCTCCCACCGCGCCCCTACCCGACAAACTCTCTCGAGGCCACCCAAATTTACCAAGTTAAAAGGGCGTTATCGTCGAGGCCACCCCATACCCTTGAAGTGTTGTCGAGGCCACCCCAAACCCTTGAAGCGTTGCCGAGGCCACCCCAAACCCTAGAGAAGCAGCGTCGAGGCCACTAATATGATTCCTTATTGTGATTAGCTAGCTAGTTCTACGTTTGCCACTAATATATCTATATGTCATGTTTGAATAATAATTGCCATGTTGTAAATATTTGCAGAAACTATGGAGCACCCCCAAGACGAAGCAACAGAAGCGGTGTTGGGGGACATAATCGCACAAGGAAGTGATGTCGTCATGTCGTTTCTCAACGAAACCGATGGTCTGGAAGGACAGGGTGAAGAAGCAGGCTATGATTATGATGGCTCCGGTGACACAATGCCGGTGCAAGAAGGAGACCATGATGACGGCTCCATTTCCCAATGCCGGTGCAAGAAGGAGACCGTGATGACGGCTCCGGTGACCGAACCAAGTCCGGCCAGGTATATATATTAGTTAAGCCTGTGCTGACTAGCTAATTGATGCATTCATTGTTTTGGTATATGTACACATATTAATTAACTCTCGTTTTCTTCTTTTTTTAGCCCTCTGGATCGAGCACAACTTCGGAAAAGAGACGAGGCCCGAAGAAAAAGTTGTGCTCGGATGAAAGGTTTGAGATCACAGCAATCACGTGCGATGGCATGCCGATTGAACCCATCCAGACAAAGGAAGCATTTGCTGCTCAGTTAGGGACAAGATCCCGATCAGTATCCACCAATGGTTAAAGCCTAAGAATGAAGACCCTGAGGTGTTTATGTCTCCGATATGCAGAAAGATGATCTTTGGACCGCGCTGAAGGCAAATTTCACCCTACCGGCAGAGGAGGATCCGGAGAAGCCAGTTAAAGAGCAATTGATCAAGTCTCATGCTCTTAAGAGGATGGCAGAACTATTCAGGAGGTGGAAGAATGAGCTGAAAACATCGTTTGTCGACGAAGACAAGACACCAGAATTCACCGGCCGGTATGAGAAGAGCAGAGATCACTGGCCCGCATTTGTGGCCCACAAGACATTGGACAAGAGTAAGAAGATGTCAGTGACAAACAAGAAAAATGTTGCGAAGAAGAAGCATCACCATCGCATGGGGTCAGGTGGCTACCTCAAAGGCCGGCCGTTGTGGGCCAAGGCTGAGAATGACCTGATTGATAAAGGAGTCGAACCAGAGACGAGGAACTGGCTAGACCGTTGCCGGACTTGGTTCTTCGGCGTTGGCGGATCCTTGGACCCTGTATCAGGGAAGTGTGTTTGGACGGACGAGCAACTAAGAATACCCATCACGAGGCTTCAGGAGTATATTGAGGCAGCACAGCAAGGGACGTTCGTTCCAGACAGAAAGAACGACGAGCTCACAATGGCCCTCGGGAATCCTGAGCACCCTAGACGGACACGAGGCACGCCAGGCTCCATTCCGTGGAGGGCTGGGTTTCTGGACGCAGGCGGTTACAAATGCCAGGAGAGGAGGAAGAAAGTGGAGCAGATCCAAATTCAGGCGCTGCACTTAAGGCTACAAGCGATATAGCAACGAAAAGCAGATCGCAACAAGTGACCCGTCGAAACTTCCCCGGAAGCTACCCCACCATCTCGGCAGAGAAGTAGCGTGGCTTCCACCGAGCTGCAGCAGCTGGAGCCTGTCTTCACGGCTCCTGCTAGCTACCGCGTGGACTTAATCACAGAGTCTCAAAATTGCCACCTTATGACGCAATGGAAGAATTTGAAAGTCAAGGCGGCTGTTGGCTCTGTTGCACCTCCTGAACCTAGCGCAACTTTTCACTGCCGGCTGATTCCAAAAGGATATGCTAGGGTGATGGAGGATGAAATAACGGACGGATTTGAGGACCTCCAGCTTGACCACCCTACCGGTAAAGGGGAGACTCGGCTGGGTTCTTCTCTGAAGACTCCATGCCTATGGCGGAAGGAGCTCATCAACCTTCTGAACTGGACGCCTCCGCCTCCTCCTCCTCCTCTTCCGGCAAGTCAGGGCACTCTGCCTCCTCCTCCGGCGAGTGACCAGGGCACTCAGGCTCCTTCTCCGGCGCGTGGCGGCACTCTGCCTCCTCCGCCTGCGCCGACGCGCCCGAGCAGCTAGCCTCCTTCTCCGCCTCGCCAGCAACGGTGGATGAGACCTGCCCCCGCTACGGCTGCTCTAGCACATCGTAGTCCTTCTCCTCCGCCTCGTAAGCAAGCACGAAAGAAGACAGCCACAGCCGCTCCGTCTGCTCCGGCATCTAGCAGTACAACCAGAGGCGGGAGGCAATACAGATTCGGTCCACCTCTCAAGCCTCTATAGAAGTTACCATATGAGAGGACGGTGGAAGAAAACACGAAGATCATGGAAAAAGAAGTGAAGGACTTCTTTGAAGGGGTGAAAGCAAAGAGACATCTACCTCCGGAGGAGAAGGTAGATCCGGTAAAAGCAAAGCGCACTATCGATACCCTGAGGAAACCACCAAAGTCTCCGCTGAAAAACAACTATGAGCGCATTACTTCAAAGGTATATATCGAAGCGGAGCGGTCTGGAAGTACTATCAGTGATCGAAGGTTAGCAGAACGACGAGTTGGGAAAAAAATTGCCCAGCTAGGCGAACAAGCGGAGCAATCGTACCCCCCTCTCAAGGTGTCTAGCGATATCGTCACTAATGATCCGAGAATGGTGCCCGGTTATAGAAATCTTGGAGATACATTATGATTTCTTGGAGGTGGAAGAACACAAATACCATTACGGGAAGCCTCTTGTCAAAGATGAAAAATCTCTAACAACGATGATGCGAAGATTCCATGATTGGTACATGAAAACCTGCAGAGAGTCTAGGGAGATGAATACTTTGTATCTGTGAGTTAGAGAGGAGCACGACCTCGTTGGAATTGATTTGTTGACTGTTCCATTTGAGGAGTTCTTTCAGTTTTTCAATCAAAAGGCCCGCGATAAATTAACGGTCACTTGCTACTGTCTGTAAGTACTACTTCTGTCATTAAGTCTCTATATATAGCTCAGCTCTTTCATTGCATATATTTATAATTATCCTCACTATATTATGCAGATTGAAGATCGTCGAGTGCAAAAAATAGAAACGTATGATATTGGGTTCATTAACACAAATCTCATAGATGAATTTCAGGTTAAAAAGAGCGCCAAAGATGCCAAGGCCAAGTTGGTCAAATCATTGATAATAAATCAAAACAAAGGTGAAATACTATTTCCTTACAACTTCAAGTGTGTGTTATTGTCTTGTGCATTTTCGGTTTCCCTTATTACTTGAGCGAGGTTATAGTAATGTAACTGATGAGTTATGCATGCGTGCGCAATTTTCACTATATTCTCCTGGAGATTAAGCTTGAGCAGGGATTAGTAACCGTCTTAGACTCGAGACGAAAAGATCCCGAGACCTATGCGGACATGACTAAAATTCTCAACAAGTTCAATCGATCATTATCGCACCATATCGGCAACCTTTTGTTCATTTCCTGATATCTCAAGTAATAATTATTTTCTTTGTCTTGCAGGGTTTGGAAAAAGTTCACCGAAGAAGCTCCGGGACTGCTGAAGGAGCTGCGATATACATACCTGAAAGTAAGTACTACTAGCTAGCTAGTTCCACGCATCTTCCGTTGATTCTAGCTACTTTCATCAATGCCATTTATAATGCTTCATTATCAGTTTGATTGACCTCTATTTCTTGTAAAGTGCTTGTGGCAGGAACAAGGGAGTGATTACTTTGGATACTACGTGGGCGAGTTCATCTACAACGTGACTTGCAATGATAAGCGGGGCTACTCTAAAAGACAATTTGATGTGCGTAAGCAATAATTTTCACAATTTCATTTTATTACACCATCATTTCTGTTGAGTTTCATTCATATATATGTATTAACCCCCTTCTTCAAATTAGACGTGGGAGATGCGGAATGAACTCCTACCAGAAGATCGCATGAAAGCAATTCAAGAGGAATTGGCGGGATTCTTTCTTGACCACGTCATCAATAAAGCCGGAGAATACCATGTAGAACTTGATTTTAGATGCTAGGGGATTGTAAGAGATCTTACATATTGTATATGTATGTAGCTACTAGCGTCAGATAGATAATAAGAAAACTTGTTGTTCGACCAATGTCTCAGAGAAGGACAGGTCTATCACTTCTATCGGTATGCATGACAAACTTCTGTACTTAATGGTTTCCTTCATTTTCCACTAGCTAGCGTGTTGAGGGCCTCTCTATATGTATAGTACGTAGCGTCGACCAAGCACGGAGATAAGAGATGACACTTCTCTCTATTAATTAATTAGCTACCTAACACAATATATGAAACACCTTAATTAACCATACAAAACCCCCAAATCCCCCCCTTTCAGAAAAAAAACAAAAACCCTAGCCCTTGAAAAGCTGACGCGTGGATGCCTTTTGGTCCCGGTTGGTGCCACCAACCGGGACCAAAGGCCCCCCTTCCTGGGCTCGCAACACCGACCACGTGGAGGCCCATCGGTCCCGGTTCGTGTAAGAACCGGGACTGAAGGCCTTGGGCTTTAGTAACGACACTTTAGTCCCGGTTCAAGAACCGGGACAAATGGGCCTTACAAACCGGGACAATAGGCCCTTTTTCTACTATTGTATGCTTAAACAAGAAGAACCCAAAAGGGAGGGTACATTCTTGGTAGAAAGCAGGAACCAGAATTGTATTGGGGACAAATTGATGGGTGACACAAAGGATGGGCATGGATATGCACCGAAAAGTTAACTAGAACTCAATCTGTGAAGGGGATTGTCCACCAAAAGTCCTAATTGCTGGAGATTGATGCCAGTTGTTATGGATTAGGTACTATCAAGTGGTTAATTTCCGTTTTCTCACGCAAGATCTTGATCGGTAATCATATGTAAATATGACCATTTCCCTGGAGATCGAACATTTGGGTTTTTCATGATGGAGATTTCTATGTATATTCCGTGCAAGAGGAATTAGATCAAACTTCGCATAGTGATTGCCCGTGGAAAATTAGAATTAAACTGTCATGTTGCAAAAGAGTATGTGTTCCTTCTTCTAAATAGTGTCGTGCTTTTCGATTTGTCTTCAGTTATTTAATTACACATACTTCTCCAGTTATTCTCAAAGAGTATTTTTAAGCCCCAACATAAAGCATAAAGTACACACACTCTGTTGAAACGTATATCACCTAATTAAAGGACATACTGAAAATTCTCAATGTATTACAATGATTTGTATCAAAAAAGCTTGTGAGAACCGCTTGTTGGATCACTATTAATTTGTACCTAATATTAAAGGATGATGTGTTTCTTCGATTTTTTTGGTCCGCCGACCTACCCTAAGCTACCCACAAAGTTGAAATAAATTACCCACAATGCCACCCGTAAGTGAAGGAAAACTATTAATGGATAGTGTGTTTCTCTGTCTTTTGGTCCGTCCACCTACCCTAGGCTGCCCATAAAGTTGAACTAAATTATCTATGATGCCATCCGTTAGTGAAACAAAACTCTTCGTTAATTGTTTCTCTGGATTTTTTCACCAATCATTGAAATTGCTCCTAAAGTTGAAGTAAATTAACCATCATGCCACCCGTAAGTGAAAAACACTTCTTTAGTTGTTCCTCTGATTTTTCGCTTGTCATTGAGACTGCCCCTAAAGTTGAAGTAAATTACCCACCCCACCACCTGTAAGTGGTAAAAAAATTGTCGTTAATTGTTTCTCTCAATTTTTCATCAGCCATCAAAACTGCCTCTAAAGTTGAAATAAATTACCCACCTCGCCACCCATAAAAGTGAAAAAAGAGCGCTTCTCCGAATTATTCATACATCATAGGGCCCTCCAGTTTTCATCCATCGTGAGACTGATCTTTTCTTATCCCTCTCATACACGCATTAAGGATGTACAAAAAAAAATGCATGCAACCAGGATCAAGTCCAACATCGATCAATTGTGTGCAGGTTAGAATGCATGTGTCTTACGTCCACATGCGCCCCAGTTGGTGCACAAATATTAATACGTGTAAATACGTGTAGTGTGAATATTTGGACCTTGACTTGAAGACCACGATTTTATTATCTCGTTGCAACACACAGACCTTTTTGCTAGTACAATTAAAGTGCACATGTTTTTCTATAAAGGAGAATTGTTGGTTGGATTCCTATGATCACTGTTGTGTTGGGGTATGTATGTTTCATTATATCTATGATCATTTCTACAAGCACATATGACCAAATGAAAATGACTTTTATGTGGGAACTCATCTAATTAAACACTCGTGTACATGCTATAAAAATGATTGTTATTGCCTTATTGGCACAAGAGCTCATAGTATAAACTTTTTATGTCTTTGCAAGAAGCTCTATCACTCCCTCCGACCCATATTACTTGTCGCTCAAATGGATGTATATAGCACTGAATGATTTTTTAAACCCGGAGTTCCTTTTTGGTTTGTTGGTGCATGATAACCTCGATAAAAAATCCTATGGAAGTAGGATCTCAATCAGAGTTTGTTTGTTTTTGGTTTCTCAGTCTTGAAGCTCCAGGGCTCTTCTCTTTTGTACATGTTCTAAGCGAGTGCGTGCGTTTATGTTGTACTCAATGTTGATAAAAGAAGAAAAGTGAAACTAAGAACACACTCTCCATGTTATTTCTGTTGGCTTTCATCTTTGGACACTGCTGAAATGTCATAGTGTAACCACTTGGGAAGACCAAGTGTTTATGACTGTTTCTATACTATGGACTTGCATTCTCACGGTGACAATCAACACTGTCACATGTTACAAGTTCTTTCATTTCCTTCTTCTTGTAATAGAAAACATGTCAATAGTATATGTCTAGCTTTGCAATTTATATTATAAATTAGCATTCAAGTCATGTTTAGTTTAGCTTATTAGATCAATAAGAATACATGGCTACATAGAATGAGAGAATAATAACAATGTTGTTTGTGCTAGTCTGATATATTGATCTACTAAATACTTGTGAGAAACATACAAAAACTTCTCTTGTAGCTTGTTTGCTTTTGTTGATGAAATGAGCGGTAGTTTGACCAGACTATATTTTCAATAGAAATTGTCTACTCCAACCACGATTTTCTCCCTCTATTAGCTAGAGGGGTAAACCCCATGAAATCATCAGATATCATGTCATCCATGCACGAACCAATCTAATGATCCAATCACTCCCAAATCAAATCATAGATATGGCCTTTGTCCTTTTGTAGTACTACAATTATAATGTAGTCATTTATCATTTTCCCCATAGTTATACATGGGTCCAACAACTGATATGTGATAAAAATAACAAGCACATCATAGTAAGCAAATTGATAGACACTCACCATGATATGTAGCCAATGGGATAGGCATTTCCGGATGAGTGACATGAAAATTATTCAAGCGTGAAGATATCTTTTACCGCCTCTCTCTAATATTTCCCTTTGTCCCTCCACTTCTCTAGTCTCTACTCTCATATCAGACTCACTGGCTCACAAAATACATCCCAAATGACAGACCTCATACACCAATATGTGTTTTAAATCTAGATCGGTTATAATATTTTTGATTGATTAACCACAAGTATAGTAGTTAGGAGCTTGAAACATTGATGCATTCTCTTTCATGATTCTACACTTAAGAGTTGCAGGCATCAGGAACTAGACATTGAAAACTTATATACTTGGTGCTAGTAAGTTTGCTAAACCTAAGCAAGACATAGTTATGATTAGTCCTGCTTGAGAGAAATGTTCACTTTTCCTTTGTGAATGCTACACTACCTAAGGGCATCTTGTTTCAACATGCAATGAAGAGTGCTAGTAGTGCTTATAGCTCCCCTGATGTGGGATGTAACTAGCTCGTAAGGTTGCGAGAGCCAAGAGATCGACTCCAGCGTGTCGTACTGACAAAACCACTCTTGTTAGTCATGGCGGAGCCAGGAAAATCGAATGTGAATGGCAACGTGTTGTTAAGCCTTGTTGGTGTGGGCCGGTCCACAAGAATACACCATTTAATTAGCACCAACTATTCACTATTCACATGTATATTAGGCTTAAAATCTCAGAGCCACGGCGAAGTCTTAGAAAAAAGTGGAGCGGTAGATGGATCAGAAACATAAAACTACAGATCGCAATTGCACTCGAAGATATATCTTGTCTGGATACAACAATGGAACAGAGAGCACTCGCGTCTGCTGAAAGAGAGCTACGCAAACTATTAAAGTGCAAAATCCTAGGTCTATGCTCACTAGAGAGAACCATTGCAATATAAAGAACACAGATTTTATTCCCGAGAGACGGGGACGCGAATACAAGGCTGTTTCATCAAGCTGCTTGCCAACGTCAAAGAAGAAATATGATATCCATGTTGTCAAATGGACAGGAAATAGCAACGGGGCACGAAGATTGCGAACATGGTTGACACATACTACGACCAGCTACTGGGATCAGCACCACCACGGCAACAATCCATCAACCTACATGAGCTCCAGCTGCCAGGCGTGAACATGCAATACTTAGATGATGAGCTCATAGAGGAGGAAATTTGCAAGGTGGTCAAATCCATGCCCATGGACAAGGCACCAGGGCCCGATGGATTTACCGGACGCTTCTTCGTCATGTGTTGGGGCATCATTAAGGCGACATCATGACGGCGATGGAGTGCTTCCACCGTGGATATATGCGTGGATTGCCTGCATCAACAAAGCCATTGTAACTCTCCTACCAAAGAAAGATGGGGCAGTGGACGTGAAAGACTTCAGACTTGTGAGTCTGGTACATGGCGCGATCAAAATCTTCGACAAAGCGCTCTCAAACAGACCAGCGGTGGAGCTCCCGAACATTGTGGGCATTCACCAAAGCGCATTCGTCAAAGGCCAACCCATTCATGATAATTTCATGCTAGCTAGTGCAACGCATGGCATGGTGGCTACATGCCCTTAGGGAACCGGGGGTTATGCTAAAGCTTGACATATCGAAGGCGTTTGATTCAGTCCAATGGTCGGTCATGGTGGAGGTATTAACACAGATGGGGTTCAGCGCACAGTGGACCGACTGGACTTGTGGACTTGTCGCTACCAGACAAAGGAAGCATTTGCTGCTCAGTTAGGGACAAGATCCCGATCAGTATCCACCAATGGTTAAAGCCTAATAATGAAGACCCTGAGGTGTCTTATGTCTCCGATATGCAGAAAGATGATCTTTGGACCGCGCTGAAGGCAAATTTCACCCTACCGGCAGAGGAGGATCCGGAGAAGCCAGTTAAAGAGCGATTGATCAAGTCTCATGCTCTTAAGAGGATGGAAGAACTATTCAGGAGGTTGAAGAATGAGCTGAAAACATCGTTTGTCGACGAAGACAAGACACTAGAATTCACCGGCCGGTATGAGAAGAGCAGAGATCACTGGCCCGCATTTGTGGCCCACAAGACATTGGACAAGAGTAAGAAGATGTCAGTGACAAACAAGAAAAATGTTGCGAAGAAGAAGCATCACCAACGCACGGGGTCAGGTGGCTACCTCAAAGGCCGGCCGTTGTGGGCCAAGGCTGAGAATGACCTGATTGATAAAGGAGTCGAACCAGAGATGAGGAACTGGCTAGACCATTGCCAGACTTGGTTCTTCGGGGTTGGCAGATCCTTGGACCCTGTATCAGGGAAGTGCGTTTGGACGGACGAGCAACTAAGAATACCCATCACGAGGCTTCATGAGTATATCGAGGCAGCACAGCAAGGGACGTTCGTTCCAGACAGAAAGAATGACGAGCTCACAATGGCCCTCGGGAATCCTGAGCACCCTGGACGGACATGAGGCACGCCAGGCTCCATTCCGTGGAGGGCTAGGTTTCTGGACACAGGCGGTTACAAATGCAAGGAGAGGAGGAAGAAAGTGGAGCAGATCCAAATTCAGGCGCTGCACTTAAGGGTAGAAGCGATATAGCAACGAGAAGCAGATCGCAACAAATGACCCGTCGAAACTTCCCCCGAAGCTACCCCGCCATCTCGGCGGAGAAGCAGCGTGGCTTCCACCGAGCAGCAGCAGCTGGAGCCTGTCTTCACGGCTCCTGCTAGCTACCGCGTGGACTTAATCACGGACTCTCAAAATTTCCACCATATGACGCAATGGAAGAATTTGAAAGTCAAGGCGGCTGTTGGCTCTGTTGCACCTCCTGAACCTGGCGCAACTTTTCACTGTCGGCCGATTCCAAAAGGATATGCTAGGGTGATGGAGGATGAAATAACGGACGGATTTGAGGACCTCCAGCTTAACCATCCTACCGGTAAAGGGGAGACTCGGCTGGGTTCTTCTCTGAAGACTCCATGCCTATGGCGGAAGGAGCTCATCAACCTTCTGAACTGGACGCATCCGCCTCCTCCTCCTCCTCCGGCGAGTCAGGGCACTCTGCCTCCTCCTTCGGCGAGTGACCAGGGCACTCAGGCTCCTTCTCCGGCGCGTGGCGGCACTCCGCCTCCTTCTCCGCCTGCGCCGACGCGCCTGAGCAGCCAGCCTCCTTCTCCGCCTCACCAGCAAGGGTGGAAGAGACCTGCCCCCGCTACGGCTGCTCTGGCGCATCGTAGTCCTCCTCCGCCTCGTAAGCAAGCACGAAAGAAGACAGCCACAGCCGCTCCGTCTGCTCCGGCATCTAGCAGTACAACCAGAGGCGGGAGGCAATACAGATTCGGTCCACCTCTCAAGCCTCTATAGAAGTTACCATACGAGAGGACGGTGGAAGAAAACATGAAGATCGTGGAAAAAGAAGTGAAGGACTTCTTTGAAGGGGTGAAAGCAAAGAGACATCTACCTCCGGAGGAGAAGGTAGATCCGGTAAAAGCAAAGCGCACTATCGATACCATGAGGAAACCACCAAAGTCTCCGCTGAAAAACAACTATGAGCGCATTACTTCAAAGGTATATATCAAAGCGGAGCGGTCTGGAAGTACTATCAGTGATCGAAGGTTAGCAGAACGACGATTTGGGAAAAAATTGCCCAGCTCGGCGAACAAGCGGAGCCATCGTACCCCCCGCTCAAGGTGTCTAGCGATATCGTCGCTGATGATCCGAGAATGGTGCCCGGTTATAGAAATCTTGGAGATACATTATGATTTCTTGGAGGTGGAAGAACACAAATACCATTACGGGAAGCCTCTTGTCAAAGATGAAAAATCTCTAACAACGATGATGCGAAGATTCCATGATTGGTACATGAAAACCTGCAGAGAGTCTAGGGAGACGAATACTTTGTATCCGAGAGTTAGAGAGGAGCACGACCTCGTTGGAATTGATTTGTTGACTGTTCCATTTGAGGAGTTCTTCCAGTTTTTCAATCAAAAGGCCCTCGATAAATTAACGGTCACTTGCTACTGTCTGTAAGTACTACTTCTGTCATTAAGTCTCTATATATAGCTCAGCTCTTTCATTGCATATATTTATAATTATCCTCACTATATTATGCAGATTGAAGATTGTCGAGTGCAAAAAATAGAAATGTATGATATTGGGTTCATTAACACAAATCTCATAGATGAATTTCAGGTTAAAAAGAGCGCCAAAGATGCCAAGGCCAAGTTGGTCAAATCATTGATAATAAATCAAAACAAAGGTAAAATACTATTTCCTTACAACTTCAAGTGTGTGTTACTGTCTTGTGCATTTTTGGTTTCCCTTATTACTTGAGTGAGGTTATAGTAATGTAACTGATGAGTTATGCATGCATGCGTAGTTTTCACTATATTCTCCTGGAGATTAAGCTTGAGCAGGGATTAGTAACCGTCTTAGACTCGAGACGAAAAGATCCCGAGACCTATGCGGACATGACTAAAATTCTCAACTAGTTCAATCGATCATTATCGCACCATATCGGCAACCTTTTGTTCATTTCCTGATATCTCAAGTAATAATTATTTTCTTTGTCTTGCAGGGTTTGGAAAAAGTTCACCGAAGAAGCTCCGGGACTGCCGAAGGAGCTGCGATATACATACTTGAAAGTAAGTACTACTAGCTAGCTAGTTCCGCGCATCTCCCGTTGATTCTAGCTACTTTCATCAATGCCATTTATAATGCTTCATTATCAGTTTGATTGACCTCTATTTCTTGTAAAGTGCTTGTGGCAGGAACAAGGGAGTGATTACTTTGGATACTACGTGTGCGAGTTCATCTACAACGCGACTTGCAATGATAAGCGGGGCTACTCTAAAAGACAATTTGATGTGCGTAAGCAATAATTTTCACAATTTCATTTTATTACACCATCATTTCTGTTGAGTTTCATTCATATATATGTATTAACCCCCTTCTTCAAATTAGACGTGGGAGATGCGGAATGAACTCCTACCAGAAGATCGCATGAAAGCAATTCAAGAGGAATTGGCGGGATTCTTTCTTGACCACGTCATCAATAAAGCCGGAGAATACCATGTAGAACTTGATTTTAGATGCTAGGGGATTGTTAGAGATCTTACATATTGTATATGTATGTAGCTACTAGCGTCAGATAGATAATACGAAAACTTGTTGTTCGACCAATCTCTCAGAGAAGGACAGGTCTATCACTTCTATCGGTATGCATGACAAACTTCTGTACTTAATGGTTTCCTTCATTTTCCACTAGCTAGCGTGTTGAGGGCCTCTCTATATGTATAGTACGTAGCGTCGACCAAGCACGGAGATAAGAGATGACACTTCTCTCTATTAATTAATTAGCTACCTAACACAATATATGAAACACCTTAATTAACCATACAAAACCCCCAAATCCCCCCCTTTCAGAAAAAAACAAAAACCCTAGCCCTTGAAAAGCTGACGCGTGGATGCCTTTTGGTCCCGGTTGGTGCCACCAACCGGGACCAAAGGCCCCCCTTCCTGGGCTCGCAACACCGACCACGTGGAGGCCCATCGGTCCCGGTTCGTGTAAGAACTGGGACTAAAGGCCTTGGGCTTTAGTAACGACACTTTAGTCCCGGTTCAAGAACCGGGACAAATGGGCCTTACGAACCGGGACAATAGGCCCTTTTTCTACTATTGTATGCTTAAACAAGAAGAACCCAAAAGGGAGGGTACATTCTTGGTAGAAAGCAGGAACCAGAATTGTATTGGGGACAAATTGATGGGTGACACAAAGGATGGGCATGGATATGCACCGAAAAGTTAACTAGAACTCAATCTGTGAAGGGGATTGTCCACCAAAAGTCCTAATTGCTGGAGATTGATGCCAGTTGTTATGGATTAGGTACTATCAAGTGGTTAATTTCCGTTTTCTCACGCAAGATCTTGATCGGTAATCATATGTAAATATGACCATTTCCCTGGAGATCGAACATTTGGGTTTTTCATGATGGAGATTTCTATGTATATTCCGTGCAAGAGGAATTAGATCAAACTTCGCATAGTGATTGCCCGTGGAAAATTAGAATTAAACTGTCATGTTGCAAAAGAGTATGTGTTCCTTCTTTTAAATAGTGTCGTGCTTTTCGATTTGTCTTCAGTTATTTAATTACACATACTTCTCCAGTTATTCTCAAAGAGTATTTTTAAGCCCCAACATAAAGCATAAAGTACACACACTCTGTTGAAACGTATATCACCTAATTAAAGGACATACTGAAAATTCTCAATGTATTACAATGATTTGTATCAAAAAAGCTTGTGAGAACTGCTTGTTGGATCACTATTAATTTGTACCTAATATTAAAGGATGATGTGTTTCTTCGATTTTTTTGGTCCGCCGACCTACCCTAAGCTACCCACAAAGTTGAAATAAATTACCCACAATGCCACCCGTAAGTGAAGGAAAACTATTAATGGATAGTGTGTTTCTCTGTCTTTTGGTCCGTCCACCTACCCTAGGCTGCCCATAAAGTTGAACTAAATTATCTATGATGCCATCCGTTAGTGAAACAAAACTCTTCGTTAATTGTTTCTCTGGATTTTTTCACCAATCATTGAAATTGCTCCTAAAGTTGAAGTAAATTAACCATCATGCCACCCGTAAGTGAAAAACACTTCTTTAGTTGTTCCTCTGATTTTTCGCTTGTCATTGAGACTGCCCCAAAAGTTGAAGTAAATTACCCACCCCACCACCTGTAAGTGGTAAAAAATTGTCGTTAATTGTTTCTCTCAATTTTTCATCTGCCATCAAAACTGCCTCTAAAGTTGAAATAAATTACCCACCTCGCCACCCATAAAAGTGAAAAAAGAGCGCTTCTCCGAATTATTCATACATCATAGGGCCCTCCAGTTTTCATCCATCGTGAGACTGATCTTTTCTTATCCCTCTCATACACGCATTAAGGATGTACAAAAAAAATGCATGCAACCAGGATCAAGTCCAACATCGATCAATTGTGTGAAGGTTAGAATGCATGTGTCTTACGTCCACATGCGCCCCAGTTGGTGCACAAATATTAATACGTGTAAATACGTGTAGTGTGAATATTTGGACCTTGACTTGAAGACCACGATTTTATTATCTCGTTGCAACGCACAGACCTTTTTGCTAGTACAATTAAAGTGCACATGTTTTTCTATAAAGGAGAATTGTTGGTTGGATTCCTATGATCACTGTTGTGATGGGGTATGTATGTTTCATTATATCTATAATCATTTCTGCAAGCACATATGACCAAATGAAAATGACTTTTATGTGGGAACTCATCTAAGTAAACACTCGTGTACATGCTATAAAAATGATTGTTATTGCCTTATTGGCACAAGAGCCCATAGTATAAACTTTTTATGTCTTTGCAAGAAGCTCTATCACTCCCTCCGACCCATATTACTTGTCGCTCAAATGGATGTATATAGCACTGAATGATTTTTTAAACCCGGAGTTCCTTTTTGGTTTGTTGGTGCATGATAACCTCAATAAAAAATCCTATGGAAGTAGGATCTCAATCAGAGTTTGTTTGTTTTTGGTTTCTCAGTCTTAAAGCTCCAGGGCTCTTCTCTTTAGTACATGTTCTAAGCGAGTGCGTGCGTTTATGTTGTACTTAATGTTGATAAAAGAAGAAAAGTGAAACTAAGAACACACTCTCCATGTTATTTCTGTTGGCTTTCATCTTTGGACACTGCTGAAATGTCATAGTGTAACCACTTGGGAAGACCAAGTGTTTATGACTGTTTCTGTACTATGGACTTGCATTCTCACGGTGACAATCAACACTGTCACATGTTACAAGTTCTTTCATTTCCTTCTTCTTGTAATAGAAAACATGTCAATAGTATATGTCTAGCTTTGCAATTTATATTATAAGTTAGCATTCAAGTAATGTTTAGTTTAGCTTATTAGATCAATACGAATACATGGCTACATAGAATGAGAGAATAATAACAATGTTGTTTGTGCTAGTCTGATATATTGATCTACTACATACTTGTGAGAAACTTACAAAAACTTCTCTTGTAGCTTGTTTGCTTTTGTTGATGAAATGAGCGGTAGTTTGACCAGACTATATTTTCAATAGAAATTGTCTACTCCAACCACGATTTTCTCCCTCTATTAGCTAGAGGGGTAAACCCCATGAAATCATCAGATATCATGTCATCCATGCACGAACCAATCTAATGAGCCAATCACTCCCAAATCAAATCATAGATATGACCTTTGTCCTTTTGTAGTACTACAATTATAATGTAGTCATTTATCATTTTCCCCATAGTTATACATGGGTCCAACAACTGATATGTGATAAAAATAACAAGCACATCATAGTAAGCAAATTGATAGACACTCACCATGATATGTAGCCAATGGGATAGGCATTTTCGGATGAGTGACATGAAAATTATTCAAGCGTGAAGATATCTTCTACCGCCTCTCTCTAATATTTCCCTTTGTCCCTCCACTTCTCTAGTCTCTACTCTCATATCAGACTCACTGGCTCACAAAATACATCCCAAATGACAGACCTCATACACCAATATGTGTTTTAAATCTAGATCGGTTATAATATTTTTGATTGATTAACCACAAGTATAGTAGTTAGGAGCTTGAAACATTGATGCATTCTCTTTCATGATTCTACACTTAAGAGTTGCAGGCATCAGGAACTAGACAGTGAAAACTCATAGACTTGGTGCTAGTATGTTTGCTAAACCAAACGAGACATAGTTATGATTAGTCCTGCTTGAGAGAAATGTTCACTTTTCCTTTGTGAATGCTACACTACCTAAGGGCATCTTGTTTCAACATGCAATGAAGAGTGCTAGTAGTGCTTAGAGCTCCCCTGATGTGGGATGTAACTAGCTCGTAAGGTTGCGAGAGCCAAGAGATCGACTCCAGCGTGTCGTACTGACAAAATCGCTCTTGTTAGTCATGGTGGAGCCAGGAAAATCGAATGTGAATGGCAACGTGTTGTTAAGCCTTGTTGGTGTGGGCCGGTCCACAAGAATACACCATTTAATTAGCACCAACTATTCACTATTCACATGTATATTAGGCTTAAAAGCTCAGAGCCACGGCGAAGTCTTAGAAAAAAGTGGAGCGGTAGATGGATCAGAAACATAAAACTGCAGATCGCAATTGCACTGGAAGATATATCTCGTCTGGATACAACAATGGAACAGAGAGCACTCGCGTCCGCTGAAAGAGAGCTACGCAAACTATTAAAGTGCAAACTCCTAGGTCTATGCTCACTAGAGAGAACCATTGCAATATAAAGATCACAGATTTTATTCCCGAGAGATGGGGACGCGAATACAAGGCTGTTTCATCAAGCTGCTTGCCAACGTCAAAGAAGAAATATGATATCCACGTTGTCAAATGGACAGGAAATAGCAACGGGGCACGAAGAGATTGCGAACATGGTTGACACATACTACGACCAGCTACTGGGATCAGCACCACCACGGCAACAATCCATCAACCTACATGAGCTCCAGCTGCCAGGCGTGAACATGCAATACTTAGATGATGAGCTCATAGAGGAGGAAATTTGCAAGGTGGTCAAATCCATGCCCATGGACAAGACACCAGGGCCCGATGGATTTACCGGACGCTTCTTCGTGATGTGTTGGGGCGTCATCAAGGCGACATCATGGCGGCGTTGGAGTGCTTCCACCGTGGATATATGCGTGGATTGCCTGCCATCAACAAAGCCATTGTAACTCTCCTACCAAAGAAAGATGGGGCAGTGGACGTGAAAGACTTCAGACTTGTGAGTCTGGTACATGGCGCGATCAAAATCTTCGACAAGGCGCTCTCAAACAGACCGGCGGCGGAGCTCCCGAACATTGTGGGCATTCACCAAAGCGCATTCGTCAAAGGCCGACCCATTCATGATAATTTCATGCTAGCTAGTGCAACGCATGGCATGGCGGCTACACGCCCTTAGGGAACCGGGGTTATGCTAAAGCTTGACATATCGAAGGCGTTTGATTCAGTCGAATGGTCGGTCATGGTGGAGGTATTAACACAGATGGGGTTCAGCGCACAGTGGACCGACTGGACTTGTGGACTTGTCGCTACCTCGTCAACGCGGATCATGGTCAATGGGACGCCGGGCAGACCCATCCTAATTCAACAAGGCCTACAACAAGGGGGTCCCCTATCGCCGGTGCTCTTCCTACTCATAATGGAGCCCTTACAGTCATGAAAGACATTATGTCACCACTCGCCCCTGCTGGATACTCGCAACAAATTTCCATGATTGCGGATGATGTTATGGTGTTCCACAAGCCAAGTGCACATGACCTTCTAGCTTGTGTGGCGATTCTACATCTCTTTGGAGAGGCCTCAGGCCTGCATGTCAACCTTGAGAAGTGCACAACCTTACCAATCCGGTGCACCGCCAACCAAATGGTACAAGTGTCACAGAGCTTAAGATGCCCGACAGGAACATTCCCATGCAGATATCTTGGACTTCCACTGACAATTAGGAAGAAAACAGCTGTGCAGCTCTCGGGAGTTGTGGACCAACTGGCGACGCGCCTACCATGATGGAAGGGAGCTAACATGCCCAAGAGTGGTAGGATAACCCAGGTGAAATATGTTCTTTGTGCAATACCCATTCACGCAGTGATGGCTCTAGACATACCCAACAAGACGACCATGGCCATGACCAAGATTTGCAGAGGGTTTCTTTGGCGCTAAAGCACAGGCCAGCAGGGGAAAATGTCTAGTGGCCTGGGACGAAGTGTGCACGCCAAGATGGGCAGGCGGACTAGGTATTCCCAACCTACACTGGCTCCACATTGCAATGCAGGCATGGTGGCCATTGTTAAAACACACAGACCCGGCGAGGCCATGGAGCGAGTTTGATATCCAAGTACCCAAGGAGTGGACACAACTATTCAGAGCAACCACATGTCATACAATTGGGAACGGAAAGAACACTTTCTTCTAGGAAGACAGATGGATAGGTGGATTTAGAGTGGAGGATCTAGCACTAAACATTTATAACAAGGTTCGGCATGCGGCACGGGCCACAAGGATGGTGGATTAGGGTCCGTTGTGCGGGGCATGGGGCCCTTCACCCCTCTTCTTTTTTAATATAAAGTACGCGTACTCGTGCGTATTCGAGAAAAAAAAGTATATTAGGCTTAAATCAATGATGTTAGGGGAGGGGCAAGGCCCCTGTTAGCTCATCTGTCTCAGCCACTAGTTGTTAGTTTTGTGGTCTTATAAGAAAGACATAACCTTAAAAATATTTAATGACAAGTCTGCACATTCAAAGATGTATAGAATCCAAACACGTAAAGTTGAAAACATACATTATTGAGAAAAAGGAACACAAACTTGGAACCACTTAAAGCGCCACCGGCCAACTGCATGCGGTGCGACACCGTGTGGAGGCTTACACCATCTTATGTGACTTCATTGTGAATACCATCGTGGGTGTGGTGAGCCGATCTTTATGGTGGTTGTGTGGAGATCTGCCATCTGGAGCCAGGCGTGCTCTATGACTCCGCACAACATGTACGTGCATTATTTCACTGCATAAACATAGGAGGAATAAAAGAATACAATATAAGGACATCAATCCAAGGCACAATAATAGTGGAAAAAGTGTTAACCACAACTTTCGTTGGTGGCGCGCCAGTTTCAACCAGCGCCAGCACTATTTTTTTCATGTAGTGGTCGCATTGGCATGTTTGCTACCACATTATTAGGGACATAGTCATGGCGTTGGAAAACAGGTGAGCGTCACAAGTATATGTGATCAATAATTTGTAAAAGGCGTAATATAGTGCTGGTGTGGTATAACATGGAACACCAACACTATTATATTTAGTTGTGGCATGTCATTGGTTTCCACGCCAGCATTGTTATTTTGTCAATGTGAACATTCTTACATTATCATTTTATAGTGTATTGTAGTTTGAGACTTGAAATATGTAGTTTGAGACTTCAAATATGTAGTTTGACACTTCAAAAAAATCCCTTTTAAATTTTTTAGGTGGTGATCATTTTTATAGTATATTGTAGTTTATTTTATTAAATTTATAAATGGAAATACTGACATTTTTCAAAAATGTAGTTTGACTCTTCAAAGAAAAATCCTTTTTAAATTTTTAGGTGGTGATCATCTTTATAGTGTAGTTTATTTTATTAAATTTGTATTATTTTAAATGGAAATACTGACATTTTTAAAATATGTAGTTTGAGATTTCAATTTGACTTTTTTCCTTTTTAATTTGAGACTTGAAATATGTAGTTTTGAGCCTTCAAATATATAGTTTGACACTTCAAAAAAAATCCTTTTAAATTTTTTAGGTGGTGATCATCTTTATAGTGTATTGTAGTCTATTTTATTAAACTTATATTATTTTAAATGGAAATACTAACTTTTTTAAAATATGTAGTTTGAAATTTCAAATTGACTTTTTTCATTCTTAATTTGAGAGTGAAATATGTAGTTTTGAGCCTTCAAATATGTAGTTTGACACTTCTAATTTTTTTCCTTTTGTTTTTTAGGTTGTGAGCATTTTTATATTTTTTTTCTTTATTTTTTAAAATTTATATTATTTTAAATAGAAATATTGATGATTTTAAATTTATATTATTTTAAATTTTGTATTGGGACAAGCCTAAATATTACTAGGAGGCCATGGGGGCTCAAGACCAAGGGGGCAACACCCCCCTCGCCCCACTCCTCCTTTCTCTGCCTTGCTCTGTTCTCGTTCCCCTTTCTCTCCCTCTCACGCTGCTCATCGTCGCCGCTATGATTCCAGCCGGTCCCGATGGTTAAGTAATCTCCCTCTCTCGCCGCTCGTTGCCCTCCAATTTGATTGGAGTACATTTAATTTTGAGCTAGGGTTTTGTCGACGGCGGCGCTGGAAACGACGGACTGCTAGGGATCATCGCCTCCATCTTCATCCCCTCCACCTTCATCCCATCCAGTTTTTTTATTTGCATCGCTAGGGTTCATCGCTAGGAAGTGGCGGAGCTTGAAAGAAAAAGTCGGGCGGGTCAAACTATAGTTGTCTAGAATTTCACCCTTTATGTGAATTAACAAGTTATTAGCAAGATTCTCATCTTCCACCTTATTGCGCAATTTTGTCTTAATTGTTGTTGTAATCTATAAATATATATTGGGTAATACATTTTCACCATCTCACATAAATCGCTAGTTTTGAATCTTCTGAATTTGTTTCATTTGAAGTTAAAAGTGACCAATAACATGTGAGAATGCTTCAATAGCCACAAAAAGTAGTTGAATTTGGACAGAATACACCATGCATCTTACTCTTTCCTTTCTCTGTTTATGTATATGTTGGTTTTCTTATGAATCATCGTAAGCATATGAT
The DNA here is from genome assembly GCF_056163025.1 of Triticum urartu. Taxonomy (NCBI): domain Eukaryota; kingdom Viridiplantae; phylum Streptophyta; class Magnoliopsida; order Poales; family Poaceae; genus Triticum; species Triticum urartu. The sequence goes on from NC_141875.1 coordinate 27,388,056, forward strand.
CTACCTATCATCAATTACTCCTTTTAATATGCATGCTTAATTGTAAAATTCTACTTGATAGATTAAAAAAATTAGGTAGTGGCAATTGCTATTGTAGGTCACCAATTTTTTTATTAGCACTAAGGCCCACATGCTATCTAGTTTGCAAGGCCATTGTGATGCTATCTATATTTTTGTATAACCTATACTTGTTATTATTTTGAAGTTACAGCCATGAGTAGATGGAACAACCACTACGAGTCATCGTGGAGCTTCATGGCCTATGAAGAAGTTGACAAAGGCAAAGCGAGCACCCTCAAAGTCCATTATGGAAAGGAGGGAGAGAGAGCAACAAGAACAAGTTGTGTGAGATGAAGATCATTCTTCATAGTGACATGTAATGCGTGCATATATATGTAAGTAGTTTGAAAAGTGTGTTGAAGTTTAATTGATCACTTGTGCTTGTAGCTAGCTAGCGGATCACTTTTGCTTGTAGGTAGCTAGCTAGCGGATCACTTTTGCTTGTAGGTAGCTAGCTAGTTAATCTGTACTGTTTGTTGATTTGAAGTTACCACTAGAAGTTTAAATGGCTGCACATATATTAATAGCTGGGTATATATTTTTATTACCAAAAAATACAAATTGCTGGCATTGGTGCACAATAAACGCCATAGCCAACACAATATATTGCTGGCGTTAGCCACGTGGCACGCTATCAGTACTCAAAATACTATTGGTGTATCTGGCAACGCCACCACTAAATGTTTTCACTGGCAGCATATAGGTGGCGTTGGGCATATACGCCAGTAAGATTGTTTTTGGCATGCCATAGCTACGCTTTTTTTCACTAGTGGCATTTCACCACCACATACTCTAGGCCACAGATGCAAATATGACCTAAGAGAAGCTACAATTTATGAGGCAATTTCCGTGTTCGAGAATGGCGTTTTGGCACATGGGAGCACACACTCCTGGTTTTTAAAATCTGTTTTAAACATATTTTGAATCTCATAAAATTTCAAAGAAAATTTGGTGCGTACATCTCGATATTGTACATGCTCACAAAGTCGATTCGCAATAAACAACAACTTATGTGTCGCGTGTGAAAAAAAACAAAATCCGGTTTTAAAAAATGCTTTTCACAAGACATCCTTTTTGTCTTTTTTACACAAGCCACGAAAAATTGGTTTTCTCGAAAACGTGACGTGCACATATATAATGTTGAGATGTATGCGTCAAATTTTTATTTGAATTTTTTTCACATTTTGAAATATATTTTTTAGCATGTAGGAGTGCGTGCTCCCGGGAGCACCAACGGATTTCCGTGTTCATCGTGCTATTTCTTATATATTTTACCGATTGTGCAATAGTTTTTGGACCAACCTATTAATAAAGCATCAAAAACACCTGTTGCATGTCTTATAATTATGCCGGTAAATCATAATTTTTTGGTATAGAATATCTCTATGTAATTTACAGATTTGATAACTATCGTGTTTTCTCACTTTGAATACCCATGTTTTTTGTGATCATAGTATGATAAGTATGGTTGATAATACTATTTGTCTTATTTTAAATCAGTAAAGCAATGATACAAAAATTCACAAGGAAACAACATATTAACGTCATTACAAAAGGTGGAAATAATAAAATAATAGTGCCTAAATTTTTGTACCAGTCTAATATAGAGTAAAATATAGAGTACAACAAGTTAGCAATTATCGTTCCAACATATGAAATGGATGATTTCTTTTCTTGGAATCTCACCAAAAGTGGTACGTTTTCTGTTCCTTCGGTGTATCATGCAAAGTGGGATTATCAATTTGGACATAAGTTGCCAAGTGCTAGTGGGATGGGTGCTTCGGTTTCTAATTGCACATGAGACACTACTTGGAATCTATGATGTCCATCAAAGGTGAAAATCTTCATATGGAGAGCCCTTCTTGGCGTATTCCTTGTCGAGCGATCCCAGTGGACATACATTTGAAAGTGGCGGCTCAATGTGCACTCTGCAAGGCTGATGTTAACACTATAAGACACCTTCTATTTGATTACTCTATGGCCATGGAACTATGAACCTTATTAGGACTTGATGATGTTATTGGGAGACCTTGTCTTGTGGATCGAGCTGGGGAAGCTATAGGAATACCTGCTAAGCATCCCAGATGATGCAGTCTTGGTAATAGGCCATTCAAGTTCCAAAGGAATTGTAGCAACAACAACTTGGTACTTATGGTGGGAATGCATGAAATTTTATCATGGTGAACAATGCATTAAAAATCTCAAGTGTGCTTAGCTATGAAAGCTCTTGTTGCAATTTTGTTTCTAGCCTGCTCCCCAGAGACTATGGTTAGAACAAGGGCCTTAATGAAATCACAAAAAGATTATGTGGAGTTTAATGTGGATGCCCCTTTTGATGCAGACTTGTTATAATTAAAGGGCAATCTGTTCAATATTGAGGGATTCAAATGGAAAATTTATCGCAACAGCCAATGAGAAAATTGAGTTTTTTATGATGCTTTCACAACAGAGGACTTATCACTCAGGTTTGCATTGGCATGAAATTAGGACACACGTTTGGTAGTAAAACTGAGATCAACTCAGATAATTTGGATGTGGTTTCAACGATATACAAGAGAGGCACTCATCATCAGCAACTAAGGCCTTAACACCCAAGTTTTGCATGAACTTGGCACACACGTGTAGTAGTAATAAGATTGAGATCAACTCGGATAATATGGATGTGGTTTCAACGATACAAGAGGGGCACTCATAATTAGCAACTACAGCTGTTTTTTATGATTGTTTTTCCATGTCCCTAGAGTTTACCCATGTCATATATGAACACTGTCTTAGGAAATGTTATACTATAGCACATGAGTTAGCTACTTTGGATATGTTATTTCCTCCTAATACCTGGCTACATTCGGCCCAACGTCTGTAATTCCTATGTTTGTAAACTATGAAACCATTCTCTACAAGAGCTCTCTTTATTTATGCTCCATGGTTTTTCAGAGGAATATTTGGGTTATGTGTACCTAGTCATGACTCGTGGCATGAGAATGTCAGGTTGGAAAATAATAATCAGTGTTTAGACATTCTTCATTTGCATATTCTTTCCCGCGAAGACCATGACACACCTGACCATTCTTATATTTACTGAACATTGTAATTAATATAGACAATTCGTATGTTTATAACTATTTATTTGAACCTCCGGTGGAGCATGACATCATCAACCTCTAGGAAAAATAATAATTGTTGCGTCAGAAACATATGTGCCACTTGTCAGGAAATATAGAAAAGAAAGCAGATCCTCAGACAAATTCGTACTCGAGACTTTGTAGCAAATTATGTTGTTTTAATGGAAATCAGGGCGGACCTTTCTTAGAAAGAAACAACTTACCTATTAGGTGTTGATGTAAAATTTTAATAATGTTTATGTCGCATCAAAATGATAGATATGTAAAAATGTTTTAATGTCTCGTCTCTACATTCGAAGACCCACACATTGGAAACACTTAAAAGTGCCATTGCGTAACTGTGTGGCCTCTTGGCCATGCATGCTAATATGTTCTAACAGAATCTATAATTTATGAGGTACTCTTCATTAGGCTGTTTTTTATATGTTTTTATTCATTGGTTTATATAGCATGGGACCAACCTGTTAATAAATCATTTTTTGGTATACCTTATCTGTATTTCTTTTCCAAAGATTGACTTTTCTCGCTTTGAATACCCATGTTTCTTGTAATCATGGTACATGAAGTATGGTTGATAATACTAGTTTTCTTATGTTCAATTGGAAAAGCAACATTTCAAAAATTCACTGGGAAACAACATATTAATATAATTACTAAGTGAGGTTAAGTAAATTATATTTCCTAAATTTTGTAGCAGGAGAATATGGTACAATAAGTGAATTGGCACCTTTAGAAGGCTCACCTACCAATCATGTCCAGTCGATATGCTAGTTTCTATACATAGTTCCTAAAAGACAAGCTATACTAATATTTCACTTGCTATTTCTTTACGAAGAATCGTTAGCCAAAAAAGACACGTGGGGTGTCAACAACTAAAAGGCTCCATGTAACCAAGTTTTTTGACCTTGCCACATGATATTTAATTAGTTTTGGCAGGACCACATTCTTTTGTTGCTCATACTTTGTTTGTCGTTGATGATCCAAAGTTCCCCGTGCTTCCTAGTCCTATGAAAAAAGCCATTTTGGCATTTCATTGAGATTTTTTAATTTAAATGCTATGTTTTGATTAATCCACCAGGAAGATGAGGGAGAACTGCTCTAGATTTTGACCTCCAAGTACCATACTACAACTTTGGATGAGATGTTGGATGCTGGTGTGGGGGCCCCTGGTAGGTGGAAGATTTGGATTTTGGTGTGTGCTGGGTGGGGGGGAGGGGTACGACATGAGAGTGGGTGGATGAGATGTAGTGTTAGAACATTGCTTTATATGATGGGAACGACTGGTGGGTTATATAGAGGGCAGTGGACTTGTGGGTTATATAGATGATAATCTTGGGTATAGTACATGGCCATTGCCATCAGGAAAGTTCCATGTAAATAAGATACCTATTTGAAACCTACATTTTTGTCAAGTCCTATCACTAACTATTTTGTCCATCCATCAACACTAAACCAATAATAACAAACTATTCTGTTATAGCTAGTGGACTTCCACAGAACTACTGAGCTTAGACATCATGCTTGAGTAGTTTTTGCCTTACAAGTTCCAACTCACCGGAAATACGGATTTTCACATGAAAATTTAAAATAATTATGGAGCAAGAATGCATAAAAAATTGTCACCCACCTAGCTTTCATGTCGTAGGGAGTTCTTTCTCGGTTGGTTGGCGAAGGTGATGTATTCCCTCCATCCAAATATATATGACCTAATACCTTTGTTGAGGTTGCCAGATAAAGCAACAATATATAACATGCATGTTACAAAAAGTGCATTGTCAAATCCATATGTTAAAAGGCGTTTCCAGTAACATAATTGTATATCATAGATCGCATATATTATAATCTTATCAACGATCAAAGACAACCTCGAAAAACATATTGGGCCTATATATTTGAATGGAGAGAGTACAAAATAATGTCCAGTTCGAATCATCATGACGCTGCTTGGAGCTCCCCTATGACAGTTTTGGCTCACCTTGGATGGTTGTGTAATTGGGCAAACTCAGCCAATGACGGCTATGTTTTCTAATGCTCCGTGGTTTTGAGGGGAACATTTCACTTATTCAAACAATCACTCAATGCATTGGGCTTAGTCATGACTCGTGACATGTGAATGCGTGACTGAAAAAAGATTTTAGTGCGGGCACTTTCTTCATTGGAAAGTTAACAAGTAACCAAGTTTGGTGGGTACGCCACATGATATTTATTATTCCCATGAAGAGATGTTAATGTTGCTCATGCTATATCCATCATGACCGACCACTTGAGGGGACATGGTGGTGGGTAGCAAACGTGACACTCGTGGCGGGAGGTGGCGCGTATCGGCATATTCGATAATCAATTTCGAGGCAGCAAAGATACCGCAGGTGGTACCTTTTAGGTTTGGCAATCTAGCAGATGGTGTTAGTGTGCCTATTTCCTTGTGGACGGAAACCTTGAATATATATGGGCGATACTCCCATCATGTTCGTATGCTCATGGACTATCGCAATGCGATTTCTTAAATACATATATAACTTGGTTCTAGCTTTGGTCGTCTACCAAGCCATGTCTTCTCAAACATACCAGCTAAGTAATTAGAATGGCCACTAGAAAAACAATGCACAATCATGATTCGAAACACTGTTTGGACGTCGGTATTGTCTTGTGTAAGGGAGTAGAATGCATGAAGGTCAAGAGATAGATTGAACAGACGCTTCTCAGTCTTCGTGTTCTGAACCATACTCTGTCTTAGTATCTTTTGAGAAAATGAACTAGTCTACCTCTCTCCTTGTTACAATAGTGAGTGTACATTCATGGAGAAGATTTCCCACAAACCCATGCAGGTGGCATTTGACCTTTATTTATAATGCATTTGCCTTTGCATACTTGCAGCATTTATACCACATCAGCTACCGTTAGGTCATGGAAACAACAGAGTAGGTATATGGATCTATGAGATAGCTGATATTATGTGCCATGTGCGAACTACTATCTCAATTGTCGTTAAAAGGCCCTATGTACACACCCCTCCCCCCTCTAAGATCTCCACATATCACACAACGAACTTGCAAACACAGATCAGTAGTCATACTCTAGTGTGTATAATGAGAGTTCCAAATTAATTTATGTCACCATCAAATCTTGTCGATTCATCAACCAAAACTAGTAGTCCAATAGTTGGAAATGCCGAGATGTAATTCCTTCTCGGGATCTCACGTATAGGAGATGGATGCATTAAAAAGTTAGCAAGGACATGTTGAAACGATAACGCGCGAGACACACACAAAACAAGTCTTCCCACCCCAGTTCCCATTGTTTAAGTCCCGATCGATTAGGGCCCAGTTCTTTTGTGCGGCTTCAAAATAAGCTTCCTCTCCCCAGTTTAAAAACTAAGCCATTCCTGAAATTTATTGAGACTTCTAAATTAGATATCCCATGACTAGTTTGAAAGCCCCAATGAATAAAAGAGGTGGCTTATGGGATAAACTGGGTAGGTGGCGGCTTATTTTTTAAGCTGCCAAGAGAACTGGCGCTAGGTATGTCCAACTACTAACACATGCCTTCTGTGGCTGATCTATGCTCGGCTCATCATTTTAAGATTTGGCACCCACTGGTGGTGGCATTATCTAGTGTGTCAGGATTGTGCCTCCCATAGTGAACTCTGTAATGGCTACACTATAAATTCATCAACCCCAAACACCCAAAACATGTCGCCACTACCTCCTCTAGGCCACACATTTTCCAATCTAAACATGTCTATAATTTATGAATCTATTATGCTAATTTTTATAGATTTTTGCATTGTTTTGTATTTTATTGGACCAACATATTAATAAATGTCAGAAAGGCAAGTTGCATGTGTTATATACACTAATAACTCTTTATTATTTTGCATGGTTTATCATAATACGATTTAAAATTTGGCCAAAGATTGCCTTTCATGGCTTTAAATACTAGTGTTTTCGTAATTATCCAGTAAGAAGTGTGGTTGATAATGCTCTTCGTCTCATCTTCAACCGGCAAAGAAACAGTACAAAGATGGACGAGGAAACATCACATTGATATTATTACTAACGGATGATTTAATTAAATAGTATTTCCTGAATTCTATAGCGGTAGAGTAAAGTACAGTTAGTGAATTCTCACCCCTGGAAGGGTCGCCTACCAACCGTGGCCAGGCGACATACTAATTTCCCGTAATATAGTTTATAAAAAGACCACTAATACTAACTCTTCACTTGCTTACCTGTTTTTTTAGAGAACAGTTATTAGCCAAAAAAAAGACATGTAGAGTGTCCGCTACAAAGCCAGCAAGTAATCAAGTTTGGTGACCCTGCCACATGATACTTTTTTTCCACATTTGGACATGTTTGTGTTGCTCATGCCTTAATCATCATTGATGATACGGACTTCCCGGTGCCTCCTAGTTCCATGAAAAAACATCCATTTGAGCTTCTCAAAATACTATGTCCACCTGGAAGATCAGAAGAACTGTAGATTTTGACGTTCAAGTACCATACAACAGCTTTGGACGAAATGTTGGGTGGTGGTGTGTGTAGTCCTGAAGGGAGGGGGATTTAGGTGTAGGTGAGTGCTAGGGCAGAGCGAGGGGGTGGATGGTGTCTAGGACATCACTTTTTTAATATTTTATTGACGAGAGGACATCGCCTTATTTATTTATTTTGAAGGGAGGACATCGCTTTATATGATGGGGATGAACTGGTGGGTGCCTTTGCTGTCACAGAAGAGTTTTCTTTAAAAACATCTATCCACAATGTCTAGCTATATTAGTACATATATGCAAGAAAAAAAGCGAAAAAAGCATTACTCATATCTATCTACCACGAATGAATGTGAAAAAACGGCAGATTGAAAACCTCCCTTTGTGGCTATTCGTGTCACAACTCACTACCGACTTTAGTATCCGTCAATGACACACCATCAACAATAGACAATTATTCGGCAGAGGTCCTTCACGGATTATGTGATCTTATACACCATGATGGAGAAGTTTTGGCCTTCCCACTCGTTGACAATCCGACTTTTTCACAAGAAAATTTTGAGAAATTTGGAGGCACATATGTAGAGGGGATAAGGCCACTAACCCATATTTACAGGTACCAAGGCAAAAGTTAATGCGTGCTTAAGTCAATATTGCAAGCTAGCTTGTGTCCTTGTTTGCCATATAATTAATGTGTATTTTTCTCTCCCACCCGCAGCAAGTCAATGCTCTCACTCTGGTTTTGATTAATGAGGCGCATGCATGCCAACCTTCTCACACCTGCATGCATGCAAAGTATAATTAATGTCCTTCTTTGCTAGTAACACTAGTAAAAAAAGGGACATTTGTCCCGGTTCATAAGGCCCATCTGTCCCGGTTGGGGAACAAGGACTAAAAGGTCGTTACTAATGCCTAGTCCTTTAGTCCCGGTTCTTATACGAACCGGGACAGATGGGCCTCCACGTGGCCGGTGCTGCGAGCCCAGGCAGGAGGTCCTTTAGTCCCGCTGGTGGCACCAACCGGGACCAATAGGCATCCACGCATCAGCTGTTCAGGGGCTAAGGTTTTTGTTTTTTTTCTGAAGGGGGGGGGGGGATTTGGGGGTTTTATATGGTTAATTAAGGTGTTTCATATATTGCGTTAGGTATCTAATTAATTAATAGAGAGAAGTGTCCTCTCTTATCTCCGTGCTTGGTCGACGCTACGTACTATACGTATAGAGAGGCCCTCGACACGCTAGCTAGTAAGAAAATGAAGGAAACCATTAAGTACAGAAGTTCGTCATGCATACCGAGAGAAGTGATCGACCTCTCCTTCTCCGAGGGATTGGTCGAACAACAAGTTTTCATATTATCTATCCGACGCTATTGGCTACATACATATACAATATGTAGAATCTCTTACAATCCCATAGCTAGCATCTGAAATCAAGTTCCACATGGTATTCTCCGGCTTTATTGATGACGTGGTCAAGAAAGAATCCCGCTAATTCCTCTTGAATTGCTTTCATGCGATCTTCTGGTAGGAGTTCATTCCGCATCTCCCACGTCTAATTTGAAGAAGGGGGTTAATACATATATATGAATGAAACTCAACAAAAATGATGGTGTAATAAAATGAAATTGTGAATATTATTGCTTACGCACATCAAATTGTCTTTTAGAGTAGCCCCGCTTATCTTTGCAAGTCGCGTTGTAGATGAACTCGCACACGTAGTATCCACAGTAATCATTGCCTTGTTCCTGCCACAAGCACTTTACGAGAAATAGAGGTCAATCAAACTGATAATGAAGCATTATAAATGGCATTGATGAAAAAGTAGCAAGAATCAACCAGAGATGCGTGGAACTAGCTAGCTAGTAGTACTTACTTTCGGGTATGTATATTGCAGCTCCTTCGGCAGTCCCAGAACTTCTTCGGTGAACTTTTTCCAAATCCTGCAAGATAAAGGAAATAATTATTACTTGAGATATCAGGAAATGAACAAAACATTGCCGATATGGTGCGATAATGATCGATTGAACTTACTCGTTGAGAATTTTAGTCTTGTCCGCAAAGGTCTCGGGATCTTTTCGTCTCGAGTCTAAGACGGTTACTAGTCCCTGCTCAAGCTTAATCTCCAGGAGAATATAGTGGAAGCTGCGCACGCATGCATAACTCATCAATTACATTACTATAACCTCGCTCAAGTAATAAGGGAAACCGAATATGCACAAGACAGTAACATTCACTTGAAGTTGTAAGGAAAGAGTATTTTATCTTTGTTTTGATTTATTATTAATGATTTGAGCAAGATGGCCTCAACATCATCGGCGTTCTTTTTAACCTCGAATTCATATACGAGATTTGTGTTAATGAACCCAATATCATAGATTTCTGCTTTTCTGCACTCGACGATCTTCAATCTGCATAATATAGTGAGGATAATCATATATACATGCAATGAAAGAGCTGAGCTATATATATAGACTTAATTTCATAAGTAGTACTTACAGACAGTAGCAAGTGACCTTTAATTTATCGAGGGCCTTTTGATTGAACCACTGGAAGAACTCCTCAAATGGAACAGTCAACAAATCAATTCCAACGAGGTCGTGCTCCTCTTTAACTCTCAGATACAAAGTATTCGTCCCTCCAGACTCTCTGCATGTTTTCATGTACCAACCATGGAATCTTCGCATCATCGTTGTTAGAGATTTTTCATCTTTGACAAAAGGCTTCCCGTAATGGTATTGGTGTTCTTCCACCTCCAAGAAATTATATTGTACATCGTCGGGCAGGTAATCTTCAAGATTTCTATAACCGGGCACCATCCTCGGATCATTAGCGATGATATTGCTAGACAACTTGAGCGGGGGGCACGATTGGTCTGCTTGTTCGCCGAGCTGGGAAATTTTTTTCCCAACTCGTCGTTCTGCTAACCTTCGATCACTGATAGTATTTCCCGACCGCTCCGCTTCGATATATACCTTTGAAGTAATGCGCTCATAGTTGTTTTTCAGCGGGGACTTTGGTGGTTTCCTCGAGGCATTGATAGTGCTCTTTGATTTCACAGGGTCTACCTTCTCCTCTGGAGGTGGATGTCTCTTTGCTTTCACCCCTTCAGAAAAGTCCTTCACTTATTTTTCCATGATCTTCGCGTTTTCTTCCACGGTCCTCTCGTACGGTAACTTCTCTAGAGGCTTGAGAGGTGGACCGAATCTGTATTGCCTCCCACCTCTGGGTGTACTACTAGACGCCGGAGTAGACGGAGCGGCTGCGGCGGTCTTCTTTCATGCTTGCTTACGAGGCGGGGGACTACGACGCGCCGGAGCAGCCGGGGCGGCGGCGGGTCTCTTCCGCCCTTGCTGGCGAGGCGGAGAAGGAGGAGGCTGATGGCTGCTCGGGCGCGCCAGCGCATGCGGAGAAGGAGGCAGAGTGCCGCCACACGCCGGAGAAGAAGGCTAAGTGCCTTGATCACTCGCCAGAGGAGGAGGCGGAGTGCCGCCACGTGCCGAAGAAGAAGGTTGAGTGCCCTGATCACTCGCCGGTGGAGGAGGCGGTGGAGGAGGCGGAGTGCCCTGACTCGCCGGAGGAGGAGGAGGAGGAGGCGGAGGCGTCCAGTTCGGAAGGTTGATGAGCTCCTTCATCCACAGGCATGGAGTCTTCAGACAAGAACCCAGCCGAGTCTCCCCGTCACCCGTAGGGTGGTCAAGTTAGAGGTCATCCAATCCTTGTGTGATTTCATCCACCATCACCCTAGCATATCCTTCTGGAATCGGCCGGCAGTGAAAAGTTGCGCCAGGTTCAGGAGGTGCAACAGAGCCAACAGCCGCCTTGACTTTAAATTCCATCCACTGCGTCATAAGGTGGCAATTCTGAGACTCCGTGATAGCATCCATTGGGTAGCTAGCAGGAGCCGTGAAGACAGGCTCCTGAAGTAGCTCCGTAAGCCACGCTGCTTCTCCACTGAGATGGCGGGGTAGCTTCGGGTGTAGCAACTTCGGCAGGTCGCGTGCTGCGGGCCTCGTCTCGTTCCTCTAGTGCTTGTACCCTTGCGTGCAGCGCCTGTAGTTGGGTCAACTCCTTTTTCTTCTTCCTCTCCCAGCGTTTGTAACCGCCTGCGTCGGGAAATCCAGCCTTCCACGAAAGGGAGCCTGGCGTGCCTCGGGTCCGTCTGGGGTGCTCATGATTCCCGAGGGCCTCTGTGAGCTCATCGTTCTATTTGTCCGGAACGAACGTCCCTTTCTGCGCCTTTTCGATATACTCCTGAAGCTTCTCGATGGGTGTGTTCAGCTGCTCGTTGGTCCAAACGCACTTCCCTGTTACAGGGTCCAATTTTCCCCCAACCCCGAAGAACCAAGTCCTGCAACGTTCTGGCCAGTGTCGCGTCTCTGGTCCGATCCCTTTATCATTGAGGACATTCTCAGCCTTGTCCCACAACAGTCGGGCTTTCAGGTAGCCACCTGACCCCGTGAGATGGTGATGCTTCTTCTTTGCAGCATTTTTCTTGGTTGTCACTGACATCTTCGCTGCTCTCTCAGATTTCTTTTTGGTGACAAATGCGGGCCACTGATCTTTGTTCTTCTCAAATCGGCCGATGAATTCTGGGATGATTTCAGCTCATTCTTCCACCTCCTGAATAGCTCAGCCATCTTCTTAAGAGCATAAGCCTTGATCATTGGCTTTTTAACTGGATTCTCCGGATCCTCCTCTGGCGGGAAGGTGAAATTTTCTGCAGCGCGGTCCAAAGATCAGCTTTCTGCCTATCGCTAACATAAGCACATTGAACATAAGACACCTGCGAGTCTTTGTCTTTAGGCTTCAACCATTGCTCGATGCTGATCGGGATCATGTCCCTAACTAGACCCCGCACTGAGCATTAAATTTTTGCTTGGTCTGGAGGGGTTCAATTAGTTGGCCAGCGCGATCAATTTCGATGATCGTGTACCTTTCATCCGCGCACAACTTTCTCTTCGGGCTTCGTCTCGTTACCGGATTGTTGCTCGATCCGGAGGGCTAGAAAAGAAGAAAAAGAAGAGAGTTAATATGTGTACATACCAAAAACAATTAATGCATCAATTACACATGCTTAATTAATTAATATATATATATATACATGGCTGGACTCCGTTCGGTCACCGGAGCCGTCATCACGGTGTCCTTCCCCCTCCATTCGGCTGCCGGAGCCGTCATCACGGTGTCCTTCCCCCATCATTCGGTCACCGGAGCCGTCATCACGGTGTCCTTCCTTCTCCATTGTTTGATCATCGTCGTAGCCTACTTCTTCATCCTGTCTTTCCAGACCATCGGTGCATGTGTCGTTCAGAAACGACAAGACGGCATCACTTCCATGTGCGATTATCTCCCCCAACACCACTTCTATTGCTTCGTATCGGGGGTGTAGATCCATAGTTTCTGCAAATATTTACAACATGGCAATTATTATTCAAACATGACAGATGGATATATTAGTGGCAAACATAGAACTAGCTAGCTAAGCACAATAAGGAATCATATTAGTTGCCTGGCCTCGATGCTTCTCTAGGGTTTGGGGTGGCCTCGGCAACGCTTCAAGGGTTTGGGGTGGCCTCAACAACGCTTCAAGGGTTCGGGGTGGCCTCGACGACAACGCTCTTTTAACTTGGTAAATTTGCGTGGCCTCAATAGAGTTTGTCGATCGGGTAGGGGCGGAGCGGGAGGGGGTAGAAGACCGACATCGTTTTTTTCTAGGGTTTGGGTGTCCTCGAGAGTTTTTGTCGAGCGAGAGGGCCGGGGGGTGCTCCCGACGCCCCCCTCACTTTAACAAAGAACTACCTTAAAAAAGACTTGCTTCGCTGCGGGTGCTCGATCGGTGCGACGTGGACTCGATGGAAACACTATGAAAATGCAGTGGTGGCCGGGCCGGGCGGTTTTCTTTTCCTTCTTCATTTTTCCTTTGTTTTTTCTTATATGTTTGTTTTCGTTTTCATTCTACATTTTCGTACATATGAAAAAAAATATAGTTTCTATACAAAAGTGCACAATTTGTATGAACAAATTACGACATCTAAATTAACTATACATCTAAATAAATATAACTACACATCTGAAATTTTCTTAATCTTAAAACTAAACTAAACATAAACTAAAATAATATAACTACACATCCATCCATACATACATACATACACATACATATACATCTACATTATATATGAACAAAAAATACTAATTTTATGAACATAAAAAGGTCTATGAACAAAAAGACATCACCGGGATAATTGCTTTAACTAAAAAAATTCATATGAACTCACTAATTAAGGGGGCGGCGATCTACGAGGAGGTAGGGCACGGGGGTGACGGTGAGGGGCACAGCGATGGTGAGGGGCGCGGCGACAGGCGACGAGGAGGCAGGGGGCGGCGACGGCGACGGTGAGGGGCGCGGCGACGGGCGACGAGGAGGCAGGGGGCGGCGACGTCGATGCTGGTGAGGGTCGCGCGGCGACGGGCGACAAGGTGACGCAGGGGCGCGGGGCGGCAACGAGAGCAACGGCGGGGGCGGGGGCAGCCTGGTGGCGTCGATGTGCTCGGCGTCGTCAGGGGCAACTGGTGTGATGAACTCTGGAAAAAATTTAAGTGCCACTTATATACCAAGAGCATTGGTCTCGGTAAATGGCACAAACCGGGACCAATGCCCCCCTTTAGTACCAGTTGGTGCCACCAACCTGGACCAATGGCCGCCGCTTCCCACGCTTTGGTCCCGGTTGGTGGCACCAACCGGGACTAAAGGGGGGGCATTGGTTCCGGTTGGTGCCACGAATCGGTAACAATGCATCCCTTTAGTCCCGGTTGGTGTCACCAACCGGGACCAAAGGCCATGCACAGCATGGTGGTGCTGGGAGTTTTGTCCCACCTCGCTAGTCGAGAAGGGCGCGCAGTGGTTTATAAGCCCCACTGCCGCACCCCTCTCGAGCTCCTCTCCATTGCAGGCTTACGGGCCTAATTCTGACTGTAATGCCTGATGGGCCTACTGGGCCTTCTGCGGGCCTGAATCCTGGCCCATTGATGGGTTTCTAGTCGTATTCAGGCCGTGGTGGCCCAGTAGGTGGCAATTTTATATTTTTCCCATTTTTATTTTCTTTTTTGCTTTATTTTTTGTTTTGTTTCTACTTACAACAAAATACTTATTTATTTTATTTTGTTTCTAATTACTTATTTATTTTATTTGATGATAATTCTTTTTGCTATTAAAGTTTCTAACAAAAAAATTTCTTTATGAAATTTCTTTTTGCTTTTAATGATTTTAAACAGAAAATACTTTGATAATTTTAGTTGCATCAATTTTATATAAGTTTAGTTTCATAAATTTTAGAGGTTACTTATAATGTTTTGAGTAGAAAATACTTTGATAATTTTAGTTTCATAAATTTTATTTATGTTATCAAAGTTTATTTTATTTTATTTTAATTTGTTTCTACTTATATATTTTATTAAAGTTTATATTATTTTGTTTCAAATTACTTATTTATTTTATTTTATGATAATTCTTTTTGCTGAAAGACCCTGAAATTCGTATATATTATGCATTTACTAATTATTTTGAGCTATAAGACCCTGAAATTGAAAAGCACTACAAATGAACTCTGAAAAGGTTGAAAGTTGGCATGGTATCATCATTTCACCCACATAGCATGTGCAAGAAAGTAGAGAGGCTTACGGCAAAAACTGGATGCACTTCGTGTACAAAACGGACAATCTCTTTCGAAGTATCAGGGTTTCATACGGAAACTCGTCTGTTAGAAAGGGATTTCATTTTTTTGAACTTATTTGAACTCCATACTTTTTCTGTGTTCAAAATGCACCATTCAAAACCACATCATCAATTTTCAACCCTTTCTGACTTCATTTGTTATTTTTCATGCATTTACTGATTATTTTGAGCTATAAGACCATGAAATTGAAAAACACTACAAATGAACTCTGAAAAGGTTGAAAGTTGGCATGGTATCATCATTTCACCCACATAGCATGTGCAAGAAAGTAGAGAGGCTTACAACAAAAACTGGATGCACTTCAGGTACAAAACGGACAATCTCTTTCGAAGTATCAGGGTTTCATATGGAAACTCGTCTGTAACAAATGGATTTAATTTTTTTAAACTTATTGGAACTCCATACTTTTTCTTTATTCAAAATGCGCCATTCAAAGCCACATCATCAATTTTCAATCCTTTCTGACTTCATTTGGTATTTTTCATGTATTTACTGATTATTTTGAGCTATAAGACCCTGAAATTGAAAAGCACTACAAATGAACTCTGAAAAGATTGATAGTTGGCATGGTATCATCATTTTCAACCACATAGCATGTGCAAGAAAGTAGAGAGGCTTACGGCAAAAACTGGATGCACTTCATGTACAAAACGGAGAATCTCTTTCGAAGTATCAGGGTTTCATACGAAAACTCGTCTGTTACAAAGGGATTTCATTCTTTTGAACTTATTGGAACTCCATACTTTTTCTGTGTTCAAAATGCACCATTCAAAGCCACATCATCAATATTCAACCCTTTCTGACTTCATTTGTTATTTTTCATGCATTTACTGATTATTTTGAGCTATAAGACCCTGAAATTGAATAGCATTACAAATGAAGTCTGAAAAGGTTGAAAGTTGGCATGGTATCATCATTTCACCCACATAGCATGTGCAAGAAAGTAGAGAGGCTTACGGCAAAAACTGGATGCACTTCGTATACAAAACGGACAATCTCTTTCGAAGTATGAAGGTTTCATACGGAAACTCGTCTGTTACAAAGGGATTTCATTTTTTTAAACTTATTTGAACTCCATACTTTTTTGTGTTCGAAATGCACCATTCAAAGCCACATCATCAATTTTCAACCCTTTCTAACTTCATTTGTTATTTTTCATGCATTTACTGATTATTTTGGAGCTATAAGACCCTGAAATTGAGAAGTATTACAAATTAACTCTGAAAAGGTTGATAGTTGGCATGGTATCATCATTTCACCCACATAGCATGTGCAAGAAAGTAGAGAGGCTTACGGCAAAAACTGTATTCACTTCGTGTACAAAACGGACAATCCCTTTCGAAGTATCAGGGTTCCATACGGAAACTCGTCTGTTACAAAGGGATTTCATTCTTTTGATCTTATTTGAACTCCATACTTTTTCTGTGTTCAAAATGCACCATTCAAAGCCACATCATCAATTTTCAACCCTTTCTGACTTCATTTGTTATTTTCATGCATTTACTGATTATTTTGAGCTATAAGACCCTGAAATTGAAAAGCACTACAAATGAACTCTAAAAAGGTTGAAAGTTGGCATGGTATCATCATTTCACCGACATAACATTTGAAAGAAAGTAGAGATGCTTACGGCAAAAACTGGATGCACTTCGTGTACAAAACGGACAATCTCTTTCGATGTATCAGGGTTTCATATGTAAACTTGTCTGTTACAAAGGGATTCCATTCTTTTGAACTTATTGGAACTCCATACTTTTTCTGTGTTCAAAATGCACGATTCAAAGCCACGTCATCAATTTAATACATATAGCTCTCATGAATAGATAAGTGACCAAATTAATAGATGTTTATCATCACATTAAAAACAAAGTACATGCATAGTTCTCATTGAAAAACATATAGCTCTCCAGAGCATCTAGTTAAACCATACATTGAAACTATGTAAAACCTTTCAATGCAACAATAAATACGATCATAATCACAACCAAGGTAAAAATTGATCCAATGGCATAATGATACCAAGCCTCGGTATGAATGGCATATTTTCTAATCTTTCTAATCTTCAACCGCATTGTATTCATCTTGATCTTGTGATCATCGACGACATCCGCAACATGCAACTCCAATATCATCTTCTCCTCCTCAATTTTTTTTATTTTTTCCTTCAAGTAATTGTTTTCTTCTTCAACTAAATTTAACCTCTCGATAATGGGGCCGGTTGGAATTTCCAGTTCAACTACCTCCTACATAAATAAAATCTATGTCAACTTGATGGGCATAATTGTCATAAACAATAAATGAACCAAATAGTTATAAAAAATAATATATACCACATCCGAATCATAGCCAGGACGAGGGCCGACGGGAGCGGATGCCAAAACCATCGCACTATATAATAACAAGCAATAATAAAAGTAAGAAAATTAGACAAGTATCTATCTGAAGTAAGAATTTTTTCTTTCAGAAGAAGATAAGAGGCTCACCACGGTGGTGCGGGCGACGAGATCAGCGCGGG
The DNA here is from genome assembly GCF_056163025.1 of Triticum urartu. Lineage (NCBI taxonomy): Eukaryota > Viridiplantae > Streptophyta > Magnoliopsida > Poales > Poaceae > Triticum > Triticum urartu. The sequence continues at coordinate 27,405,969 of NC_141875.1, forward strand.
CGATCGACGACGGTGAGACGGGGATGAGACGTGACGGGCCGCTAAACCTAGACAAATCTCGGGGAAAATGGAGCTTGGAGGTTGAGCTTTGAGAGAAGAAAGTTTAACTAGCGTGGCTCGGACATTTCATCGAACACCTCGTGTGCATAGGAGGTGAGCTAGAGCACCCAAATGCCCTTTCCTCGCCAACCAGAAAAAACAGAGCACTGTGGAGTGCTCTGCTACGGCGACGGGGTATATATAGGCAACTGATTTGTCCCGGTTCGAGGCTGGAACCGGGACTAAAGCCCAGCCTTCTGTCCCGGTTCGAGCCAAGAACTGGGACCAATGTTTGTGGGCCAGGAGCGAGGCTCATTGGTCCCAGTTCATGCCTAGAACCGGGACAAATGGGTCCATACGAACCGGGACCAATGCCCACGAGGCCCCGGCCGCCCCCCTGGGCTCACGAACCGGGACAGATGCATCCATTGGTCCCGGTTCGTGGAAGAACCGGGACTAATGGGCTGGCCAGACCCGAACGAAAGCCCCTTTTTCTAGTAGTGTAAGAGTCAAACACTATCAATTCTGTCTCAATACTGTTAGTGGCTTTATATAGCTACAAATTATAATTTCGATAGTGCCTTATATATAAAAAGGGCCCTGATAGGTGCCGGCGCATCAGCCCAACTTTGGGCCGGTCGGGCCCGAGCTGTTCGATCTGGCCTGCCGCAGTCGTCCGATTCTTGCATCCCCCCTCGCTTCGTCTTTTCCTCTGGTCAACTCTCCCAGGAAAAACGTCCCTGTCCCAGCCAAACTTCCTTCATGTAGTTGCGCATGTGCTCCCTGACGAGCTTGCCGCTCCCCTCGACACTCCTTGCAACACCCCCATCCCCACCCCCATCCCCGCGTTGAAAAACTGGACACGCCGGCTTCCCCACGGCTGCAACACCGGCCGTCACGGGTCTAGCAAAACCGGTGGCCGACGAGTTACAAAACGATGAGTTTTTTCAAAGCTGGAATCGGCGATTTAAAACGATGCAACCAGCTGAAATGAAAGTTGCAACCGGCGATTCAAAAAGCTACTACCGGCAATAAAAAAAATGCAAACAAACTAATCAGAAGCTGAAAGTTGCAATCGGCTAATGAAAAAGCTACAACCGATTATTTGAAACTGGCACCGAAGATCCAAAAAGCTACAACCGGCTGATAAAAAAGCTACAACTCGTGATTTGGGAAGCTGGAACCGATGATTTCAAGAAAAGATGCAACACAAGCGATTTAAATAAAAAAAGCTGGAACGCGATATAGAAGGGTGCAACCCATTAAGCAGATTGCTACTACCGGCAATTAAAAAAGCTACAACCGTGTGGGCAATTTGATAACCGAATTCATCCCTGGGGAGAGTGGATCTTAGCGCTCCCGCCGCTCGCAAATTCCGTCGGCATGCGTGCGGCGTCGTCCCCGCCACACACAATACCACGTCTCCTGCTCCTACCGCGCGGCACCTGACCTCCAGCAACAACCAGCGGCAGCGCACGCAGCCACCCCCTGTTGCATCCAGAAGACAAAAGAAGCTTGCAGGAGTGGATTGGCAGTGCCACCGTAGCAGATTAGCCCCTCGAATTGATGAAGCAGGTCAGCGGCCTGGAGCTACGGGACAGGAGGAGGCCTTGGCGGAAGCAACGCAGTAGCTTGGAGCAGCCATGCTCGTGAGAGATTGAGAGTAAGTGGTGGGGGAGAAACACGGAAGGAAAGGATAATGAGAGGAGAGATATTTTCTGAATAGAGCGGTGCTGTGTATCGTACGATTGTACGCCAACGTGCGGCTCAGGGGAGACCGGCCGAGTGTTCAGCCGGCGCGCCGTCCCCAAACATTTATCATATAAAAATGGAGGTAGGACCAATTTCCTGGCAACAACACCAACTTAAGTCCTGCAACTGGGTGACGGCAAAAATCACAGCAAAGCCACACATGCACACAAGAAGGGCGATAAAGAGAATTCATATGAAATCTCAGAAATGCTTTCTTTCACATGATTATATGATACAAGAAGAAAGCAGCCACAACCAAACTACAGAAACACTGAAACATACTGGTAAAAGCTTGCTGGAGCTGGAACTTGTGCCGCACATCTAAAAAATACCTGGAGGTTGGGATAAAAATTCACAGCCCCCTATTCCAGGTGCCTTTCAGTTTCAACACATGAAAGACTGGTCAAAATCCAAAGAGAAAGGAAAAAACGAGGGGGCAAAACAGAGCAACCTGGCAGAAGCAAAGGCAATGTTCAGTGAAGGAGGGAGGGATTGATGAACTACATAGCTAATCCTACCGACCGTGGTGTATGGCCGCATAGCTAATCCTACTAGCTAGTACCTTCCGAGAGTGGTAGAAGTGGTGCTGATTGGGTAGTGGTAGCTAATCCATGGCGGCGTAGTTCCAATGATGAGCAACACCAGTTTCTTGGACGCGCGCCGTGTATGCCTTGTCACCGACCTCGTTGTGCCACACGGGAAGCTTTGGCATCTCGATGCCGGCTATATCTGGCCATTCCTTGGCCGGGCCAATCAAAACCCGACGCAAAAAACCCAGGCCCGAGCCCGGCCTGGCCCAACTGTCGGGCCTAAAATGGGGCCTGAGCCCGGCCCATCACACTAAAAGCCCGTTGGGCCTCAGGCCACGGGCCGGGCCTCTTCCTGAAATGGAGAAATCGACGGGCCCGGGCCTGGCCCGGCCCGGCCTTCAGGCTCAAAACCTAGGCCCGAGCCCGGCCCATGGACAAGGTCGGGCCGGGCCGGGTCGGGCTTTTTCGGGCCGGGTCGGGTTGGGCCGACCGGGCCGGGCTGCCCATGGCCAGGTATAATGCCGACCTTGTGTTGCGCGTAGGCTCCGTGGTACGCACCGTGGCCACCGGCGCTGTTGTGGCAGGCCTTGTGCCCGGCCTCATCAATTGCGGTGGGTGGCAGGTTGTGGTAGGCCAGCGCTGGTTTGCGATAGTCGGTGCTGTTGTAGGCACTCCCGTGGTTACTTGTATTGAATTCATACTCTAGCCAATTCATGCAAAAGTCTGAACTGATGGAGGAAGGCGGGCAATATATTTCAACACTCCCCCTCACGTCTAGTCTATTTTAGTCCTTAGACGTGGGATCGATGTAGGCCGCATAATCATTTTTATTTAATACTGCGTTGGCAGGGTCTTGAACTCAAGACCTCTTGGCTCGGATACCACGTGAAACATATTAGGAAGTGTTGAACGCTTTGCTCAGGCCGCATTGTATTATATAGAAGGTATGCCGTGGCTTACAAGGAAGGGATCGACCGAGAGAGAAAGATAGATCGATGCCCAGTTGGTTACAGAGAGGTTTAACAGAAGAAGAGATAAGAGAAAGATTACAAAGTTGAACCACTCTCCTATCTCTTTACAACTTGTTCTAACATTCCCCCTCAATCTGAACCGAATAAACTTTACCAAGGTTAAGATTGTTCTTGAACTCATTCAACCTTCTTGCAGTAAGATGTTTTGTGAAGCCATCAACAAGTTGATCACCAGTTGGTATAAAACGAATATCAAGTAGCTTTCCAGCTACTCTTTCTCTGACAAAGTGAAAATCAACTTCAATATGTTTGGTTCGTGCACGGAAAACAGGATTAGCTGAGAGATAGGTTGCACCAATATTATCACACCACAATCTCGCAGCTTGTGCAGCCTTGATCCCAAGCTCATATAGCAAAGTCTGTATCCATATTACCTCAGCTGTAGCATTAGCCAGAGCTTTATACTCAGCCTCTTTACTTGATCTAGAGACAGTGGCCTGTTTTCTTGCACTCCATGACACACGATTTGTTCCTAGAAATACAGCAAAACCACCTATGGACCTTCTGTCATCAGCACACCCTGCCCAGTCTGTATCAGAGTATGCAGTAACAAGCATAGACAATATAATGACTTGGTAATCTGAAGTCCAAGACCTCCTGAATATTTAAGGTACCTCAAAATACTTTTTACTGCAGTCCATTGAGTTGTTCTAGGTGCATGCAAATATTGACATACCTTATTAACAGAGTAAGAAATATCAGGACGAGTAAGAGTCAAATATTGTAGAGCACCAACAACACTTCTGTACTTTGTTGCATCTTCTAGTCCAAGCACCTCTCCACTTTCGACTGTAAGTTTTTCTGAAGTTGAAATTGGTGTACTCAGAGGTTTACAATTTTCCAATCCTACTCTCCTGACTATGTCAGTGGTGTACTTTTCTTGTGTAAGATGTATACCATTCTTTATCTGAGTAACTTCTATGCCAAGAAAATAATGAAGATCACCCAAGTCCTTGAGAGCAAACTCCAACTTCAGATCATTAAGCAAACAAGTGGTAGCATGTGCACTTAAACTAGCCACAATTATATCATTAACATAGACAAGCACAAAAATAGTGATATTATCTCTATGATAAAAGAACAATGAGGTATCTGCTTTAGATGGTGTAAACCCAAGTTGTTGTAGTTGCATGTTCAATCTTCAGTACCAAGCTCTTGGGGCTTGTTTCAAACCATACAAAGCTTTATCCAACTTACAGACATAGTGTGGTGCACTTTGGTCCTCATATCCTGGTGGTTGCCGCATGAACACTTCTTCCTCAAGAACACTATGAAGAAACGCGTTCTGAACATCTAACTGTTGTAAACTCCATCCTCTAGAAACAGCAATAGATAGTACAAGTCAAATAGTAGCAGACTTAACAACAGGACTAAATGTGTCTTCATAATCAATACCAAACTTCTGTTTGAAACCTTTAGCAACTAGTCTAGCCTTGTATCTGTCTATGCTTCCATCAGATTTTCTCTTTATTTTGTATACCCATTTCCAATCAATGATATTGTGACCTTGCCTTGGTGGTACTAGATGCCATGTTTTATTTTTCATGAGTGCATCATATTCATGATCCATAGCTTATTTCCAATCTTTATGTGCAAGAGCATCATGCAAATTAGTTGGTTCACCAATACTACTGAGAAAAGCAAGTTTAACTTTGTCATACCTGACCGTACCATCAGTGTATTCTTTTGCTTTGATAATACCTGACTATGACCGAGTATGTCGCTGAGGAGCCGCTGGTGTTGTAGGTGCAGAAGATCCCGGTGCAGAAGATGCTGTAGGAGCCGCTGGTGCTCTAGGCGCAGAAGATCCCGGTGCAGAAGATGCTGAGGATCCTGCGCAGAAAATCCTGGCTCCGGATCTAAGAAGGATTCGCGCACAGAATCTGCAGAGGGGCCCGGCTCATGATCCGAGGATGATCCTGACCCCGCAGACCCCGAAGGCGCCCCGCTGTCGGCGGCTGGCTCGATCCGCGGGCTCCCGGCTCATGAGGCGCCATGTGGAGACGCGGTTTCTCCCGCGCGTGGGCTGGCGCGTGGGGTGGCGGGGCCCACCAGGTGGAGACTGTCGGCCACAGCCACGTCAGGATGAGATGGGCCCGTGCTGGTGTGCGCCTGATTGGCTGCATGCCGATCTGCGTCGTATCATGTGACAACAGGAGCAGGGCTGACGCGCGGATCAGCGCCGGATCGCGCGTCGCGGTTGCCAGGTGAATCAGCCCTGTTTTCCACACCATTTTTGTCCTGCTCTGCACACATAAAGTGACGCCCCAATCTTGCACAAACATCATCGGAACCACTGTGTTCGGCAGAATATTGCACATAGTCACTTTTATTTAGTTCACCCTCGTGATCTGGAGGTAGTGCTATCTCAGCACGAAGAAGGGCTCCGACGTTTGGATGAAGTTTAGCAAACGGAAAGAGGGTTTCATCAAAAACGACATCTCGAGAAATATAAATCCATCCAGTTGCAACTTCTAGACATTTGTATCCTTTATGAAGATTGCTATAGCCAAAAAAGACACATTGAGTTGAACGAAGCTCATGTTTATGACGATTGTAAGGACGGAGATTGGGATAGCAAGCACACCCAAATTTTTTGAGAGAATTGTAATCGGGTTTTTGATGATATAACCGCTCTAATGGAGTGATGTTGCCAATAACTTTACTAGGGAGACGATTTATAAGATAGGTGGCAGTAATGAATGCTTCATCCCAATACTTGAGAGGCATAGACGCATGGGCAAGAAAGGATAGACCAACTTCAACAATGTGGCTATGTTTCCGCTTAGCGGAGCCGTTTTGTTGGGGAGCACGAGGGCAGGACACATGATGTTCAATGCATATGCTACGGAAGAAAGAGTTGAGCTTTTCATACTCCCCTCCCCAGTCACTTTGGACTGCCAAGATTTTTGTGTCAAAGTGTCGCTCAAAAAGTTTTTGAAACTCTTGAAACACAGAGAAGACTTCAGATTTGTGCTTGAGCAAATAAATCTAGGAAACTTGCTAAATTCATCAATGAAACTAACATATAATATATTTTTCTGCCAAAGGAATCTCTTGCATGACCCCATACATCACTAAAAATAAGTTCCAACGGAGCATCAGATACACTATTTGACTTGGGATAAGGGAGTTGGTGACTCTTGGCACATTGACAAGCTTCACAAATAGACTCACTAATGGGACTATGTGACAATGAGAGATTGCCTTTATTGACTACTTGTTTAACAATGATCGAAGATGGATGTCCTAATCTTTGATGCCACCTTGCCAAAGAGGGCTTGATGACGGAGAATTCTTGACGATGCTTGCGACTAAGTGCTCCAGATGTGATGGGGTAGAGACCTCCAATGCATCTACCGTGATGGAGGAGTTCCCTCGTTGCCCGATCCTTTATAAAAAAGTAATGATGGTGAGTTTCAAAGAAGATGTTATTATCATTGGCTAAACAAGACATGGATGCAAGGTTTTTTGTCAGCTTGAGGAACATGAAGTACATCTTTTAACACCAGATCACGTTTAAGTGTAGGGGAATTAATAAAATATTGACCAATGTGCTGGATATCCATACCTCCACCACTTGCGGTGTGAATCTGATCATTGCAGTGGTACTTTTCACGGAGGGCAAGCTGTTCTAGTTCACTTGTGACATGGTCCGTTGCACCAGAGTCAACGTACCAAACTCCTTCTCCTCCTTGTTCACGCATGGCGGCAGGAACATGACGAGAATCAGACAGAAAACTATCATCATACCTGTGCCAACAGTCCATGACTTCATGGCCTGCCTTCTTGCAGAGCTGGCACTGAGGACGAGCACGGGAGGAAGAGGGACTGCGGCTGTTGTTGGAGTTGAAGTCGCCACCCCCTGCCCTGTTGTTGTTGTAGCCGCCGCTGCCGCCGGTGGTGTTGTAGCCGCTGCTGTTGTTGTAGCCGCCGCTGTTGTTGTTTGTGTAGTCGTTGCCGCCACGCCCGCGCCCACCGCTGCATTGCCCCTGGTGACCGCGCCCATGGCCACGGCCACGAGACGAAGCGTTGGCGGAAGATTGATGAACGTGAGTGCCGTGAAGAAGGCTGAGGCGAGCATCGAAGCTCAAGAGCTGGTTGTACAGCTCCTGAACAGTGATCGGTTGCACCCGAACAGCAAGGGCGGAGACCACATGATTGTAGTCCATGTCCAGGCCGGCGAGGATCTTCGACACAATCTCGGGATCGGAGAGCGCGGCGGCGGTGCATGCTTCTTCATCGGTAAGGGTTTTAATTTTTCCAAGATATTCAGCCATGGTCATGTTACCTTTCTGAAGATTCGTGAGCTCGATGCGGGTGTTGATTGCTTGAGCTTGGCTTTGGACATCAAACATGGCATGGATCGCATGCCACACTATGGCCGGCGTCGGGAGCGTCGCGACCTGTGCCAGAATCTCGCGGGATAGGGATCCCATCAAGACTCCTTGGAGCTGCTGCTGCTGTGCATACCAGAGGGATCGGGCGAAGTTGACAACCAGTTCTTCCTTGCCGTCCTTGGTGATGGTGAGCGTGGCTGGCGGTGGTGGATTCTGCGCGTCGAGGTGGTCCTTCATCTGTGCGCCGTTGATCTGGGGCAGCACGATGGCCTTCCAGAGAAGGAAGTTACCCCTCGTGAGCTTCTCTTGCGGTGGCGATACGAGGAGGGGGGTGTTGGTGGAGGTGGAGGAGGAGGAGGCAAAAGCGGAGGATGAGGTGGTGATGAGCGCACCCATGGTGCTAGCCGTCATGGCGGCAGAGGTGGTGGACATGTAGCTTGGTCGCGGGGTAGCTAGATTCGATCTATTCCTTATCTATCGAGGAAGGGGCCCTGTTACCATATTGAATTCATGCTCCAGCCAACTCATCCAAAAGTCCGAACTGATGGAGGGAGGCGGGCAATATATTTCAACAACCTGTGTGGTCATGGTGGCGATGGTTGCCGAAGTGCTCCTCCTTTCGGTAGGGCCGCTCGCCGCCTTAGTCGTCTGTTCTGCCCCTGCCGAAACACGAGGTGAACTCCAAGAACACTTCTGTGGTGACTGAGCTGGCGACTAGACTATCTGGATTGCCACTAGCTACCGGAGGATGCGAGGAGGAGATGGGAAGGCATAAACTGGCTGCATTACTTGACTAGTGTTGTTCTTGATGCTTGGAAATGATGGTGTCTAGGTTTATATGATATCTCGTGTGGTGGTGATGGGTAGAGACGAGCTTGTGCTGGACGCGACGTGTTCATGAAGCCTAGGAGAAGCGAGTCCGGTTCGTCCTCTCCTCGTCTACACTGAGCGCGTGAGTTTGAGCTTAGGCACAGGTGGTGGTATTGGTGTGTCGAGGCCGTGCTCCTCCAACCCAAGTTCGCTGGTCTGATTTAGGTTGGCCATGCGTGGTAGGGTAGTGCGTCTCGCGTGTGGTCGTGTCCCAGGCTTGTTGCCTTGCGGACGACAACGTGACTGTTGATGACACCCCTCCATGTTCATTGATCCTCACAGACCCTTGAAACACGATTTCTTCAAGACAGATGGAACTTGGTTTCTATAATTGGTCGCCTGTCAAGTCTTTTGTTTTCTGAGGAAAAGTTTCAATCTATTCATCTGCACCAATTGTAGTACAATGAACGCTTAGAAATAATAAAAATTGCATCCAGTTTCATAGACCAATATGCAAGCCAGTACGTTACCCACAAAAAGCATAAGGAGAACCTAGTACAACGCCACGCTACGGCCTATATATATCATCTAAGATCCATGACAACACCCCTAGAAGAGAGAACGACGCTGTGCGTCGCCACTGCCGATTCCACACCGGACAAAGTTTTTCACTCGGAACCCACACACAGAAAGGAGCATCATGACAACGTCTTCAAGAAGAAAGTTGCGCCCGCGAGCGTCACCATCGTCCGCGACAAAGCGCAGAGCTTTTGCTCAGCAACTTCCCCATGCCAGCAGGAGGTCTCCAGGAAAACCGCGACAAGTAAAGAACTGTAGATCCGGATCAGGGCCCTGCCACTGCCAGAGACAAAGAACATGCTCAAGCCACCCGCCGCTCCACCGCTCGCTGCCTGCATGGCCAAGGGGGATAGCCACCACCATCCCCATGGTGCTCGCCGAAGAGCCGACCATGCGCTTTCTAAGGTTGCCGCCTAGGCATCCAAGGTATGAAACACCGCCTATCACCCACTTCAAAGTGCACTAACCATGGTAGGAGGGCCAGAGGCAACCCATCCACTCCTAGCTCGGCATCAAGCACTGGGCCTAGGTCAACGCCTCCGGTAGGAAACGGCCACACCTACGTCCCCAGCCAGCCCCGATGGACCGGAGAGACACAATCCAATGTCTGCCGATGACCGCCACGAGGAAAGCCCCAACCATAGTCCAGTAACATTGGCCCATGCTACGTCTTGAGCTTGCGTTGGTTTTCCCCGAAGAGGAAGGGATGATGCAGTAGAGTAGCGTAAGTATTTTCCTCAGTTTTTAAGAACCAAGGTATCAATCCAGTAGGAGGCCACGCTCAAGTCCCTCGTACCTTCACAAAACGACAGCTACTCGCAACCAACGCGATTAGGGGTTGTCAATCCCTTCAAGGTCACTTACGAGAGTGATATCTGATAGATATAATATTTTTGGTATTTTTGGTATAAAGATGCAAAGTAAAAAGTAAAGGAAAAGTAAAAAGCAAGGCAAGATTAAAGTGATGGAGATTGATATGATGAGAATAGACCCAGGGTCCATAGGTTTCACTAGTGGCTTCTCTCAAGAACATAAGTATTCTATGGTGGATGAACAAATTACTATTGAGCAATTGACAGAATTGAGCATAGTTATGAGAATATCTAGGCATGATCATGTATATAGGCATCACGTCTGTGACAAGTAGACCGAAACGATTCTGCATCTACTACTATTACTCCACTCATCGACCACTATCCAGCATGCATCTAGAGTATTAAGTTAAAAACAGAGTAACTCCTTAATCAAGATGACATGATGTAGAGAGATAAATTCATGCAATATGAAATAAACCCCATCTTATTATCCTCGATGGCAATGATGCAATATGTGCCTTGCTGCCCCTTCTGTCACTGGGAAAGGACACCGCAAGATCGAACCCAAAGCTAAGCACTTCTCCCATGGCAAGAACTACCAATCTAGTTGGCCAAACCAAACGGATAATTCGAAGAGACTTGCAAAGATAACCAATCATACATAAAAGAATTCAGAGAAGATTCAAATATTATTCATAGATAGACTTGATCATAAATCCACAATTCATCGGTCTCAAAAAACACACCGCAAAAGGAAGATTACCGCGAATAGATCTCCACAAGAGAGGGGGAGAACTTTGTATTGAGATCCAAAAAGAGAGAAGAAGCCATCTAGCTACTAACTATGGACCCGAAGGTCTGAGGTAAACTACTCACACTTTATCGGAGAGGCTATGATGATGTAGAAGCCCTCCGTGATGACGACCCTCTTTCGGCGGAGCTCCGGAACAGGCCCCAAGATGGGATCTCGTGGATACGGAAAGTTGCGGCGGTGGAATTAGGTTTTTGGCTCCATATCTGGTCGTTTGGGGGTACGTATGTATATATAGGAGGAAGAAGTACGTCGGTGGAGCATCGAGGGGCCCACGAGGCAGGGGGCGCGCCCTACGGGGGGTGCGCCCCCCACCCTCGTGACCGCCTCTCTGATGCCTTGGCGTAGGGTCCAAGTCTCCTGGATCACGTTCGGTGAGAAAATCACATTACCGAAGGTTTTATTCCGTTTGATATTCTGTTTCTTCGAAACACTGAAATAGGCAAAAAACAGCAATTCTGGGCTGGGCCTCCGGTTAATAGGTTAGTCCCCAAAATAATATAAAAGTGGAAAATAAAGCCCAATATAGTCCAAAACAGTAGATAAAATAGCATGGAGAAATCAAAAATTATAGATACGTTGGAGACGTATCAAGCATCCCCAAGCCTAGTTCCTGCTCGTCCTCGAGTAGGTAAATGATAAAAAAATTGATGCGGAGTGCTACTTGGCATAATTTCAATGCAAATCTTCTTAATTGTGATATGAATATTCAGATTCGAATGATTCAAGACAAAAGTTTATATTGACATAAAAATAATAATACTTCAAGCATACTAACAAAGCAATTATGTCTTCTCAAAATAACATGGCCAAAGAAAGTTATCCCTACAAAATCATATAGTCTGGCTATGCTCTATCTTCACCACACAAAGTATTTAAATCATGCACAACCCCGATGACAAGCCAAGCAATTGTTTCATACTCTAACTTTTTCAAAACTTTTTCAATCTTCATGCAATACATGAGAGTGAGCCATGGATATAGCACTATAGGTGGAATAGAATGGTGGTTGTGGAGAAGACAAAAAGGAGAAGATAGTCTCACATCAACTAGGCATATCAATGGGCTATGGAGATGCCCATCAATAGATATGAGTGAGTAGGGATTGCCATGCAACGGATGCACTAGAGCTATAAGTATATGAAAGCTCAAAAGAAACTAAGTGGGTGTGCATCCAACTTGCTTGCTCATGAAGACCTAGGGCAATTTGAGGAAGCCCAGCATTGGAATATACAAGCCAAGTTCTATAATGTAAAATTCCCACTAGTATATGAAAGTGATAACATGAGAGACTCTCTACTATGAAGATCATGGTGCTACTTTGAAGCACAAGTGTGGTAAAAGGATAGTAACATTGTCCTTTCTCTCTTTTTCTCTCATTTTTTTATTTGGGCCTTTCTCTTTTTTATGGCCTCTTTTTATTTGGGCTTCTTTGGCCTCTTTTTTTCTCGTCCGGAGTCTCATCCCGACTTATGGGGGAATCATAGTCTCTATCATTCTTTCCTCACTGGGACAATGCTCTAATAATGACGATCATCACACTTTTTATTTTTCTTACAACTCAACAATTACAAATCAATACTTAGAACAAAATATGACTCTATATGAATGCCTCGGGCAGTGTACCGGAATATGCAATCTGACAATGATGAAGTGTGTCATAATAAACGGAATGGTGGAAAGTTGCATGGCAATATATCTCGGAATGGCTATGGAAATGCCATAATAGGTAGGTATGGTGGCTGTTTTGAGGAAGGTATATGGTAGGTGTATGATACCGGCGAAAAGTGCGCGGTATTAGATAGGCTAGCAAAGGTGGAAGGGTGAGAGTGCGTATAATCCATGGACTCAACATTAGTCATAAAGAACTCATATACTTATTGCAAAAATCTAGAAGTTATCAAAGCAAAGTATTACGTGCATGCTCCTAGGGGGATAGATTGGTAGGAAAAGACCATCGCTCGTCCCCGACCGCCACTCATAAGGAAGACAATCAATAAATAAATCATGCTCCGACTTCATCACATAACGGTTCACCATACGTGCATGCTACGGGAATCACAAACTTTAACACAAGTATTCTTTAAATTCACAACTAATCCACTAGCATGACTTTAATATTATCACCTCCATATCTCAAAACAATTATCATGCTTCAATCTTTTCCTAGTATTCAACACACTCAAAAGAAAGTTTCACAAATCTTGAATACCAAGCATATTATTATTAAGCAAATTACCATGCTATTAAGAGACTGTCAAAATAATTTAAGTGAAGCATGAGAGATCAATAATTTCTTTAAAATAAATCAACCACTGTGCTCTAAAAGATCAAAGTGAAGCACATAGAGCAAAATTATAATGCTCAAAAGATATAAGTGAAGCACATAGAGCAAAACTACATAGCTCAAAAGATATAAGTGAAGCACATAGAGCAAAACTACTTAGCTCAATAGATATAAGTGAAGCACATAGAGTATTCTATCAAATTTTAATTCATGTATGGCTCTCTCAAAAGGTGTGTACAGCAAGGATGATTGTGGCATACTAAGACACAAATACACAAATAATACAAGACGCTCCAAGCAAAACACATATCATGTTGGTGAATAAAAATATAGCTCCAAGTAAATTACCGATGGAAGTGGACGAAAGAGGGGATGCCTTCCGGGGCATCCCCAAGCTTTGACTTTTTGGTGTCCTTGGATTATATTGGGGGTGCCATGGGCATCCCCAAGCTTAGGCTCTTGCCACTCCTTGTTCCATAATCCATCAAAAGAATTCACCCAAAACTTGAAAACTTCACAACACAAAACTTAAAGTAGAAAACTCGTGAGCTCCGTTAGCGAAAGAAAACAAAATACCACTTCAAGGTACTGTAATGAACTCATTCTTTATTTATATTGGTGTGAAACATACTGTATTCCAACTTCTCTATGGATTATAAACTATTTTACTAACCATAGATTCATCAAAATAAGCAAACAATACACGAAAAACAGAATCTGTCAAAAACAGAACAGTCTGTAGTAATCTGTAGCTAGCGCAAGATCTGTAACCCCAATAATTCTAAAATAAATTTCTGGACGTGAGGAATTTATCTATTAATAATCTGAAAAAAGAATTAACTAAATATCACTCTTCAAATAAAAATGGCAGTAGTTCTCATGAGCGCTAAAGTTTCTGTTTTTTACAGCAAGTTCAACAAGACTTTCCCCAAGTCTTCCCAACAGTTCTACTTGGCACAAACACTAATTAAACACAAAAAACACAACCAAAACAGAGGCTAAATAATTTATTTTTTACTAAACAGGAGCAAAAAGCAAGGAATAAAAATAAAATTGGGTTGCCTCCCAACAAGCGCTATCGTTTAACGCCCCTAGCTAGGCATAAAAGTGAGGATAGATCTAGGTATTGCCATCTTCGGTAGGCAATCCATACGTGGCTCTCATGATAGTTTCATATGGTAATTTTATTTTATTTCTTGGAAAGTGTTCCATGCCCTTTTTAATGGAAATTGGAATCTAATATTCCCTTCCTTCATATCAATAATCACACCAACCGTTCTAAGGAAAGGTCTATCAAGAATAATAGGGCAAGAAGGATTGCAATCTATATCAAGAACAATGAAATCTACGGGCACATAATTCCTATTTGCAACAATAAGAACATCATTAATCCTTCCCATAGGTTTCTTAATAGTGGAATCCGCAAGATGCAAGTTTAGAGAGCAATCATCAAAATTACGGAAATCTAGCAAATCACACAAAGTCTTGGGAATAGTAGAGACACTAGCACCCAAATCACACAAAGCATAAAACTCATGATCTTTAATTTTAATTTAAATAGTTGGTTCCCACTCATCATAGAGTTTTCTAGGGATAGAAACTTTCAACTCAAGTTTTTTTCATAAGATTGCATCAAGGCATCAACAATATGTTCCGTGAAGGCTTTATGTTGACTATAAGTATGTGGAGAATTTAGCACGGATTGCAACAAGGAAATACAATCAATTAAAGAGCAACTTTCATAATTAAATTCCTTGAAATCCAATATAGTGGGTTTAGCAACATCTAGATATTTATTTCTTTCAATCCCACTTTCATGAATTTCATCATAAAGATCTAAACACTCTGAATTTTTAGAACACCTTCTAGGTAAAGGAAGATCATATTCAGTTTCATAAAGATTCATATTGCAAAACAAATATTTAATAGGGTACACATCAATAACTTTTAGATCTTCATCTTGATTTTCATAGGAATTGGAAGAACACGCTTTAATAAAGGCATCTTTGGAAGCACGCATCCTAGCGGTTCTTTCCTTGCACTCATCAATGGAAATTCTCATGGCTTTGAGGGACTCATTGATATCATGCTTAGAAGGAATAGATCTAAGCTTTAAAGAATCAAACTCAAGAGAAATTCTATCAATGTTCCTAGCCAAATCATCAACTTTAAGCAATTTCTCTTCAAGCAAAGCATTAAAATTCTTTTGTGAATTCATAAACTCTTTAACACTATTTTAAAATTCAGAGGGCATCTTATTATAACTTCCATAAGAGTTGTTGTAGGAATTCCCATAATTATTAGAAGGATTACTAGGATATGGCCTAGGATTAAAATTCCCTCTATAAGCATTGTTACCAAAGTTATTCCTACCAACAAAATTCACATCCATAGATTTATTGTTATTCTCAATCAAAGTAGACAAAGGCATATCATTAGGATCATAAGAAACACTCTTAGTAGCAAATAATTTCATAAGTTCATCCATCTTTCCACTAAAAACATTGATTTCTTCTATCGCATGCACTTTTTTATTAGAAGATCTTTCAGTATGTCATTGAGAATAATTAACCATAATATTATCTACTCCCTCCTTCCATCTATATAGGGCCTAAGTTTTGAATCTCTCATACCAACGCTGTTGCATAAAAAGAGGAGCAAATATTGGGAATAGTACTTCATTAATCCCTCACACCGTCGCACGCAACTTCCTCTGCTCCTTTTTCTGCATGCAGCCAACAATAACTCCTCCAGTCCTGCATGCATTGGCCAAAAGAAACAGCTTTGTGGAGAAAAAAGGAGGAGGAGGCGATGTGAAGCACTCCTAATAACTGCTCTGTGCATGCATGCAAATCAATGCTGTCGCCATTGCGTTTTCACAAGCACGACCACGCGATTTGTGAGGGGGAATTAAGTGGGAGATGCATTGGTTAGCTCGTTTGGCCTTGTATAGATGGAAAAATGAAATTTGGGGTTAGGACTTATATAGATGGAAAGAGGGAGTAGGAGTTTAGTAGCATCTCCTAAAGTGATTTCCATAAAAGTGCCTCCCGCGGCCGAATCTAAAAGATTTCTAGATGCAAAATTCAATCCGGCATAAAATTTTTGTGTAATCATCAACAAATTCAAACCATGAGTAGGGCAATTACGTATCATTAATTTCATTCTCTCCCAAGCTTGTGCAACATGTTCATGATCAAGTTGCTTAAAATTCATAATATCGTTTCTAAGAGAGATGATCTTAGCGGGAGGGAAATACTTAGAGATAAAAGCATCTTTGCACTTGTTCCAAGAATCAATACTATTCTTAGGCAAAGACGAAAACCAAGCTTTAGCACGATCTCTAAGCGAAAAAGGAAATAGCTTCAATTTAACGACATCATTATCGACATATTTTTTCTTTTGCATATCACATAAATCAACGAAGCTATTCAGATGAGTAGCGGCATCTTCACTAGGAAGGCCGGCGAATTGATCTTTCATAACAAGATTCAACAAAGCAGCATTGATTTCACAAGATTCAGTATTAGCAAGTGGAGCAATCGGAGTGCTAAGGAAATCATTATTATTGGTATTGGTGAAGTCACACAATTTGGTAGTATCTTGAGTCATCGCGACAAACAAGCAAACTAGCATACGAGCAAACAAGAGCAAACGGGCAAAAGAGGCAAATAGAGAGGGAGGATAGAGAGAGAGGGCGAATAAAACGGCAAGGGTGAAGTGGGGGAGAGGAAAACGAGAGGCAAATGGCAAATAATGTAATGCGAGAGATAGGGATTGTGATGGGTACTTGGTATGTTGACTTTTTGCGTAGACTCTCCGGCAACGGCGCCAGAAATCCTTCTTGCTACGTCTTGAGCTTGCGTTGGTTTTCCCGGAAGAGGAAGGGATGATGCAGCAGAGTAGCGTAAGTATTTCCCTCAGTTTTTGAGAACCAAGGTATCAATCCAGTAGGAAGCCACGCCCAAGTCCCTCGTACCTGCACAAAACGATAGCTACTCGCAACCAACGCGATTAGGGGTTGTCAATCCCTTCACGGTCACTTACGAGTGTGAGATCTGATAGATATAATATTTTTGGTATTTTTGATATAAAGATGCAAAGTAAAAAGCAAGGCAAAGTAAAAAGCAAGGCAAGATTAAAGTGATGGAGATTGATATGATGAGAATAGACCCGGGGTCCATAGGTTTCACTAGTGGCTTCTCTCAAGAACATAAGTATTCTACGGTGGATGAACAAATTACTATTGAGCAATTGACAGAATTGAGCATAGTTATGAGAATATCTAGGCATGATCATGTATATAGGCATCACGTCCGTGACAAGTAGACCGAAACGATTCTGCATCTACTACTATTACTCCACTCATCGACCGCTATCCAGCATGCCTCTAGAGTATTAAGTTAAAAACAGAGTAACGCCTTAAGCAAGATGACATGATGTAGAGAGATAAATTCATGCAATATGAAATAAACCCCATCTTGTTATCCTCGATGGCAACGATGCAATACGTGCCTTGTTGCCCCTTCTGTCACTGGGAAAGGACACCGCAAGATCGAACCCAAAGGTAAGCACTTCTCCCATGGCAAGAACTACCAATCTAGTTGGCCAAACCAAATGGATAATTCGAAGAGACTTGCAAAGATAACCAATCATACATAAAAGAATTCAGAGAAGATTCAAATATTATTCATAGATAGACTTGATCATAAACCCACAATTCATCGGTCTCAACAGACACACCGCAAAAAGAAGATTACATCGAATAGATCTCCACAAGAGAGGGGGAGAACTTTGTATATATTGAGATCCAAAAAGAGAGAAGATGCCATCTAGCTACTAACTATGGACCCGAAGGTCTGAGACAAACTACTCACACTTCATCGGAGAGGCTATGATGATGTAGAAGCCCTCCGTGATGACGGCCCTCTTCCGGCGGAGCTCCGGAACAGGCCCCAAGATGGGATCTCGTGGATACAGAAAGTTGCAGCGATGGAATTAGGTTTTTGGCTCCGTATCTGGTCGTTTGGGGGTACGTATGTATATATAGGAGGAAGAAGTACGTCGGTGGAGCATCGAGGGGCCCACGAGGCAGGGGGCGCGCCCTAGGCGGGGGTGCCCCAACCCTTGTGACCGCCTCTCTGATGCCTTGGCGTAGGTTCCAAGTCTTCTGGATCACGTTCGGTGAGAAAATCACGTTCCCGAAGGTTTTATTCCGTTTGATATTCCGTTTCTTCGAAACACTGAAATAGGCAAAAAAACAGTAATTCTGGGCTAGGCCTCCGGTTAATAGGTTAGTCCCAAAAATAATATAAAAGTGGAAAATAAAGCCCAATATATTCCAAAACAGTAGATAATATAGCATGGAGCAATCAAAAATTATAGATACGTTGGAGACGTATCAGCCCAGGCCAGCAATCACGATGCCACATCCATGGCCATCGTCACCGATCTTCTCGACAGTGTGGCAATGTCACGACGACCGCCACCTTGCACCGTGTCCACACGGAGAGAAACCTCGCAATGCGTGGGCACCACCCAAACCGGCCCCAACCACACCCCTACCCAGAGTAGGAACCTTCAACCCACCTTGGGCAAAGATCTAGTCCGACTGAGCACGGGCCCTAGATGCAAGACGTCCATGATTTGGATAAAGGAGAAGGAATGGCGCCACCACTACCCTGCGTTGCCTACCGGAGCTAGGCCACCAGATCCGCGACGCCAAGGTCCCATGCAGGAATGCATCACTCTCACCACGCCCATCACCTCAACCCAAGGGTCTCTGCCATCACCCCGCTCGCCCGATGTGACCATCCACTAAAGGGGACGGCTTAGAATGAAGCTAGCACGCCACCTCTAGGTCCGACGTGCATCATGCCATGCCCAATCCCTCCGCCCACTGGATGGACGCCGGAGCAGGTAGGCCAGAGCCAATCGCACCGCTCCCCATCCGCTATCACTGATCACCACCAACAGCGGCCCAGAGGGCCCTGCCCAAGCCCCGCACCATAGGTGAAACCCTAGCAGGAACCCACACCGGATCTGGTCAGGATTCAGCCCGCATGCCTCTGCCATAAGACGACATACCCGCAGCCTCCGCACTTCGGCGCGCCAAGACGCCGATGCGCCACCCGGGTATGACCACACCGCCGCCCAAACGGCCTTCGCCGCACCACTGTGCCCAACAGCAGACAGGGCATCTGCCTTAGGCCACTGTCCGGCGCCAACAACCCGTCGAGGGGAGGGGAGGAAGAGGCCACGCGGCCGCTGCGCCAATGGGGCTTCCCCCATCGGTGTCGGCCGACGCCGGAAGGGGAGGAAGGGTGGGAGGGAGCTTTGGAAGGCTTGGCGGCTAGGGTTCCTCTCCTACTGCCCCGCGGGAGCGATGGAGGAAGTGGGTGGGAGGAGGAGGATATCAGACAATTTGGGAGGTGTCGCCAGGTTTGCTGCTTCAAACCTCCCCACCCTACACCTTTGCAGCTTCCGGCTTACATCCATGACATTGGACGATGGCAGAATCTTTGTGCCGTCTTCCCTTCTCATAGGACCCTTTTTTAAGCCGGCATCAGCAAGAGAGACATGTGGAAGATGGTAGTTGTGGTGTCGGGATTTCTGTGGCAACGATGTGGGTGTGAGCAATGGTAGGGTGATGGCAGTTGTTGTGGTAGTTGACTCTTTGACGTGTCCACATGATTGTTTCGAGTTGTTTGTTGCAGAGAAGTTGGACCTGATATGAAGGCTGATAGAGGTGGCAATGAATTTTTCTCACGGGCGCCGTCTATGGATGCAGGAGGAAAAAACCTCGGCACTCCATAAGTTGCAATTTCTGTAAGGGTGTTTTGGTAAGTGGATGTGTTTACTTGATATATGGCCTTTGGCCTATCCGCAAGAGGTGACAAAGCAGACATGAGATGCTATGTGCACTTACCCATGTGGCACTGTCTTCATACTTACACGGTCTATGAGAGATCAATTGCGATGAGTCATGCCGGGCGGTGCTGCGGCTGGTAGCATCCACTGGACTGTTTGAGTTTGGGACAATAATGCTTGCATGATCGGTTGTTGTGGCTTGTTGTGGTCAGCTATTGCGTCTCTGACAGCAAAAGACTGACTGTTGCCGATGCTCCATCTAGGTTCATGATACATACCAACTTGTTAGAACTCGGAACACAAGATTTCAAGAGAAGAATAATTTAGTCAGGGCATTTGGTGTTCAGCCAAATACTCACCAGGCAGATAGACTAACAAGCTTCACTCTGAAGATGAATATTTTTTTCTGGAATTTTTCATGGCAAGCCAAGCACAGCCCATATCCTAAAGACACTATGGATCCTAAAAGTAATGATTTACTGTGTGGCCTGTCAATCTACTGTGTGTACATTGCTCTAGGGAATATTTTGATTCTCACAACAATCATTCAGTTCACTGGACTGGGTCATGAGTCATGAGATCTATGTCTACACTTGCTTCAATAGTTTGAAAATGCTGACCATTGATCTGGACTGGCACTAGAGTATCAGTTTAAGTCATGGTCACTGTTGCTAAAGAAGGTACTTAACTTTCATGATTTTAACCTTCAAGGAGGAAAATGATATCGTCAACCACCAAGAAAACAAATTTGACATGAGAACCATATGAGCCACTAACAAGGAAATAGAAAAGAAATCACATCATTTGGCACGTGGGCATATTCAATTGCATTACTCAGTATATATGTAGAAAGAAATGAATAATCAACTGTCATTTGCTTCTGCACTCCATATGCTACTTCATTTATTCTCTTACACAAGCCTGGTGGAATCTGCCGCCCTCCCTCCTCTTCTAATTGGATATGGCAAAATGATTGTTCAGACACACCACAATATGCTTAAACAAGAAGCAACCATAGGGAGGGAACATTCTTGGTTGAATAGAGGAAGCCAAAATTGGATTGGGGACAAATTGCAGGGTGCCACCAAGGATGGGCATGGATGAGCACCGAAAAGTTAGTTAGATCTCAGTCCGTGGAGGTGATTGTCCACCGGAAGTCCTAATTATTGTAGATGATGCCACCCGTTATGTAGTATCAAGTGGTTAATTTCTAGTTTGCGCTGGACCAAGATCTTGATATGTAATACTATGTAAATAAGGGCATCTGTTGTGGAGATCGTACCATTGCATTTTCCATGATGGAGATTTCTTTTGCATATTCCATGCAACACGGATCGGGTCGAATTTGGGTAGGGATCGCCTGTGCCAAACTACAAAAGGCTGGAGTAATGTTGTGCAGAAGAGAAGTTGTCCCTTATTTTAAATAGTGTAGTGCTGAGCTCTTCTGAACTTAATTTATTACACAAACTTTTGCACCTATTCTCAAAAAGTATTTTAAGCCCCAGCATAAAGCACACTTTGTTGATATGTACTATCAAAGCTTGTGAGCACTAATAAAATTATGGAACCACTAATAGGATAGGGACGATCACTGTTCTTATAGAGGATCTACTATAGTTATGATAGTTTGTAATGAAAAGTTATGTCATAGACCCGTACATCTCCAAGCTCACATGCCAAAGCAAAATAACTTCTTTACAAAAAGCACCCATCGAATTAAGCACTTCTGTACATGCTCTAAGAACGATTGTTATCGGCACAAGTGTTCACAGGATATATATTGTTCGGTTGCTGAAGCTTGATCATCAATCTTAGCAATCTCCAAGTTCCTTTTTGTTTTTCTCCTGCAAGATCTCGATCGTAAATCCTGTGAAAATAGGATCATTTCCATCTGAGATCTAGCAATTGAATTTCTTATGAGGAAGATTTCTCTTGTATATACTACACAGGAGAATATGGATCAAACTCTGGCTAGTGATTGCCGGGTGGCCAGGCCGTACAAGGGAAAGTTGTAAAATCCTGAAAAAGAGAAGTTGTTTCTTCAATATAGCTAGTGCTTTTTTAGTCGTTTCCAAGTTAATTATACTTGAGGAGTGAATGTATAATGCTTTGCACCATCAGGGAAGCTGCGGCCTGCTATCAAGTTGATAAGAAGAGACTGACACGGATCAAAGATCTTAGTTGTTGAGCTAGAGGTAAAGGCACCAGAGCACTGAAATCTCTGCTTTATACCATGAGGGCTACTACAACCTGCTCAATGGTTCTGTGTTATGCTAATCTTCCTGAAAAGCATTCCTTGATGTTGTTAAATACGCTTCTGTCGCGCACACTGAAAAAAGTACACGCTTCGGTGTGTGTATTTTAGTTTCAGCAAAGCGGTCTTCGCTTCTTGGGCAGAATTGCACTGAGCAGCCCAATGTGCATGTTTAGCCAGAAGCCACATAATGGCATTTCGGGAAGCATGATTGACACTCTTTTACAGCAGTAAAAACAACTAGACTGTGGATGATTATTCACCTTTCACTTTTTTCACAAATCAGTAAGGTAAGTTTTTACCGTCTGCGTAACTTTGCTATATGCTCTGGTTCCTCTTCAATAATGGTTAAACACTGTGCAAGAGACTGAAAGAAATAAGTTTCAAGAAAGGCAAGTAGCTTTCTGGGTGTGATACTACACCATCACAGGTATATGCATTCAAAAATGAAAATGCTATTGAAAATGTGATTCATGGGCAGATCTGCACTTTCCTTTTTTGAGAACTACAAAATTGCAGCTGTAAACATGATAGAGTTGCGTAAAGCGAACTTAAAAAGAAAGGGAGGTAGTTTCCTTTTTGTTTGAGATCTTTTTGTTTCAAGAACATCCTTTAAAAAAACACTACCAACAACATGATAGAGTGATTTATTCATTATCTATAGTAGAGTGAGTTGTGTTATCTACACCCGTCACTTTATTCTCTAATTTGCCGACAGAAAATATGTCTATCTAGGGTATCTGGCTGCCTTTAACCCCACTTTGTTGTCCAAATTCCAATGCATAGTTGCATACACGTATGGGCAGCTTTCTCGTGCATCCCCATGACATAAGATGTTTGTTACTGACTATGTCACACCAGTGACGAAATATATTGGGTGAACAGTCATTCTCTTTGGTAAACTGTCAGTTAAATAGTAACTACTCCATATAGTAATGCTATTCATCACCCAGGGTGCAGAATAAATTATTCTTCACCCGAGATAATTTTACTATCGTTTCATAAATAAATTACATTTGAAATACCAATAGTTGCATTCATATTGATTCACTACGTAAAATTTGACATAAGAAAACAAAATTATACTGTATATCATAAGACCAAAAAAATTGCATTTTATGTATATTTTACACTATGTTTTTACTTTGTAATTTTACGTAACATAAAATATATTTTTACGGCGACTATATCATTTCTTACGGTTTCTTTTTACGTATGAAATAAGACAAAATTTACGAAATGTAAACTTACGGTGCATTGATATTAAAATAGAGGGAGGATGAAGAATAACCATTCCTCACCTGGGGTGATGAATAGTCAATCCCCTATTCCATATACGGTTTGAGCAACTGGTATGCTTGACAAGTGAGAAGTGATTGAAGTAAAGAAGTCAGAGAAGCCACATGCACATAGCAAGAGGAGAAATAAAGATTCATCTGAGATTTGACAGTGCTTTCTTTGACTTGATTATATACGATACAAGGCGAAAGCAGCTAAAACTAAATCACAAGCAACTACACAAAAAGACTGTTGAAAAAAATGACAGCGAAGCAAGAAGAAAGCAGCAATGAGGACTCATTCTTTCACTTGATTGTATGATACAAGAAGAAAACGGCCACGGCTAAAGTAGTACTGTAGAAGCTACTACATAAACAGAATGGTAAAAGCATCCTGGAGCTGGAACTTGTGACGCTCATCCATCGACAAATACGTGGAGGCTCTGATCAAAATCTATAGCCCCCTGGTTCCGGGCTCTTAGACACTATTCCAGGTACCTTTTCAGTGTCAGCAGATGAGAAAACAGAGGACAAACAGAGCTACCGGGGAGAAGCAGAGGAAGTGTTTAGGGACAGGGAGGGATTGATGAACTGCTAATCTTACCGACAGTGGTGTATTAGCCGCATAGCTGACCTTGACTAGCTCTAGCTAGTACCTTCCGAGAGTAGTGGTGCTGGTTGGATAGTGGTGGTAATCCATGGCGGCGTTGTTCCTATGATCAGTATCTGCAGCTTCTTGGAGGCGCGCTGTGTAGGCGTCGTCGCCGACCTTGTTGTGCCACGCGGGAAGCTTTGGCATCCCGATGTCGGCCTTGTGTTGCGCATAGGCGGCGTAACCGCCGCGGGCACCAGCGCCAGCGTGGTCGGCTTTCCGCACGCCGTCGTGGTAGGCCTTGTGCCCGGCCTCGTCCACTACGGCGAGCGGCTGGTGGTGGTACGCCGGTTTGTGGCCATCGGCGCCGGTCCCGTGGTTCCCTCTGCGGTCGCGGCCCCGAGCACGACGGCCGCCGCCATGCTCCTCCCTGCGGTTGGGCCGCTCGCCGCCGTAGTCGTCCGTCCTGCCGCCAAAACACGAGCCGAACTCAAAGCACATTCTTTGGTGACAGCTGGCGACTAGACTATCTGGATTGCTAACTGCCCGAGGAGGCGAGGAGGCTTTAGTGGCTGGATTTACAGGCCTAGTGTTGTTTTTGATGCTCCGAAATGACAGTGCGGTTGGTTTATATACTCTCTCGTGTGAGGGTGGTGGGAAGAGACGATCGATTCCTGAGGCAAGCAAAGATGCCGCGGGCGGTACTGTTTGGGTTTGGCAATGCGTGGCTGCAGGGTGATTTGCCTTGTTGGGGTTCTGCCCTAGGCCTGCTACCTTGCACACGGCAAGACTGACTGTTTGCGATACTCGCTCTATGTTATGGATCCTCACAGACTCCTGGAACACGATTTCTTCTAGACAGGTAGTGAAGGAAATATGCCCTAGAGGCAATAATAATGTTATTATTTTATTTCCTTATATCATGATAAATGTTTATTATTTATGCTAGAATTGTATTATCCGGAAACATAATACTTGTGTGAATACATAGACAAACCAAACGTCACTATTATGCCTCTACTTGACTAGCTCGTTAATCGAAGATGGTTATGTTTCCTAACCATAGACATGTGTTGTCATTTGATTAATGGGATCACATCAATAGGAGAATGATGTGATTGACATGACCCATTCCATTAGCTTAGCACCCGATCGTTTAGTATGTTGCTATTGCTTTCTCCATGACTTATACATGTTCCTATGACTATGAGATTATGCAACTCCCGTTTACCGGAGGAACACTTTATGTGCTACCAAACGTCACAACGTAACTGGGTGATTATAAAGGAGCTCTACAGGTGTCTCCAAAGGTGAATGTTGGGTTGGCGTATTTCGAGATTAGGATTTGTCACTCCGATTGTCGGAGAGGTATCTCTGAGCCCTCTCGGTAATGCACATCACATAAGCCTTGCAAGCATTACAACTAATGAGTTAGTTGCAAGATGATGTATTACGAAACGAGTAAAGAGACTTGCCAGTAACGAGA
The DNA here is from genome assembly GCF_056163025.1 of Triticum urartu. NCBI lineage: Eukaryota > Viridiplantae > Streptophyta > Magnoliopsida > Poales > Poaceae > Triticum > Triticum urartu. The sequence goes on from NC_141875.1 coordinate 27,431,442, forward strand.
TTGAACTAGGTATTGAAATACCGACAATCGAATCTCGGGCAAGTAACATACCAATGACAAAGGGAACAACGTATGTTGTTATGCGGTCTGACCGATAAAGATCTTCGTAGAATATGTAGGAGCCAATATGAGCATCCAGGTTCCGCTATTGGTTATTGACCGGAGAAGTGTCTCGGTCATGTCTACATTGTTCTCGAACCCGTAGGGTCCGCACGCTTAAGGTTTCGATGAAAGTTATATTATGAGTTTATGAGTTTTGATGTACCGAAGTTAGTTCAGAGTCCCGGATGCGATCACGGACATGACGAGGAGTCTCGAAATGGTCGAGACATAAAGATTGATATATTGGAAGCCTATATTTGGATATCGGAAGTGTTCCGGGTAAAATCGGGATTTTACCAGAGTACCGGGAGGTTACCGGAACCCCCCGGGAGGTATATGGGCCTTAGTGGGCTTTAGTGGAAAGAAAGGAGAGGTGGCCAGGGCTGGGCCGCGCGCCCCTCCCCCCTAGTCCGAATAGGGCAAGGAGAGGGGGACGGCGCCCCCCTTCCTTCTCTCTCTCCTCTTTCCCCCTCCCGAATCCTATTCCAACTAGGAAAGGGGGGGAATCCTACTCCCGGTGGGAGTAGGACTCCTCCTGGCGCGCCCTCCTCCTGGCCGGCCGCACCTCCCCTTGCTCCTTTATATACGAGGGCAGGGGGCACCCCTAGACACACAAGTTGATCCATGTGATCATATTCTTAGCCGTGTGCGGTGCCCCCTTCCACCATAATCCTCGATAATATTGTAGCGGTGCTTAGGCGAAGCCCTGCGACGGTAGAACATGAAGATCGTCACCACGCCGTCGTGCTGACGGAACTCTTCCCCGACACTTTGCTGGATCGGAGTCCGGGGATCGTCATCGAGCTGAACGTGTGCTAGAACTCGGAGGTGCCGTAGTTTCGGTGCTTGATCGGTCGGGCCGTGAAGACGTACGACTACATCAACCGCGTTGTGCTAACGCTTCTGCTGTCGGTCTACAAGGGTACGTAGATCACACTCTCCCCTCTCGTTGCTATGCATCACCATGATCTTGCGTGTGCGTAGGAATTTTTTTGAAATTACTACGTTCCCCAACAGTGGCATCCGAGCCTAGGTTTTATGTGTTGATATTATATGCACGAGTAGAACACAAGTGAGTTATGGGCGATATAAGTCATACTGCTTACCAGCATGTCATACTTTGGTTCGGCGGTATTGTTGGACGGAGCGGCCCGGACCGACATTACGCGTACGCTTACGCGAGACCGGTTCTCCCGACGTGCTTTGCACAAAGGTGGCTAGCGGGTGACAGTTTCTCCAACTTTAGTTGAACCAAGTGTGGCTACGTCCGGTCCTTGCGAAGGTTAAAACAGCACCAACTTGACAAACTATCGTTGTGGTTTTGATGCGTAGGTAAGATTGGTTCTTACTTAAGCCCGTAGCAGCCACGTAAAACTTGCAACAACAAAGTAGAGGACGTCTAACTTGTTTTTGCAGGGCATGTTGTGATGTGATATGGTCAAGACATGATGCTAAATTTTATTGTATGAGATGATCATGTTTTGTAACCGAGTTATCAGCAACTGGCAGGAGCCATATAGTTGTCGCTTTATTGTATGCAATGCAATCGCGCTGTAATGCTTTACTTTATCACTAAGCGTTAGCGATAGTTGTGGAAGCATAAGATTGGCGAGACGACAACGATGCTACGATGGAGATCAAGGTGTCGCCCATGACGATGGTGATCACGACGGTGCTTCGAAGATGGAGATCACAAGCACAAGATGATGATGGCCATATCATATCACTTATATTGATTGCATGTGATGTTTATCTTTTATGCATCTTATCTTGCTTTGATTGACGGTAGCATTTTAGGATGATCTCTCACTAATTATCAAGAAGTGTTCTCCCTGAGTATGCACCGTTGCGAAAGTTCTTCGTGCTGAGACACCACGTGATGATCGGGTGTGATAGGCTCTACGTTCAAATACAACGGGTGCAAAACAGTTGCACACGCGGAATACTCAGGTTATACTTGACGAGCCAAGCATATACATATATGGCCTCGGAACACGGAGACCGCAAGGTCGAGCATGAATCATATAGTAGATATGATCAACATAGTGATGTTCACCATTGAAACTACTCCATCTCACGTGATGATCGGACATGGTTTAGTTGATTTGGATCACGTGATCACTTAGAGGATTAGAGGGATGTCTATCTAAGTGGGAGTTCTTAAGTAATATGATTAATTGAACTTTAATTTATCATGAACTTAGTCCTGGTAGTATTTTGCAAATTATGTTGTAGATCAATAGCTCGCGTTGTTGCTTCCCTGTGTTTATTTTGATATGTTCCTAGAGAAAATTGTGTTGAAAGATGTTAGTAGCAATGATGCGGATTGGATCCGTGATCTGAGGTTTATCCTCATTGCTTCATAGAAGAATTATGTCCTTGATGCACTGCTAGGTGACAGACCTATTGCAGGAGCAGATGCAGACATTATGAACGTTTGGCTAGCTCAATATGATGACTACTTGATAGTTTAGTGCACCATGCTTAACGGCTTAGAATCGGGACTTCAAAGACGTTTTGAACGTCATGGATCATATGAGATGTTCCAGGAGTTGAAGTTAATATTTCAAGCAAATACCCGAGTTGAGAGATATGAAGTCTCCAACAAGTTCTATAGCTAAAAAGATGGAGGAGAATCGCTCAACTAGTGAGCATGTGCTCAGATTGTCTGGGTACTACAATCGCTTGAATCAAGTGGGAGTTAATCTTCAAGATAAGATAGTGATTGAGAGAATTCTCTAGTCACCATCACCAAGTTAGTAGAACTTCGTGATGAACTATAATATGCAAGGGATAACGGAAACGATTCCCAAGCTCTTCGTGATGCTAAAATCGACGAAGGTAGAAATCAAGAAAAACATCAAGTGTTGATGGTAGACAAGACCACTATTTTCAAGAAAAGGGCAAAAGGAAGAAGGAGAACTTCAAGAAGAACGGCAAGCAAGTTTCTGCTCAAGTGAAGAAGCCCAAGTTTGGTCCTAAGCCTGAGACTAAGTGCTTCTACAGCAAAGGGACTGGTCACTGGAAGCGGAACTACCCCAAGTGATTGGCGGATAAGAAGGATGGCAAAGTGAACAAAGGTATATTTGATATACAGATTATTGATGTGTATTTTACTAGTGTTCATAGCAACCCCTCGGTATTTGATACTGGTTCAGTTGCTAAGAGTACTAACTCGAAACGGGAGTTGCAGAATGAACAGAAACTAGTTAAGGGTGAAGTGACGATGTGTGTTGGAAGTAGTTCCAAGATTGATATGATCATCATCGCACACTCCCTATACTTTCGGGATTAGTGTTGAAACTAAATAAGTGTTATTTGGTGTTTGCGTTGAGCATGAATATGATTTGATCATGTTTATTGCAATACGGTTATTCATTAAAGTCAGAGAATAATTGTTGTTCTGTTTACATGAATAAAACCTTCGATGGTCATACACCCAGTGAAAATAGTTCGTTGGATCTCGATCGTAGTGTTACACATATTCATAATATTGAAGCCAAAAGATGCAAAATTAATAATGATAGTGCAACTTATTTGTGGCACTGCCGTTTAGGTCATATCGGTGTAAAGCGCATGAAGAAACTCCATAATGATGGACTTTTGGAACCACTTGATTATGAATCACTTGGTACTTGCGAACCATGGCTCATGGGCAAGATGACTAAGACTCTGTTCTCCGGAACAATGGAGCGAGCAACAAACTTGATTGGAAATAATACATACTGATGTATGCAGTCCAATGAGTGTTGAGGCTCGTGGCAGGTATCGTTATTTTCTGACCTTCACAGATGATTTGAGAAGATATGAGTATATCTACTTGATGAAACATAAGTCTGAAACATTTGAAAAGTTCAAATAAATTCAGGGTGAAGTGGAAAATCGTCGTGACAAGAAAATAAGGTTTCTATGATATGATCGCGGAGACAAATATTTGAGTTACGAGTTTGGTCTTCAATTAAAACATTGTGGATTAGTTTCACAAACTCATGCCACCTGGAACACTACAGCATAATGGTGTGTCCGATCGTCATAACCGTACTTTATTGAATATAGTGCAATCTATGATGTCTCTTACCGATCTATCACTATCGTTTTGGGGTTATGCATTAGAGACAGTTGCATTCACGTTAAAAAGGGCACCATCTAAACCCATTGAGACGACACAATCTGAATTATGGTTTGGCAAGAAACCAAAGTTGTCGTTTCTTAAAGTTTTGGGTTGTGATGCTTATGTGAAAAAGTTTCATCCTGATAAGCTCAAACCCAAATCGGAGAAATATGTCTTCATAGGATACCCAAAGGAGACTGTTGGGTACACCTTCTATCACAGATCCGAAGGCAAGACATTCGTTGCTAAGAATGGATCCTTTCTAGAGAAGGAGTTTCTCTCGAAAGAAGTGAGTGGGAGGAAAGTAGAAAACTCGATAAGGTAATTGTACCTTCTCCCTTATTGGAAAGTAGTTCATCACAGAAATCTGTTCTTGTGACTACTAGACCAATTAGTGAGGAAGCTAATGATGATGATCATGTAACTTCATATCAAGTTACTACCGAATCTCGTAGGTAAACCAGAGTGAGATCCGCACCAGAGTGGTACGGTAATCCTGTTCTGGAAGTCATGTTACTAGACCATGACGAACTTGCGAACTATGAGGAAGCGATGATGAGCCCAGATTCCGTGAAATGGCTTAAGGCCATGAAATCTGAGATAAGATCCATGTATGAGAACAAAGTATGGACTTTGATTGACTTGCCCAATGATCGGCGAGTCATTGAGATTAAATGGATCTTCAAGAGGAAGACGGACGCTAATAGTAGTGTTACTATCTACAAAGCTAGAATTGTCGCAAAAAGGTTTTCGACAAGTTTAAGGTGTTGGCTACGATGAGAGTTTGTCACTCGTATCTATGCTTAAGTCTGTCCGAATCATGTTAGCAATTGCCGCATTTTATGAAATCTGGCAAATGGATAAACAAAACTGCATTCCTTAATGGATTTATTAAAGAAGAGTTGTATATGATGCAACCAGAAGATTTTGTCAATCCTAAAGGTACTAACAAAATATGCAAGCTCCAGCGATCCATCTATGGACTGGTGCAAGCATCTCGGAGTTGGAATGTACGCTTTGATAAGTTGATCAAAGCATATAGTTTTATACAGACTTGCGGTGAAGACTGTATTTACAAGAAAGTGAGTGGGAGCACTACATCATTTCTGATAAGTATATGTGAAAGACATATTATTGATCGGAGATAATGTAGAATTATTCTGCAAAGCATAAAGGAATGTTTGAAACGATTTTTCAAAGAACGACCTCGGTGAAGCTGCTTACATATTGAGCATCAAGATCTATAGAGATAGATCAAGACGCTTGATAAGTTTTTTCAATGAGTACATACCTTGAAAAGATTTTTGAAGTATTTCAAAATAAAGAAAGAGTTCTTGCCTATGTTACAAGGTGTGAAGTTGAGTAAGACTCAAAGTCCGACCACGGCAGAAAATAGAATGAGAATGAAAGTCATTCCCTATGCCTTGGCCATAGGTTCTATAAAGTATGCCATGCTGTGTACCAAACCTATTGTATATCCTACACTAATTTTGGCAAGGGAGTACAATAGTGATCTAAGAGTAGATCACTGGACAATGGTCAAAATTATCCTTAGTGGAATAAGGATATGTTTCTCGATTATAGAGGTGACAAAAGGTTCGTCTTAAAAGGGTTACGTCGATACAAGTTTTGGCACTGATCCGGATGACTCTTAGTCTTCATCTGGATATATATTGAAAGTGGGAGCAATTAGCTAAAGTAGCTCCGTGCAGAGCATTGTAGACATAGAAAATTCCAAAATACTTACGGATCTGAATATGGCAGACCCGTTGACTAAGCCTCTTCCACGAGCAAAACATGATCAACACCAAAGCTCCATGGGTGTTTGAATCATTACTGTGTAATCTAGATTATCGAATCTAGTGCAAGTGGGAGACTGAAGGAAATATGCCCTACAGGCAATAATAATGTTATTATTTTATTTCCTTATATCATGATAAATGTTTATTATTCATGTTAGAATTGTATTATCCGGAAACATAATACTTGTGTGAATACATAGACAAACCAAACGTCACTATTATGCCTCTACTTGACTAGCTCGTTAATCGAAGATGGTTATGTTTCCTAACCATAGACATGTGTTGTCATTTGATTAATGGGATCACATCAATAGGAGAATGATGTGATTGACATGACCCATTCCATTAGCTTAGCACCCGATCATTTAGTATGTTGCTATTGCTTTCTCCATGACTTATACATGTTCCTATGACTATGAGATTATGCAACTCCCATTTACTGGAGGAACACTTTGTGTGCCACCAAACGTAACAACGTAACTGGGTGATTATAAAGGAGCTCTACAGGTGTCTCCAAAGGTGAATGTTGGGTTGGCGTATTTCGAGATTAGGATTTGTCACTCCGATTGTCGGAGAGGTATCTCTGGGCCCTCTCGGTAATGCACATCACATAAGCCTTGCAAGCATTACAACTAATGAGTTAGTTGCAAGATGATGTATTACGAAACGAGTAAAGAGACTTGCCGGTAACGAGATTGAACTAGGTATTGAGATACCGACGATTGAATCTCGGGCAAGTAACATACCAATGACAAAGGGAACAACGTATGTTGTTATGCGGTCCGACCGATAAAGATCTTCGTAGAATATGTAGGAGCCAATATGAGCATCCAGGTTCCGCTATTGGTTATTGACCAGAGAAGTGTCTCGGTCATGTCTACATTGTTCTCGAACCCGTAGGGTCCGCACGCTTAAGGTTTCGATGAAAGTTATATTATGAGTTTATGAGTTTTGATGTACCGAAGTTAGTTCGGAGTCACGGATGCGATCACGGACATGACGAGGAGTCTCGAAATGGTCGAGACATAAAGATTGATATATTGGAAGCCTATATTTGGATATCGGAAGTGTTCCGGGTAAAATCGGGATTTTACCAGAGTACCGGGAGGTTACCGGAATCCCCCGGGAGGTATATGGGCCTTAGTGGGTTTTAGTGGGAAGAGAGGAGAGGTGGCCAGGGTTGGGCCGTGCGCCCCTCCCCCCGTAGTCCGAATAGGACAAGGAGAGGGGGGCGGCGCCCCCCTTCCTTCTCTCTCTCCTCTTTCCCCCTCCCGAATCGTATTCCAACTAGGAAAGGGGGAATCCTACTCCCGGTGGGAGTAGGACTCCTCCTGGCGCGCCCTCCTCCTGGCCGGCCGCACCTCCGCTTGCTCCTTTATATACGGGGGCAGGGGGCAACCCTAGACACACAAGTTGATCCACATGATCATATTCTTAGCCGTGTGCGGTGCCCCCTTCCACCATAATCCTCGATAATATTGTAGCGGTGCTTAGGCGAAGCCCTGCGATGGTAGAACATCAAGATCGTCACCACGCCGTCGTGCTGACGGAACTCTTCCCCGACACTTTGCTGGATCAGAGTCCGGGGATCGTCATCGAGCTGAACGTGTGTTAGAACTCGGAGGTTCCGTAGTTTCGGTGCTTGATCGGTCGGGCCGTGAAGACGTACGACTACATCAACCGCGTTGTGCTAACGCTTCCGCTGTCGGTCTACAAGGGTACGTAGATCACACTCTCCCCTCTCGTTACTATGCATCACCATGATCTTGCGTGTGCGTAGGAATTTTTTTGAAATTACTACGTTTCCCAACAGGTAGAACTTGATTCTATAATTGGTTGTCTGTTAAGTCTTGTCATGGCAAACATCAGAATAGGAGGATCGTTTTTGAAGCGGGCGGTCGGCAAGATAGACTTGTGGAAGAAGGCGATTGTGGTGTCGGGGCTTCTATGGCAACAATGGCCGGGTCAGCGAGAGCGATGATAGTGTCATGGCAATGGTTGTGTTAATCGAGTCTTTGGCGTGTCCAGGGACTGTTTACGGTTGTTTGTTGCATAGAAGTGGGACCTAAAATGGAGGCCCAGATGCGGTAACAAGTTTTCTCACAGACCTGCCGCCGGTGGATACACAAGGAAGAAGACATCAACACCCCAAAACAACGAATGTATTTTTTAATTTCTGTAGGGATGATTTTGTAAAGGGATATGTTTACATAAAATATGGCCTTTGGTCTGTCCGCAAAAAAAGTTATTCCCTTTGATAGGAAACAACTGTCGTGGCTTTAGTTCAAAGGGAGTACTATGAATTTGAGAGGGACCAAGAGGTGAGAAAGTAGGCAAGAGATGCTATGTGCCCTGTCCCTTGTGGCACTTTGTTCATACTTACATGGTCTGGGAGAGATCAATCGCAACGAGTCGTGCCGGGCGGTGCTACGGCAGGTAGCATCCTCGGGACTGTTTGAGTTTGGGACTATCCCACGGCAGGTAGCCGTGTCCCCCACATCCCCTGGCCGATCGCCTTGCTGTGGTCAGCTATTGGTTCACTGATGGCAAAACACAGTTTGTTGCTGATGGTCCATCCATGTTCATCATACCCACCCACCGACTTGTTGGAACACAAGTTTTCAAGGCAAGAAGAATTTAGTCATGGCATTCTTCGTTCACTGTGATAATTGATTGTTTTTGCGGGAATTTTTCATGGTAAGCCAAGCACAGTTCAGATACCCCCCGAAAAATAAAACATTCCAAATACAAAAGATGCTACGGATCTCAAACGTAATGATTTACTGCTTGGCATGTCAATCTACTGGTTGTTTATTGCTCTAGAAAACATTTTGGTTCTCAGAATAATCAATTTGTTCAGTGGACTGGGTCATAGTCATGAGATCTGTGTCTACACTTTCTTCATTAGTATGGAAATGCTGACCATTGACCTGGACTGGCACTAGAGTGTTAGTATAAGATATGCTCAATGTTACTAAACTAACACTCTAGTGCCACCAAGGATGGGCATGGATGAGAACCCAGAAGTTAATTAGACCGGGTCTATGGAGGTGATTGTCCACCGAAAGTCTTAATTATTGGAAATTTATGCCAGTCGTTATGTAGTATCAAGTGGTTAATTTCTAGTTTGCACTCGGCGAAGATCTTGTCAGTAATCCGATGTAAATAAGATCATCTGCTATGGAGATCGAATAATTGGATTTTCCATGATGGCGATTTATTTTTTTGCTATTCCATGCAGCACGAATTGGATCGAATCTTGGGTAGGGATCGCCTGTGCCAAACTAGAAAAGGCAGGAGTAATATTCTGCAAAAGAGAAGCCGTTCCTTATTTTAAGTAGTGTAGTGCTTTTGGAGCTCTTCTTAAGTTATTTATTACACAAACTTTTGCAGTTATTCTCAAAAGGTATTTTTAATCGCCAGCATAAAGCACAGTTTGTTGATATGTACTAACAAAGCTGGTGACCACTAATACAACTATGTAACCACTAGCAGGATATGTATGATGGCTGTTCTTATAGAGGATCTACTATAGTTATGATAGTTAGTTTGTAATGAAAAGTTATGTCATACACCCGTACATCTCCTAGCTCACATGCCTAAGGAAATCATTTCTTTATAAAAAAAACCCAATCAAATTAAGCACTAGTGTACATGCTCTAAGACCGATTGTTATTCGTACATGTGTTCACATGATTACTATTTTCAGTCGTTGAATAAAGCTTGATCATCAGTCTTAACAACCTCCATGTTCCTTTTAGTTTTTCTCCTGCAAGATCTCGATCATAAATCTTGTGAGAATAGGATTATTTCCCTGGGAGGTCTAGCAATTGGACTTCTCATGATGGTGTCCGGGCCAAACTAGGGAATGTTTTAAAATCCTGAAAAACAGAAGTTATTTCCTCAAAATAGCTAGTGCTTTTTTAGCCGTTTCCAAGTTTTTTTTGCGGAGTAAATGTTTCTAGCTTAATTATACTTGAGGAGTATATGTTTAATGCTTTACACAATGAGGACAACTGCGGCCTTCTATTCCAAGCTGGGAAGAAGAGATCGACACGGATAAAAGCACTAGAGCACTGAAATATTCACTTTAGACCATGAGGGCTACTGAAATATCCACTTGATCTTAGTTGATTCTGTGTTATGTTAATCTTGCTGAAAAGCATTCCTTGGTGTTGTTAAATACGCTTCTGCCACTCACCCGCATAAAAAAATACGCTTCTGCCACACACACCAGAAAAATCTACACGCTTCGGTGTGTGTATTTTACATTTCAACAAAGTGGTCTTCGCTTCTTAGGCAGAATTGCACTGAGCATCCCAATGTGTGTGTTTAGCCAGAAGCCACATAATGCCATTTCAGGAAGCATGATTGACACTCTTTAACAGCAGTAAAAACAACTAGACTGTGGGTGATTATTTGCCTTTAGCTTTTTTTTCAAATCAGTAAGGTTAGTTTTTAGTTTTTTCTGTTGTATAGCTGTCAATATGCTTTAGTTCATCTTCAGTAGTGGCTAACCACGGGGCAAGAGGCTGAAGGAATACGTTGGAAGAAAGGCGGGTAACTTTCAGAGTGTGGTACTGAACCAGCACTGGTATATTATGCATACAAAAAAAATGCCATCAATCTTCTACAAAAAATGCTAACAGGAAAGCAAACTGAAAAAGAAAGTGAACTACAAGAAGGTAGGGTACTTTTTGTTTGAAAACTTCCAAGAATATAATAGAGTGAGTTGTTCATTATATAGAAAAACCAAATGAGTTGCAACCTACATCTGTCACTTTGTTCAGTAATTTTCCAGCAGAAACTTTGTCTATCTGGGGTATCTGGCTTGCTTTAACCTCGCCTTGTTGTCCAACTTCCAATACATCAATATGGGCGGCTTTCTCGGGTATCCCCTTGACATAAGATCTTTGTTAGTTGTTACTAATCATGTCACACCAGTCACGAAATGTAATGGGAGAACAGTCATCTTTGGACAACTGTCAGTTAAATAGTAACTACTCTCTGCTGAAAAAGAGTAAACTACTCCATATACGGTTTCAGCAGCTGGTATGTTTGGCAAGTATGCTGGTCCAGTGCATGATCGTGCTGAGTTATGTTCCAAGCAGTAGATGAGCTGCAAACTAGCAAAAAGCATTCAGTGAGAAGTGTCTGAATTAAAGAAGTCAGAGAAGCCACATGAACATAGGGAAAACAGATATGGAGACTCATATGAGATTTGGCAATGATATATTTCACTTGATTATTACAAGCAGCTGCAGCTGAATTACAAGCAACTAAAGTACACAAACATATTGCTAAAATTCAAATCATCTGCCAACAAAGGCTTCCTGGAGCTGCTGGACCTTCTGTCCGCCGCGCACCCATCGACAAAAACGTGGAGGCTCTCTGTCAAAATCGACAACCTCTTGTACCATTTTTCTTATAGCAGTATAAAAATTCTTGAGGAAACAATAAACGGACATTATTACGGATGGAGTTAAGTAATTAGAACTGCCTGAGTTTTATAGCGGTAGACTAGAGTACAATAAGCCCCCGAAGTCCGCCTACCAACTGTGGCCAATTTGTTTTAATAGTTCATAAAAGACGAGTTCACCCTAAAAAAGATGAGTTGTACTGATTTTTCACTTGCTTATTTTTTTCAAAGAATAACCGGTAGGCAAAAAAAGAAGACATGTGTGGTGTCAATCGCAGAAAAGCTGGCAGTAACCAAGTTTGGTGGCCTTCCCAGAGACACATTGATGTTGCTGATGATTTGTCTTTTCTTGATGCTGCTGACTTCCCCGTGCTTCCTAGTCCTATGAAAAAAATTCATTTGGCATTTTGTTGAGCTTTTTAAAAATACTATGTTTTCATTGATTCACCAAGCAAGATAGCTAGAACTGATCTACATTTCGACCTCCAAGTACCATAGGGCAACTATGAACGAGATGTTGGGTGTTGGTGTGTGGGGCCATAGCGGGTGGAATGTTTAGGATAAGGTGTGTGCCGGGTGTGGGATGGTGGATGGGTGTGGGATGGGAGTGGCTGTGGACATTGTTCTATAGGATGGGGACGGACTTGTGGGTTATATAGAGTGTAGTGTTGGGTATAGTACATGACCTTTGCCTTAAGAGAAGTTCCATGTAAATAAGATACCTGTTTGAAATCTCTGCTTATGGCGAGTCCTATCACTAATGATTTTGACCATCCGATCGGCAATGAACTAACAATTACAAAGTGTTCTATGGTAGTGCACCACGGAACAACCGAACTTAGACATCATGGTTGACCACTGAAACATAATCCGATCACATTAACGGAATCAGAACATCAAGGTGCATCTTTTTCGTGTACAATTTATCCCAAATCAAAGCACGGTTGTATAGAAGGGATGAGGGATATTAAGAAGGTGATTAGAGGAAACTACCTGCAAACCACTTATAGCCACCTACCGCCAGAGCCACCAATTGAGAGTATCGCTCGGGCCTGACTCGCTGGAAATGGTTGAGTCGGTCGTTCCCAATGATATAGGCCTAGAGGTAATGTAAGAACTGACCCTAGTAGACCCTATAGTGTTTGTACAGAACCAAACAGCCCAGCGCCGAAAAAAGCTGCATCCAACAGGCCTGATTAAGGTATATGCAGGTAACCAATCACATCCTTAAAGCGCAATCGCATACGATGCGACACCATGTGGTGGCTTACACCACCTACTATGACTTCACTTTGAGCGCCATCATGGGCAGCATGCTGCCACCAACTCCTCTAGGCAACGCATGCTAATGTGTCCTAACTGAATTTATAATTTTTTCAAGTAATCACCATCATGCTATTTCTTATAGCTTTTATTCGTCATTTTATATTTTATTGAACTAACCTATTGTTAAACGGTTACCAATTCCCGCTGCATGTCTTATGTTTATGCTGATAACTCTTCAATTTTTCCGTTTAGCTTATCTCTATATAATTTGAAATTTTGCCAAACATTGCCTTTATCGCTTTTAATACCTACACTTTACGTAATCAAAGTGTAAGAAGTATGGTCGATAATACTATTTTTCTCACTTTTCAATCAGAAAAGTAATGTTACAAAATTCACGAGGAAGCAACATATATTGACATTATTACTATGGGTGCTTAAGTAAAAATTATTGCTTGAAATTTTAGTGGTAGAATCTAGTACAGTAAATGAACTGGCACCCCTAGAAGGTCACCTTCCAACTGAGTCCACATGTTATACTAGTTTCTTTTAGTAGTCTACAAAAGAGGACCTATAGTATTTTTTTCACTTGCTTCATTTTCTTAACAGAATAGTCATTTGCCAAAGAAAATACATGCGGGGTGTCACCCGCAGTAAGTCTAGAAGTAACCATGTTTCATGGCCCTGCCACATGATATTTATTTTTCGCATGAGTACATGTTTATGTTCCACATGCTTTGTATGTCCTTGATGATACAGACTTCCCCGTGCTTCCTAGTCCTATGAAAAAGAATCATTTGGCATTTCGTTGAGCTATTCGAAATACTTTGTTTCGATTGATCCACCATGAAATCAAGGAGAGCTAATCTAGATTTCCACCTCGAATTACCATATGACAACTTTGGGCGACATATTTGGGTGGTGGTGTGTGGAACCGTTGCGGCCATGGGATTTAGTTGTAGCTGTGTTTTGGTGTGTGTGTGTGTGTGTGTGTGTGTGTGTGTGTGTGTGTGTGCGAGAGAGAGAGAGAGAGAGAGAGAGAGAGAGAGAGAGAGAGAGAGAGAGAGAGAGTGAGTGGTGATGGGGCATGGAGGGATGGATGAGATCTAGTGGTAGGACATTGTGTCGTATATGATGGGAGCAATGTGGTGGGTTATATAGAGGGCAGTGTTGGATACAGTACATGACCTTTGCCACAAGAGAAGTTCCATGTAAATAAGATACTTGTTTGAAACCTCTGTTTGTGGTGAGCCCTATCATAACTATTTTGACCATCCGTAGATAATGAACCATCTATGACAGACTATTCTGGGGAAGAGGACTCCATGGAACTACCGAGCTTAGACATCATGGTTGACTAGTTTTGGCCTTACAAGTTCCAACTAACAGCAATCCATTTTTTTCTTCTGGAGTGCGCAAAAGAATGCATATCATACATTCATAGAAGAGGGGGTGGGTAGAAGCATCCAGACAATCTGTTTTTTCACATGAAAATTGTGGGGCCATGATGCATAGGAGACAATCACCCACCTAGCCGTCGTGTCGCAGCATGCATCTTGGTAGCTTCGAGCTCACCAGGGACAGTTTTGGCTCACCGTGGATGGCTGTGTAATTGAGCAAACTTGGCTAATCGTAGCTTTGTTTTCCAATGCTCTATGGGTATTTTAGCAGAAAGGCAACAGCTTTGCCCAATTCATTAAGAGAGGAAACCAAAACACATAATGGCTCGAGTTATGAGGAAAAATAGGCTGAAAACCAAATGCTTGATAAGGGACAATCATGCAAAAAACCGAATAAATAAATAAATACGAATAAAAATGCCGTCATTGGACAACTCGAAGATCCACCACCATCATGTTCACAACCCAAAGATGAGTGGGCTAACTCATTGGAGATGCCTTCAAGAAGGATAATGACGCTCATGGGCACCGTCGCCACCGGCATTGACCCTCTAAGATTTAAGCTTTCACCCTGAGTAACCCACAACAAATCCAGCAAACCTCGGGAGAAAGCCGGCCACACTAAAAGCTCCCACAGCAACCCTCAGACCAACAGACCACGGTCTAGTGAAGAGGAGGAAGACATTGGCGACATCTCCAAAAAGGAGGGCACCACAATGCCATCGTCGCCGGTATCCATCGACCCCATCGAACCAAGGTTTTCTCGCGTTGAGCCCTATGCCTCTGCACCTGTTAGAACTTCACCCTCGGGATCGATCACATGAAAATAGATGAAGAACACACGCACAAGAAACTTTTTGGCCAAAGGCACATGTCCTGCATTGTTCTTCTTCTCTTTATTTTATTTTTTATGTCTTGTCCATGATGTTACAAATATTCCAGCCCTGGTCGTCTATATATACACTCCAACCAGAGCAACCAAAGACTAGGACTCCAAACTAGCTAACCGACTAGACACAACTCATTTTCATATAGGAACAATTTATCCATCACGGACTAGTCCTTCACAGGACATCGACACTTACCTAGTTAATTAACCAGCATAGTTCAAACCGGACTACTAATCAGATGGCAACCTTGATCACTACGTACCAAACTTGACACACATCTAGCCAAGTCCATGGCAGTTTGAACCAGCTACAAACTTCACGCTAAGACTACCTTAAGATTAAACTAACAATCTCCTCGTAATCTTGACTTCGTGTCCTCTGTGCTCCTTCTGATCTTGGCTTGTTTACGATTCATCCGCTTGCACCATGACAAGTTAAATTGCTGTCTTGGTTGTTCGCAACAACACCTACCTAAGCCCCGGAGAAGGAGCCCAACCAATGCCAATGGAGAGGAAGCAGAGGCCGCAAGAACTAAGAGCCTGCTGATCGAGCTGCAGCAACACCACCGGGGAAGAACCAAGTCGACGCACAACACAACCACAGCCGAGCCCCTAAGATTGTGCCCGCGGCCACCACTGCGCATCTGCGACACGGCGCCAACAGGCGGTCTCTGCACCAAGCCGCCAGCAGTAGTCATGCCGTTGCAGGGGGGATGTTTTGGTCATGCGAACAATCACTCAATTCATTGGATCACTTAGTCATGACTCGTGCCCACACTTTCCTCATTTGCACATTCTTTCCCTGGGAAACCATGACACATCTTACCATTCATTTTTACTTAACACTGTAATTAATTCAGACAATTCCTATGTTTAAAAAAATTGTTTGAACCTCTCATGGAGCATGACGTCATCAACCTCCAGGAAAAATAACCAGTATGGCGTGAGAAAGCACATTCAACGGAAATTCTCGCCACTTGTAAGCAAATATATAAAAGAAAGCACATTCAACGGAAATTCTCGTTTAGTCAGGTATCAATTTCCTGCCAGCAGACACGAACTCCAACGACCACTGACTGAAAAAAAGAAGACAGCGAAGCAAGAAGAGAGCTGAAACACGGACTCATTTGAGATGTCACAATGCTTTCGCTCACTTGATTGTACGATACAAGAAGAAAGCAGCCAGCTACACAAACAGAGTGGTAAAAGCTTGCTGAAGCTGGAACTTGTGCCGCTCATCCATCCATAAAAACGTGGAGGCTCTGATTCCTGGCTCCTGGCTCATTCAGGTGCCCTTTCAGTTTCAGCAGCTGAGAAGACTGATCAAAATTCGAAAAGAGAGAAAAAACAGGGGAGAAAAACAGAGCTATGGGTAGAACAGAAGCAGAGGCAGTATTTAGGGAGAGGGAGGGATTGATGAACCATGCTAGCGAATCCTACTGACAGTGGTGCATAGCCGCATAGCTAATCTGACTACCTGCCTAAAGCGGTCGTGGTGGTGGCGGTTGGGTGGTGGTGGTAATCCACGCAGCAGGTTCCTGAGGCGCGCGCGTATTCATGTTTCATAAAAAATAAATACCTAAACGAGCTCGCTCATGTGGCACGCCTAGGAGATGCGACTCCTGTAAATACTGACATACTTTGTCTAACAATCCCCCTCAATCTAAACCCTATGAAAGTTTACCAAGGTTGAGATTGTATTTGAAGTCATCTAACCTTCTTATCGTGAGAGGTTTTGTGAAGCCATCAGCAAGTTGATCACCTGTTGGAATAAACCTTATATCAAGCAACTTGGGTGCTACTCTTTCTCTGACAAAATGAAAGTCAACTTTAATATATTTTTTATGTGTATGAAAAACAGGATTAGCTGAAAAACAGGTTGCACCAATTTTGTCACACCACAATCTCGCAGCTTGTGGAACTTTAATTCCAAGTTCATGAAGCAATGTCTGAATCCACATCACTTCAGCTGTAGCATTAGCTAAAGCCTTATACTCTGCCTCAGTACTTGACCTTGAGACTGTAGCATGTTTTCTTGCACTCCACGACACAAGATTTGTTCTCAGAAACACAACAAAGCCACCTGTGAACCTCCTATCATCAGCACACCCTGCTTAATCTGCGTCAGAATAGGCAGACACAAGTAGGGATGAGGACCTCACAATCTGAAGCCCAAGTCCTCCGGTAAATTTGAGATACCTCAAAATCCTTTTTACTGCAGTCCAATGAGTTGTAGTAGGAGCATGTAAATACTGCCATACTTTGTTCATAGAATAGGAAATATCAGGACGTGTAAGAGTCAGATACTGTAATGCACCTACAACACTTCTATAATTTGTTGCATCCTTTGATCCAAGTGTCTCTCCACTTTCAACAGTAAGTTTTTCTGAAGTAGAGATAGGTGTACTGAGAATATCAGTAGTATACTTTTCCTCTGTAAGAAGTATGCCATCTTTGATCTTCTTGACCTCAATTCCAAGAAAATAATGAAGATCCGCCAAGTTCTTGAGGGCAAACTCTAGTTTCATATCCTTAAGCAGACAGGAAGTGGCATCTAGACTTGAGCTAGCAACAATTATATCATCAACATAAACAAGAACAAATATGATAACATTGCTCTTACTGTAGAAAAATAGTGAGGTATCTGCCTTTGACGGTGTAAAACCAAGCTTTTGTAACTGTGTGCTTAACCTTCAATACCAAGCTCTTGGGGTCTGTTTCAGACCATACAAGGCTTTATCCAACTTGCACACATAATGTGGTGTGTTTTTGTTTTCATATCCTGGTGGTTGCCGCATGAACACTTCTTTCTCAAGAACACCATGAAGAAACACATTGTGAACATCTAGCTGTCGTAGACTCCATCCTCTGGAAATAGCAATGGACAATACAAGTCGAATAGTAGCCGCTTTAATAACACAACTAAAAGTATCCTCATCATCAATACCCAAACCTTTGCTTAAAGCCCTTTGCAACTAGTCTAGCCTTGTATCTGTCTATGCTTCCATCAGTTTTTCTTTTGATTTTGTAAACCCACTTACAATCAATCACATTGTTACCCCTCTTTGGCGGTACTAGATGCCAAGTTTTATTTTTAACAAGAGCCAAAATTATTCACTATCCATGGCTTTCTTCCAAAAAAATTATGAGCAAGAGCATCATGTAATTAAATGAGTTGGTTCACCGATGCTAGTAAGAAACGCACGCTTGATTTTATCATACCTGACCGTACCGTCAGTGTACTGTTTTTCTTTTACAATACCTGACTGAGATCATGTATGCCGAGGAGGAAGCACATGTGCTGTTGTCCGTGCTACTGTAGACCTCACCACAAAAGATCCAGGAGAAACAACAGGTTCTGTAGCAAATTCCTCCACAGACGATCCGGCTAGATCAGCTCTAGATCCGAGGGCGTAGAGATCTGCCTCGGACTTCCTCGTCCAGGAGCATTGGTCCGGCGTGCGCGCCCCGCTGCGGACTCCACTGGACCCGGCAGGCGGAGTCGTGGCGTCGAGTGACTCGTCCCCGCCCGTGTTGACTGGGCTAGTGGGATCTGCACTGGCTGGGCTGTCAGCCACCCGGTCGCTTGGAGCGCAAGTGGCAAAAAGCTCCGCCTGGGATCCCGCACCTGCGGCAGGCCTGCAGGGGTGATCCGCTTCGGATCACAGTGAGCGGCTGACAGAACCGCAGGAAGCATCCTCCTGGGATCCAGCGCCAGCTTTAATTTGGCTATATCTGTGTACATAAAATCATGCCCTGTTTCTGCACAAGTATCACCAGAATCAAAAATTTCCATGGATTTTTTCACATGATCAATTCTAGTTAATTCACCCCCGTGATCAGAATTTGATAGAGTCCGGAAGAATGGAAATTTCAGCACGTAATAAGGCTCCGGCATTAGGATGAAGCTTGGCAAAAAGAAATAATGTTTCATCAAAAACGACATCTCGAGAAATATAGATACGACCCGTTGCAATCTCTAGACACTTATATCCTTTATGAAGATTACTGTATCTGAGAAAAACACACTGAGTGGAGCGAAACTCGAGTTTGTGGTGAATTTATGGACGCAAGTTTGGGTAACATGCACACCCAAAGATTTTGAGAGAGTTGTAGTCTGTTTTTTGATGAAACAATCGTTCTAATGGAGTGGTGTTGCCAATGATTCTACTAGGGAGACGGTTGATAAGATAGGTAGCCGTAATGAAGGCTTTATCCCAACATTTGAGTGGCATTGATGCATGAACTAAAAGAGATAAACCAACTTCACCAATGTGACGATGCTTTCTTTCATCCCAGCCAATCTGTTGATGTTCGTGAGGACAAGACACATGATGAACAATGCCAATCACTAGTAGAAAACAGGGCTTTGGTCCAGGCCGGCTCAGCCCATTAGTCCCGGTTCAGTCCAGAACCGGGACCAATGTGGGCATTGGTCCCGGTTCGTGAGCCCAGGGGGCCGGCCGGGCCACGTGAGCCATTGGTCCCGGTTCATTTGGACCTTTTGGTCCCGGTTGGTGGGATGAACCGGGACCAATGGGCCTCGCTCCTGGCCCACCACCATTGGTCCCGGTTGGTGGCTTGGACCGAGACCAAAGGCTCCCCTTTAGTCTCGGCTCATGTCACCAACCGGGACCAATGAGGTGCCTATATATACCCCTCGCTCGCGAGCAGAGCACCCCAGTGCTCTGTTTGTCTCTGGCCGAGGGGGAGAGGGCTTGGTGGTGCTCTAGCTCACCTCCTATGCACACAAGGTGTTCGATGGAATGCCCGAGCCACACTACTTAAGCTTTCTCCTCTCCAAGCTCGACCTCCAAGCTCCATTTTCCATAATATTTGTCTAGGTTTAGCGGTCCATCACGCCCCGTCCCCGTCTTCACCGCCGTCGATCACCCACGTCGAGCTCATCGCCGGCACCACCGTGGTGAGCCTCTTGTTTTATCTTCTTTCTGAAAGGAAAAATATTCTTACTTGCATGTTTACATAGATACTTGTATTATTTGCTTACTTTTATTATTGCATCTTATATAGTGCGATGGTTTTGGTATCCACCCCCGTCGGCCCTCGTCCTGTCTATGATTCGGATGTGGTATATATATTATCTTTATAACTATTGGTTCATTTATTGTTTATGAAAATTATGCCGACCAACGTGACATAGATATTATTTATGTAGGATGTATGTGAATCGGAAATGCCAACCAACCCTATTGTCGAGAGGTTAAATTTAGTTGAAGAAGAAAACAATTTGTTGAAGGAAAAAATAAAAAAAATTGAGGAGGAGAAGATGATATTGGAGTTGCATGTTGCGGATGTCGTCGATGATCACAAGATCAAGATGGATGCAATGCGCTTGAAGATTAGAAAGATTAGAAAATATGCCATTGATACCGAGGCTTGGTATCATTATGCCATTGGATCAATTGTTACCTTGTTTGCGATTATGATCGCATTTGTTTTCGCATTGAAATGTTTTACATAGTTTCAATGTATGGTTTAATTAATTAGATGCTCTGGAGAGCTATATGTTGTTAGATGAGAACTATGTATGCACTTTGGTTTTAATGTGATGATGAACTTCTATTAATTTGGACACTTAATTATATATAATGCACGCAGATGAACCGGCAATGGATGTACGGTGACAGACACACCTGCGAGTACATTAAGGGCATGCATGAGTTTCTCGAAGCGGCCGAGGCAAACAAGCAGAATGGTTTTATGTGTTGTCCATGCACTGAATGTGGGAACACGAGGTCTTACTCTAACCGAAAAATCCTTCACTCCCACCTGCTTTACAAGGGTTTCATGCCACACTATAATGTTTGGACGAGGCACGGAGAAATAGGGGTTATGATGGAAGACGGCGAAGAAGAAGAGTACGATGACAACTATGTGCCCCCTGAATACGGTGATGCTGCAACGGGGGGAGCTGGTGAAGATCAAGAGGAACCAGACGATGTGCCCAATGATGCTGCAACGGGTGAAGCTGCTGAAGATCACGAGGAAACAGACGATGTGCCCGATGATTGTGATCTCCGCCGGGTCATTGTCGATGCAAGGACGCAATGCGAAAGTGAAAAGGAGAAGCTGAAGTTCGATCGCATGTTAGAGGATCACAAAAAAGAGTTGTACCCCAATTGCGAAGATGGCAACACAAAGCTCGGTACCGTACTGGAATTGCTGCAGTGGAAGTCAGAGAATGCTGTGGCTGACAAAGGATTTGAGAAGCTACTGAAAATATTAAAGAAGAAGCTTCCAAAGGATAACGAATTGCCCGACAGTACATACGCAGTAAAGAAGGTCGTATGCCCTCTAGGATTGGAGGTGGAGAAGATACATGCATGCCCTAATGACTGCATCCTCTACCGCTGTGCATACAAGGATCTGAACGCATGCCCGGTATGCGGTGCATTGCGGTATAAGATCAGACGAGATGACCCTAGTGATGTTAACGGCGAGCCCCCCAGGAAGAGGGTTCCTGCAAAGGTGATGTGGTATGCTCCTATAATACCACAGTTGAAACGTCTGTTCAGAAACGAAGAGCATGCCAAGTTCATGTGATGGCACAGTGAGAACCGAAAGAAAGATGGGAAGTTGAGAGCACCCGCTGACGGGTCGCAGTGGAGAAAAATCGAGAGAAAGTACTGGGATGAGTTTGCAAAGGACCGAAGGAATGTATGGTTTGCTTTAAGCGCGGATGGCATTAATCCTTTCGGGGAGCAGAGCAGCAATCACAGCACCTGGACCGTGACTCTATGTATGTATAACCTTCCTCCTTGGATGTGCATGAAGCGGAAGTTCATTATGATGCCTGTTCTCATCCAAGGCCCTAAGCAACCCGGCAACGAAATTGATGTGTACCTAAGGCCATTAGTTGAAGAACTTTTACAGCTGTGGAATAGAAACGGTGTACGTACGTGGGATGAGCACAGACAGGAGGAATTTAACCTTAAGGCATTGCTGTTCGTGACCATCAACGATTGGCCCGCTCTCAGTAACCTTTCAGGACAGACAAACAAAGGATACCATGCATGCACGCACTATTTAGATGTCACTGAAAGTATATACCTGGACAAATGCAGGAAGAATGTGTACCTGGGCCATCGTCGATTTCTTCCGACCAACCATCAATGTCGAAAGAAAGGCAAGCATTTCAAAGGCGAGCCAGATCACCGCACCGGTGATCACGTGCTTGCTATGGTCAATGATTTACACTACGTAATCTTTGGAAAGGGTCCCGGTGGACTAGCTGTTCCGAATGATGCTGAGGGACACGCACCCATGAGGAAGAAGAAATCTATATTTTGGGACCTACCCTACTAGAAAGACCTAGAGGTCCGCTCCTCAATCGACGTGATGCACGTGACGAAGAACCTTTGCGTGAAACTGCTAGGCTTCTTGGGCGTGTATGGGAAGACAAAAGATACACCTGAGGCACGGGAGGACCTGCAACGTTTGCATGAAAAAGACGGCATGCCTTCGAAGCAGTATAAAGGTCCTGCCAGCTACGCTCTTACGAAAGAAGAGAAAGAAATCTTCTTTGAATGCCTGCTCAGTATGAAGGTCACAACTGGCTTCTCGTCAAATATAAAGGGAATAATAAATATGCCAGAGAAAAAGTTTCAGAACCTAAAGTCTCATGACTGCCACGTGATTATGACGCAACTGCTTCTAGTTGCATTGAGGGGGCTTCTACCGGAAAACATCCGATTAGCCATTGTGAAGCTATGTGCATTCCTCAATGCAATCTCTCAGAAGGTGCTCGATCCAGAAATCATACCAAGGCTAAGGAGTGATGTGGCGCAATGTCTTGTCAATTTCGAGCTGGTGTTCCCACCATCCTTCTTCAATATCATGACGCACGTCCTAGTTCATCTAGTCGACGAGATTGTCATCCTGGGGCCCGTATTTCTACACAATATGTTCCCCTTTGAGAGGTTCATTGGAGTCCTAAAGAAATATGTCCGTAACCGCGCTAGGCCAGAAGGAAGCATCTCCATGGGCCATCAAACAGAGGATGTTATCGGGTTATGTGTTGACTTCATTCCTGGCCTTAAGAAGATAGGTCTCCCTAAATCGCGGTATGAGGGGAGACTGACTGGAAAAGGCACTCTTGGAAGAGACTCAATAATATGCAGGGACGGATATTCTTGGTCTCAAGCACACTACACAGTTCTACAGAACTCTACCTTGGTGACCCCGTATGTCGATGAACACAAGAACAGTCTGCGCTCCAAACACCCGGAGCAGTGCGACGACTGGATTACATGTGAACACATCAGGACTTTCAGCAGTTGGATAGAAACACGTCTCAGAGGTGACAACACTGTTTGTGATGAGTTGTACTTGTTGTCCAGGGGACCATCTTTGACTGTATTGACTTACAAAGGATACGAGATAAATGGGAATACATTTTACACGATCGCCCAAGATCAAAAGAGCACCAACCGAAACAGCGGTGTCCGCTTTGATGCAGCAACCGAGAGCGGAAAGGACACATATTATGGTTACATAGTGGACATATGGGAACTTGACTACGGACCTGATTTTAAGGTCCCTTTGTTTAAGTGCAAATGGGTCAATCTGTCAGGCGGCGGGGTACAGGTAGACCCACAGTACGGAATGACAACAGTGGATCTGAAAAATCTTGGGTACACTGACGAACCGTTCGTCCTAGCCAATGATGTGGCACAGGTTATCTGTGTGAAGGACATGTCTACCAAACCGAGAAAAAGAAAAGATAAGGAAGCGAATACATCATACGATGAGCCAGAGCGCCACATAATTCTTTCAGCAAAAAGGGACACCCTGGGAGTGGACGGCAAGACTGACATGTCTGAAGATTATGAAAAGTTTCATGAAATTCCTCCCTTCAATGTCAAGGCTGACCCAAGCATCCTGATAAACAATGAAGATTATCCATGGTTACGGCGCAATAAGCAAATGACACAAGCGAAGAAAAAGTGAAGACTTTCTCCCGCAACTTTGTAACACACGAACATGCTACCATTGTCCGTTTTGTACATGCACATGCTATGTGGGTGAAATTATGATACCATCCCAACTTTCAACTTTTTCAGAGTTCATTTGAAATGCTTTCATGTCTTATGGTTCGGCCCTCGTAATACCATGACCATTAGTCCTTGGCCCATGCCAACTTTCAACTTTCAACTTTCTAAAACTAATGGCACTAACAGAAAATAAATAATGCAAAAAACAAATCAAAAAAACAGGAAAAAACTATTTTTATAGTAAAGTTAATCAGAAAATAAAAAAAATAAAGCAACAAAGAAAACAAAATAACTAAAATAGTGTTTTCAAATTTGAAAACTAATGGCACTAACAGAAAGTTTATAATTTTTCTAAAACTAATGGCACTAACAGAAAGTTTATAATTTTTCTAAAACTAATGGCAGTAACAGAAAGTTTATAATTTTGCTAACCTAAAAGCAAACAGAATTAAAAATTAAAGCAAAAAACAAAAGAAAATAAATAATGCAAAAAACAAATAAAAAAACAGGAGAAAACTATTTTTATAGTAACCTTAATCAGAAGATAAAATAAATAAAGCAACAAAGAAAACAAAATAACTAAAATAGTGTTTTCAAATTTGAAAACTAATGGCACTAACAGAAAGTTTATAATTTTTCTAAAACTAATGGCACTAACAGAAAGTTTATAATTTTGCTAACCTAAAAGCAAACAGAATTAAAAATTAAAGCAAAAAACAAAAGAAAATAAATAATGCAAAAAACAAATAAAAAATAGGAAAAAACTATTTTATAGTAAAGTTAATCAGAAAATAAAATAAATAAAGCAACAAAGAAAACAAAATAACTAAAAAAGTGTTTTCAAATTTGAAAACTAATGGCACTAACAGAAAGTTTATAATTTTTCTAAAACTAATGGCACTAACAGAAAGTTTATAATTTTGCTAACCTAAAAGCAAACATAATTAAAAATTAAAGCAAAAAACAAAAGAAAATAAATAATGCAAAAAGCAAATAAAAAAAACAGGAAAAACTATTTTTATAGTAAAGTTAATCACAAAATAAAATAAAATAAAGCAACAAAGAAAACAAAAAAACTAAAAAAATGTTTTCAAATTTGAAAACTAATGGCATTAACAAGAAGTTTATAATTTTTCTAAAACTATTTGCATAAAGAATTAAAAAATAAAGCAAAAAACAAAAGAAAATAAATAAAGCAACAAAAAAACAAAAAATGCCACCTAGTGGGC
This sequence comes from Triticum urartu, assembly GCF_056163025.1. NCBI lineage: Eukaryota > Viridiplantae > Streptophyta > Magnoliopsida > Poales > Poaceae > Triticum > Triticum urartu. The sequence continues at coordinate 27,456,674 of NC_141875.1, forward strand.
CACCACGGCCTGAATATGACTAGAAACCCTACCATGGGCCAGGATTCAGGCTTGCAGCAGGCCCAGCAGGCCCACAGGCATTGCAGTGACAGATTAGGCCCGAAAGCCTGTAGTTGAGAGGAGCTCGGGAGGGTGGGCGCATCAGCGCTTATAAACCACTCCCGAGCCCTCTCAACTAGCGATGTGGGACTAAACTTTTGGGCGCGGGGCAGCACAAAGCCTTTGGTCCCGGTTGGTGGCAACAACCGGGACTAAAGAGGGGCATTGGTCACGATTCGTGCCGCCGCTTCCCGCCCTTTGGGCTGCTGAAAATTGGCCATTGGTCCCGGTTGGTGGCACCAACTGGGACTAAAGAGGGGCATTGGTCACAATTCGTGCCGCCGCTTCCCGCCCTTTGGGCTGCTGAAAATTGGCCTTTGGTCCCGGTTGGTGGCACCAACTGGGACTAAAGAGGGGCATTGGTCACGGTTCGTGGCACCAACCAGGACCAATGCTCTTGCTATATATACAACACTTAGCAGTTTTCGACCAAATCACCCACTTCTCCCCCGACGCCCCCTGCTCCTCCTCGTCGCCGTTGCCGCCCGACGCCCCTACTCCTCCTCGTCGCCATCGCCACCGACGCCGTCAGGCTGCTCGCCTTCGCCGTCGCTGCCGCCACCGACGCCGTCAGGCTGATCGCCTTCGCCTTCGCCATCGCCGCCGCCCCCTGTGAGCACAGCCCCTCCCGTCCCGCGATCCCTACGCCCCTGTCCTGCGCGGCCGCCGCCCCTGCCCTGCGCGGCTGCCGTGCGCCGCCCCTGCCCTGCGCTGGCGCCGCGTGCAGCCCAGCCGCCACTGCCCTGTCAGGCCGGCGCCCCCCCCCCCCCCCGCGCCCCTGCCCTGCCCTGCCCCGCCGGCGCCACCGCTGCCGCCATGCCCCTCTGCCCCGCCGACGCCACCACTCCCGCGCCCCTGCCTTTATTAGTTTAATTTTTTTTCATATATATATAATGTATGTGTATGTATGTGGCTATATGTTTTTGTTCATATGTTGCAATATGTTTTTTTTATTTTTATTAGTTTATTTTTTTGTTCATATGTGATGTATATGTGTATGTGGCTATAATGTATATGTGTATGTGATGTATGTGGCTAGAATTTGCTAAATATATATGTTAAAAATGTTTTTTTGTTCATAGAAAGTTTTTTGTTCATATATAGAAAGTTACAATTTTAGAGAAGTTTTATGTATGCAAAAGTTACAATTTTAGAAAAAGAAGGATAGGAAAGAAGAAAATAAGAAGAGGAAAGAAAGAAGAAGAGGAGAGGAAAAGAAGAGGAGAAATAAATAAGAAGAAGAAAAAATAAGGAAAAGAAGAGGAGAAGAAGAAAGGAATAGTGGAGAAATAGAGAAAATAGAATATTCTATTTTCTCTTCTTCTCCACTAATCCTTTCTTCTTCTCCTCTTTTTTTCTTCTTTTTTTCTTCGATCTTCTCCTCTAGCTATTCCTTTCTTCGAGGGTTCTATAGGGTCAAGGGATCGAGGGTCGAGGGTTCCAGGGTCGTCTAGGGGTCGAGGGTTCCAGGGTCGTCGAGGGTTCGAGGGGTCGAGGATCGCCGAGGGGTCGAGAGAGGCTTCCTAGTGTCAAAGTATTGAAGAAATCCATGGCTTCATCATTAGCCAGAAGTAACCAGGGCATATTGTAGCCGGTAGTATCGGATAGATATACGAGAACTTGTTGTTCGACCAATCTCTCGGAGAAGGAGAGGTGGTCGATATCACTTCTCTCTGTATGCATATATGTTCATGACGATCTTCTGTTTCCTTCGTTTACTTACTAGCTAGCTAGCGTGTCTAGTCCTCTCTATCACTACAAGAATCTTGTTAATACATGACGGATTCAATCTGTCATGAAACTGTGCAAAACCGTCAACGAGGGAGGTCCATGACGGATTTAGAATCCGTCATGTATATCGCGTCATAATTTGCCAACTATGCCACCATGACGGATCATGTCCGTCATCGATCAGTCCCTAGCGCCTAGGCCCAGTCCTCCATGACAGACTAATCCGTCATGGATTGACTTGACATTGTACTAACATGGGCCTGACATGGAATATATGTGGAACCAGCGTGGTTCTGACGTGGCATCCTACGTAGCACGCCCATTCCCCATTTTTTTAGTGGCATTTTAGCCAAAAAAATTCAATCCAGCTCAGAATATTCATCCAACCAGCTATGGCACAAGACATTACACATAATAAAAAAAGCTATCACAACACTATTAATTTTCATTCAACGGGTCCATAATTTTGCCATTTCACAGATTTCTATTCAATAATTTCAGCAAGTAAAGGCCTTCTAAAATGTGCCAAAAACACATACAACATTACTTCACATGCCCTCAATAACAATTACAGTAGATTACATCAACAAACAACATTGTGTAGACCCTCTTAATCATCAAGTTCACCTTGGCAGCTCAACCTTCCTATGCGCCTCTCACAACCAAAGGAAACCTGTCAAAACACATGATGCTTCTGTTACAATATGCTCTCATCACAAAGGAAAACTATAACAACCTTCCCGAAGGTATAGTAAAGTATCAAGAACAACAAGTGGACTCCATATTACGAAAATATATTTTATGATAAATCTAATGAAATTAATTCTATGCTGAAGATGTTGATATGGCTTCCTATAAACTTGGTCAAATTCAATTAATTTGCAATGGTAGAGAAAACAGGAATAAAATGAAAATTTCAAGGTGGAGATACTTCCACACTTCACTTAACATAATTTAATAAACTATAACCACTACCACTGGATTTTCATAATAGATCCTGCATGAAATAAATCAAACCTAGAACTTATATGATGGTCTATGGAAATCTGATCTCTACCAGAACTGCAAGAACTAACAACCAGGCTGGAAGTAATGATGAACAGAAGAGCTATACAGCCAACGATGGTTCGCATAATATTTCAGGGAACTATATTTAAACTATTATAAAATAGTTAGGACTGACTACGTACTGTAGTGTGAGCATGCAGTAGTGACTGCCATTGTTGATGAGTGTCCTGAAGAATTGACACACCAAGTACTTTTGTCTCCAGCACAATTCTTCGGGTCTCTTTAATTCTGTCAGTGGATGGATTCAGTCGTTCAATTGTCATCATCAACCGTCCTCATTGATCAGTGGAAACCTGAGCCAGGAAATAATCCCCAAATACAACATGAGTACTGGAAATAGCAAACATCAAGAACTTTGAGACAGCGCTTAAAAAATCAGAACAAACATAGTAATACTGCATTAGTACATATAATTCACATAAGTAGAGAAATATGACAGAAAAGGAACATTGTTTCAACAATACAGAAAGACAAAAATGCTAGAACTTTAAGCGACATCTAGTAATACATAAGGTGGATAACCCCCTTTTCCCAATATATCATGCAACGTTCTGGAAGTGACAGAAAAAGTAAAACATTCCTTTTATTAGGCAGTAAGAAGCGGTACAGTTCTACTTTTCAATGTTGGCTGTGGAAAAACACAAAAATGCACAGCACATACAGTTTTTTTCCTCAGTTCTGAAATTTACAGTGCCTACAAACGAGAATAGCAAAGTATATATGCCAAAAAAATGGCATCACTAACAAATGTGATGCAGAGAACTACAAATTTAATTTATTGCATGGCTCAAGTAATTACTTAATAGTTATTAAGGTACAAGCCGAATCAAAATACATGAACACCAGGAGATGGTCGAATCAAAACACATAGGAAAATACGTATATTATATTCTAAATAGCAATTGTTATGCAAAGACTTAAAAAAATCAGGTTAATATAACAACCTATCACCCAGAAGTGTTAGGCCTTCGCCAAACATTTTCCCATCCATTGGCTATAGTACTAAAACCTGAGTGAGAAATGACAGTGTTAAGCAACAAGGCATGAAGATTAATTTTTCCATTTGAACATTAACTTTTCCAGTGTACAGAATGAATAATAAAGGTCGGAGATGTTGCAAACATGAGACAAGTTAAGATAGGTATGATACTTTTCCAGTTTGAAGATTAACTTTTCGCAAAGATTACTGTTGAACATAATAGATGGAGATAATTGTTCAGTGGTTATGAGAATCAGTTAATAATACAAGAAAAAAGAAACACACAAAATGCAGCATAAAGGGATTATGCATCAATCATCCATTAGGGGTCCAAGATCATGTTATAGGTTCTCAAAATAACTCAATAGTTGCCACTCGAGCATCAATACCAACAACAGTCAACTCAAACTTCGGCTACCTGATTCTCATTGTAATTTTAATCAAACCAAGGCATCAGACAGTTTCCTGACTATATAGAGCCTACTTTGCTACTCTTGAACGTAAACAGCCTCAAATACTTTTTTTCTCAACTTTCACTACCTGAACAAAGTCAGTCACACCCAACTCCTCAAAAAATTTCCTCCAACTTAGCAATTCAGATGGCAATGAAGCACAACTACGATGGGTCAAATAACAAGTATGAAGTTCAATACATGTCGTATCAACATTCTGAAGCAGCTGGCCTATGTCCACATAATTTCCATAATGTTTACTAAAGTGAATTGGTACATCAGCAGGGCATTTATAGCCCTTGTTTGTAAGTAAGACGGGCATCCTCCATAATTCTAACACAATCTCTTCTTTCTCAGAGTTACAACTTGTACAGGTCGACTGAAGATGTAGCATGATAAAACTCACATGGACTATAAATACTACACTCGAGGGATTAATATTGGGAAATATTATGTCATGAGTCCTTCATAGGAAAGATACAAAATCAACCCAAAATAAAGCAGAGGAGGGAGGCAGAGGTCGTAGTGCTCACCGGAGAGACATGTAGGCAAGGCAGCAGTCATAGTGCAGGTCAGACACCGCCATCACATTACAGAGGAGGTCGCCACAGTAAGCACGGCCGTGCCGGCGACGCGGCCGAGGGGGTCGGGGTTATCGCCATCCAGCCCAACGCACGCGAGCGCGCCGAGCTAGGGGACGCCATCCAGGAGGAGTAGAGGGTGGGAGGGGGCGCGGTGTACGACGAAGACGAGTCGCTGGAGACCCATCGGTGGTGGAAGCGACGCCACAGCCGAAACCCTAGCCACATGGGCTAGGGTTGCGGACAAGTGCCGGAGGCCGGGTGCGGCGGATCCAGCCGTGCTGGAGGACAAATAGGTCGAAGACGAGCTTGTGAGCGTGCTGCGCGGTGGTGGACGCCGCCGGAATCAGGAGGCGTTGGTGGCGGCGCGAGGGTTCATAGGGGAGAGAGGTGGGTGGTGAGAGGGATGGATGGGTGGGGGTGATGGCGGATCTAGCAGCCGCCGGTGCTGGGAGGTGAGAGGAGGGAGAGGGCCGGCGGCAAGCTGTAGGAGGAGGGAGGCGACGAGGTGGCGGTGATGTGTGGGAGACGATGGGGATGGGAGGGGGCTGCGAAGGAGGGAGAGGGCCGATGGAGAATGTGTTAGGGTTAGGCTTTTATACGGGGAGCAGTTAGCCGGGCTTTAGCGGGCTTCAGAGGGCTTCTGGGGCTGGACCAGCCCATCCATGACAGTTTCTCAAAATGTCACCCGAAATCCGTCATGAATTAACAGGTTTCTTGTAGTGTATACGTATGTATAGTACGTAGAGTTGACCAAACACGGACATAAGAGAGGACACTTCTCTCTATTAATTATAGCTACCCAACACAATATATGAAACACCTAAATTAACCCCCCTCTTTCAAAAAAAAAAATAAAACCCCCAGCCACAGAAATGCTGACGCGTGGATGCCTATTGCTCCCGGTTGGTGCCACCAACCGGGACCAAAGGGTCTCCTGCCTGGGCTCCGCGCACAGGCCACGTGGAGGCACATCTGTCCCGGTTCTGGATTGAACCGGGACTAAAGGGGAGAGGCATTAGTACCGACACTTTAGTCCCGGTTCCAGAACCGGGACTAAAGGCCCTTATGAACCGGGACTACAGGCCCTTTTTCTACCAGTGTATGTTGCGAAAGAAGGAGTTGAGTTTCTCATACTCTCCTCCCCAATCACTTTGGACTGCAAGAATTTTTCTGTCGAAGTATCTCTCAACAATTTTTTGAAATTCTTGGAAAACAGAAAATACTTCGGATTTGAACTTAAGTAAATATATCCATGTAAACTTGCTATAATCATCGATAAAACTGACATAGTGTTTTTTCCTTCCAAAAGAATCTCTTGCATGACCCCATACATCACTAAAAATAAGCTCCAAAGGAGCATGAGACACACTATGTGAAATAGGATAGGGAAGTTGGTGACTCTTGACACATTGACAAGCTTCACACACAGACTCATTATTTGAACTACTTGACAATGATAGATTGTCTTTATTGACTATTTGCTTGACTACTGTTGACGAGGGATGTCCTAATCTTTGATGCCACCTCGCCAGTGAAGGCTTGATGGCGGAATAAGCTTGACGATGACGCTTGCGACTAAAGAATCTTGATGTGATGGGGTACAGTGCTCCAATGCATCTACCATGATGAATGAGCTCCCTCGTTACCCGATCCTTTATAAAGAAATAGGTGGGATGAGTCTCAAAGAAAACATTATTGTCGGAAGTTAAATGAGACATAGATGCTAGATTTTTGTCGGCTTGAGGAACATGACTAACATCTTTTAGAAGTAGATCACGTTTAAGGCTAGGGGAATTAATAGAAGCTTGACCAATGTGACGAATTTCCGTACCTCCACCACTTGTGGTGCAAGGAATGCACTAGGTAGTACTAGTATAAATTAGCCACATTGACTAACTGACTGCCTGCCTAATTGAACGAATCAATCTGATTAGTATGTTTGCTGCCATTTTGTTAGTCTGCAAAAGCAGTACATCCACGAGCTGTTTTGTGGTTCCTGCAATCCGGGGAGTTCCTCGCAAGATAGCGCCCTTCCTCTTCTACTTCTACTACCTACTTTTGCTGCTATTGCTGATTGGTCTATGCACGGTGGGTAATCCATCAATGTTTATTTGCTATTGCCTGAGCTCTGTTTCTCTGCATGCGAGCGTGCTATTTGTGTAGTGTGGATGTTTGGTCCTTGTGGAGATCGTCTAATAGACGTCGTTCCTCTATGTTAATATTATGAGAATGGAGTAGTGCATTCTGGTCTCCTTACTGGTGGTGACATGTGGGGCTGGTAAACAACAAGATAGCGCCCTTCCTCTCCACTAGTGCATTTTAGATATTTTTTGCTGGTAAACATGTGGTCTGGATGATTCTACCTTGTTGTTTTTGATGTTACATTTGGTTTATCTATGCTGCATTGCAAATTTGCAATGATGTTTTTGCCCAAGAAACTAGCGAATTAGAGGCCTGAGATTGCAATAGTTTGGACCTCTTATTGTAGTAGCTGGTATGGTTGATGCGTGTATCTCCGTCTCCTTACTTTTTTGCTAGAACCATAAATCCTGATGCATGCTGATTATGGTCTGGTTTGTTAGATCTGTTCTGCTGTTGCTTAAAATTTGACTGGATTGTGAATGTGTATCTGTTGTGTATTTGCTGGTGTGTATCTGTTGCTGCCTGGATTCTGAATGAACATGTCAGTATACTATATATCCAAAAAAACATGATTAGAATTCTTTTCATTTCTATATACCCCAAAAAAATCCATGAACACATACTAGTTAGTGTTAGTCATACTATTTATCTACATGGCATTTGATGTCAATTCTTGCTTATAAGTTATTGGATCACTCCATGAACACATTCTTATTCTTATATTTTCATTCTTATTCCTTGCACAGGTGAAGTGTGAATCCAAGGCTGAAGCTGTGAAGCATATCAACAAAGAGGGGCATATTATGTGTTGTAATTGTACGCATATCTGGGTTGTAGTATACTGAATTGTAATAGACTAATGTAGTCTTGTTTTGGACGAATTTCATTTGCTCTCTGGTCTGTTCAAAACAATGATTGTGTATGTGATTGGAATACCCGTGAAATGGGAACCTGACAATAGGGTCCAAGTTATAATGGTTGTTTGACAAATGTCGGAATTTCTGACATGTGGGACATATTTTGAGATAAGCATGACATGTGGGCTGGCTTACTAGTGGTACCCCAATGTATAATGGCTGAAACTAGAAAAATCAATGGACTAAAAAGGCTACGGCCCAAAAATAAAAATGCTTAAATTTTGGGACTGGCCCATGTAGTTGACCAAAATTAATCAACAAAAATATATAAAAAAGGCCGAATTGTTGGGCTTGGCCCACATAAAAGACAGAATTGTACCGGGCTGAATCTTATCCACGTCAGCTTGCCACGCTGGATGCCTACGTGGCCTGGGGATGTTGCTATTGACCAAAAATTTGGTTGTGGAACCAACGACCTTTTACATATCACAAAGAAGGTCACAAATTTCAGTTTACGACCGCCAGCTTTTGACCTTCTGTTTTTTGTCACAAAAAGGTCGCAAATGAAAAACTATGACCTTTCAGCACCCAATAGTGAGGGTCACAAGTTGACATATTTCTTATAGTGATTGACGTGTGCCTCGAAGCTAAGGAGTTGGCTGTACAGTTCTGGAGTGGTCATGGGCTCGACGCGGGCTTGAAGGCTGACACCATGGAGTTGTACTCGAGGTCCAGTCCCTTTAGGGCATAGGAGTTCATCTCCCGATTGGTCAGGAGTGCACTGATGGTGGCGATCTCATCCGCCAGCGCCTTGATCTTGGCGAGATACTCCACCTGGGCAAGAACCTCACAGGAGAGAGATGCCATCAGATAACCTTGTAATTGTTGCTGCTGAGCGTACCAGATTGTGCAGGCGTAGATGAAGATCTGCTCTTCTTTCCCGTCCTTGGTGACGGTGAGAGTGGCAGGAGGCGGCGGGCTTTGCGGCGTCCAAGAAGTGTTCCGACTGTGCTCCCTTAATCTGGGGTAGCACGATGGCCTTCCAGAGGAGGAAGTTTGTCCTCACGAGCTTCTCTGACGGAGGCGCACTAAGGGAGGTATGGCTGCTGCTGGAGGTGGAAGACGACCCAAAAGTGAGGCCTGCGGATTGGGTGGATACACTAGTAGAAAAAGGGTCAAATGTGAAGCACATTAGTGCCGGTTTGAATTTGAGCTGGCGGGCGGACATCATTAGTACCGGTTCGTGATGAACCTTTAGCACCGGTTCGTGCCACGAACCGGTACTAAAGTGAGTGGTGGCAGGATGTTGTCCCTCTAGCACCTTTAGTACCGGGTCGTATCACGAACCGGTACTAAAGGTCGTCCTACATAGACCCTTCGTCCACCCGAGCTCTCTCTGTTCTTCCCCTTTCCCCTCTCCTCTGTGTTCTTTTCCCTCTTTCTCTCAAGCTCATCACACATTTTTCCCAAAAATTTACAAGATTTGAAGGCCCCCATCAATTCAAATGATCACAAAGGTTAGCAACTCTGTCCTTTCATCTCTCATTGCTAGATTAGATCGTGCAATGCTTTATATAGTGATTGATTTTTGAGTTTAGTAATTTGGGAGGAATTATATATATGTGCTAGTATTTGATTTATATGCAATTTGAGGTCAAAAATAACACTTAGTTTGCATATGTAGGTGTGGTTTACTTAGTGTCTTCTAAATCTCCGTCGTAACCACCGTCGATCGCCCGCAACGTCCCGTCGCCGGCACCACCTTGTGGTGAGCCTCTTGTTCATGAAGTTTTATATAAAAAATTGATGTTTGTGTGATTTGGATATATAGTTACTCGTATAATTATCTTACCCATACGTTGTTTGTTATACATAGTGCCATGGTTTTGATATCCGTCTCCGTCGGCCCTCGTCCGGGTTATGATTCGGATGTGGTATATTCTCTTTTAAAACTATTCATTGCATTTTGTGTTTATGACAAATTATGCCCATCAAGTTGACATAGATATTTGTATGTAGGAGGTAGTTGAACCGGAAATTCCAACCGACCCTATTGTCGAGAGGTTAAATTTAGTTGAAAGAGAAAATGAGGATTTGAAGGAAAATTGAAAAGAATTGAGGGGGAGAAGATGGAATTGGAGTTGCATGTTGCCGATGTCGTCGATGATCACAAGATTAAGATGGAGAAAATGCGCTGGAGATTAGAAAGATTAGAAAATATGCCATTCACAGTGAGGCTTGGTATCATTATGCTGTTGGATCAATTGTTACCTTAGTTGCGATCTTGATCGCATTTGTTGTTGCATTTAAATTCTGTAGCTAGAGAGTTATTTGTTTGTTGCATTTAAGTGTTGTATGATCTTTATGTATTGTATTAATTTGGTGTTTTCGGTGCTGTGTATTGAAGATGAGCCGGCAATGGATGTACGATGACCGATGCTCTCCCGAGTTCATTAATGGCGTGCGTACTTTTATGCTTGCGGCTGAGGCAAACAAGCGGGCGGATGGTTTTATGCCTTGTCCATGCGCTGGCTATAAGAATGGTCACAATTACTCTACGTCAAGAACCATTCACGTCCACCTGTTTGAGTCCGGTTTCATACCCCACTATAATGTTTGGACCAAGCATGGAGAAAGAGGGGTTATGATGGAAGACAATGAAGAAGAAGAGGACGACGACAGCTATCCTGGCCATGGGTTCCCTGAATACGATGATACAATAATGAGGGAAGAAGCTGAGCCGGTAATGCGGGAAGAAGCTGAGCCGGCAATGCGGGAAGAAGCTGAAGAAGAGGCATCGGATGAGCCCGTTGATGATCTAGGTCGGGCCATTGCCGATGCAAAGAGAAACTGCGCAAGTGATTTGGAGAAGAAGAAGTTGCAGCGCATGTTAGAGGATTACAAAAAAATATTGTACCCGAATTGCGTAGGTGACAAGAAAAAGCTGGGCACCACACTGGAATTGCTACAATGGAAGGCAGAGAATGGTGTATCTGACAAGGGATTTGGAAAGTTGCTGGTAATGATAAAGAATATGCTTCCAAAGGACAACGAATTGCCCGAGAGTACGTACGAAGCAAAGAAGGCTGTCTGCCCTCTAGGGTTAGAGGTGCAAAAGATACATGCATGCCCTAATGATTGCATCCTCTACCGCGGTGAGTACGAGGATTTGAATGCTTGCCCAGTATGCGGTGCATTGCGCTATAAGATCAGCCGCGATGACCTTGGTGATGTCGAGGGCGAGCACCCCAGGAAGAAGATTCCTGCCAAGGTGATGTGGTATGCTCCTATAATACCATGGTTGAAATGTTTGTTTCAAAACAAAGAGCATGCCAAGGTGATGTGATGGCACAGAGAAGACCGTAAGAAAGACGGAAAGTTGAGAGTACCCGCTGATGGGTCGCAGTGGAGAAAAATCGAAAGAAAGTACGGGAAGGAGTTTGCAGATGACGCAAGGAACGTAATGTTTGGTCTAAGTGCAGATGGCATTAATCCTTTTGGGGAGCAGAGCAGCAACCATAGCACCTGGCCTGTGACTCTATAGTTTGTATAACCTTCCTCCTTGGTTGTGCATGAAGCGGAGGTTCATTATGATGCCAGTGCTCATCCAAGGCCCTAAGCAACCCAGCAATGACATTGATGTGTACCTAAGGCCATTAGTTGAAGAACTCCTACAACTGTGGAATGGAACAAGTGTACGTGCGTGGGATGAGCACATGGGGGAAGAATTTGACCTAAAGGCGTTGTTGTTCATGACCATCAGTGATTGGCCTGCTCTCAGTAACCTTTCAGGACAGACAAACAAGGGATACCGCGCATGCACGCACTGTTTGGACGATACCGACATTATATATTTGGCTAATTGTAAGAAGAATGTGTACCTGGGACATCGTCGATTTCTTCCGAGCAGGCATCCCGTAAGAAAGAAAGGCAAGCATTTCAAAGGTGAGGCGGATCACCGGATGAAGCCTCGTCACCGTACTGGTGCTGATGTACATGATATGGTCAAGGATTTGAAGGTGGTCTTTGGAAAGGGTCCTGGTGGACAACCTGTTCCGAATGACGCTGACGGACGCACACCCTTGTGGAAGAAGAAATCTATATTTTGGGACCTGCCCTATTGGAAAGACCTAGAGGTCCGCTCCGCAATCAACGTGATGCACGTGATGAAGAATCTTTGTGTGACCCTTCTTGGCTTGTTGGGCGTGTATGGGAAGACAAAAGATACACCTGAGGCACGGGAGGACCAGCAACGTATGCACGGAAAAGACGGCATACATCAGGGTCATGCAAGCTACGCTCTTACCAAAGAAGAGAAGGAAATCTTCTTTGAATGCCTGCTCAGTATTAAGGTACCGTCTGGCTTCTCGTCGAATATAAAGAGAATAATAAACATGGCAGAGAAAAAGTTCCAGAACCTAATGTCTCATGACTGCCACGTGATTATGACGCAACTGCTTCCGGTTGCATTGAGGGGGCTTCTACCGGAAAACGTTCGATTAGCCATTGTGAAGCTATGTGCATTCCTCAATGCAATCTCTTAGAAGGTAATCGATCCAGAAATCATACCAAGGTTAGAGAATGATTAGGTGCGATGTCTTGTCAGTTTCGAGTTGGTGTTCCCACCATCCTTCTTCAACATCATGACGCACGTCCTAGTTCACCTATGCGAAGAGATTAACGTTTTGGGTCCTGTATTTCTACACAATATGTTCCCCTTTGAGAGGTTCATGGAGTCTTAAAGAAATATGTTCATAACCGTGCTAGGCCAGAAGGAAGCATCTCCAAGGGCCATGAAAATGAGGAGGTCATTGATTTTTGTATTGACTTTATTCCTGACCTTAAGCCGATTGGTGTTCCTGAATCGCGGCATAGGGGCAGACTGAATGGAAAAGGCACGCTAGGAGGGGAACAAATAATATGTATGGACGGACATTCTCTCACTGAAGCACACTACACAGTTCTACAGAATTCCGCCTTGGTGGCTCCATATATGGATGAACACAAGAATTTGCTACGCTCCAAACACCCGGAGCGGTCTGATGACTGGATTACACGTGAACAAACCAGGAGTTTCGCCAGCTGGTTGCAAACACGTACCATGCATGACGCCTCTATTGAAGATGACCTGTACTTTCTGTCCCAGTTACCATCTTCCAATATAATGACTTTCAAAGGGTACGAGATAAATGGTAATACATTTTACACGATCGCCCAAGATATGAAGAGCACCAGCCAAAACAGTGGTGTCCGCTTTGATGCAGAAACCAAGACGGGAACGGAAACATATTATGGTTATATACAGGACATATGGGAACTTGACTATTGACGTGGTTTGTAGGTCCCTTTGTTTCGGTGCAAATGGGTCAATATGACACAAGGCGGGGTAACGGAAGACCCGCATTACGGAATGACAACAGTGGATCTCAACAATCTTGCGTATGCAGACGAACCATTCGTCCTAGCCAATGATGTGGCACAGGTCTACCAAGCCGAGAAAAAGAAAAGATAAGGAAGCGAATGCATCGTACGATGAGCCAAAGCGGCACATAGTTCTTTCTGGGAAGAGAAACATCATGGGAGTGGATGACAAGACAGACATGTCAGGAGGTTATGAAAAGTTTGATGAAATTGCTCCATTCACAGTGAATATTGACCCGAGCATCCAGTTAAATGATGAAGATTTTCCATGGCTACGGCGCAAAGGGACACACGCGAAGAAAAAGTTTCACACCCAAAGATCTGAGATGTGATCGGCTTCACTATCATCACTTTCTTCTGTGTTTCACACCCAGGAGGGAATCTCTGTAATAGTTAGGGTAGCTAGTTATTTGTTTTGGCATTTGAAACGAGAAGAAATTTTATGTCCAAGCAAATTCTTTCATGCATTTACTGATTTTTTCAGCTAAATGACCCTGAAATTGAAAAGCATTTCAAATGAATTCAGAAAAGGTTGAAAGTTGGCATGCTATCATAATTTCACCCACATAGCATGTGCAAAAAAATAGAGAGGGTTACTGCAAAAACTGGATGCACTTCGTGTACAAAATGGACAATCTCTTTCCAAGTATCAGAGTTTCGGACGAAAACTCATCCGTTACAAAGGCATTTCATTTTTTAAATAACCTAAGCATTACCAAATTGAATATAATGATAAAACACACTAATATTAAACATAAGAAAAAAGAATCACTAAAAAATCTATTTTCAAAGTTAAGTTATTCACAAACTAGTGATTCACACAAATTTCAAATAATTCAAAATTTAAACTATTCAAATTTGTAAACTAACGGTACTAACAGAAAGTTTGTAATTTTTTGTACCTAAAGCAAAAAATATTCAAAAAGAAACTCGAAATACAGCAAAAAACAACTCAAAAATATATAAAACAAAAATAAATAAAGCAAAAAAATAAAAAAGCCCACCTACTACGCCACAGCGGCCTACATACGACTAGAAACCCAACCTGTTGTTGGGCCAGGATGCAGGCCCGCAAAGGCCCAGTAGGCCCACAGGACAACACAGAACATTTAGGCCCAGTAGGCCTGCTTTGGAAAGGAGCTCGAGGGAGCTACCGCACTGGGGCTTATAAACCAGTGCAGACACCCCTCGGCTAGTGAGGTGGGACTAAACACGACGCACCGCACCTGCGCCAGTGCACCCCCTTTAGTACCGGGTGGTGACTCAAACCGGTACTAAAGGGGGGGTCTTTAGTATCGGTTGGAGCCACCACCCAGTACTAACGGGGGCCGTTCCCGCCGCTTGGCCTGGCCAAAACAGACCTTTAGTACCGGTTGGTGGCTCCAACCGGTACTAAAGGTTGTTCTATATAAGAAAACACTTCAAAAAATTTGTTAGTTTCTCATCTCTCCCTCTGCTTCTTTCTCCTCTGCCCCGTCGCCGCCGCCCCCGTCGTCATCCGTCGCCATCCCCGTCACCGTCCCCGTCCCCGTCCCCGTCGTCCCTGTCTCCGCACTGCGCCCGGTCGCCGCACCCTGCCCCGTCCTCCCGTCGTCCCCGCCCGGCCCGTCCCCGTCCCCGTCCCCGTCGTCGCCGCCCTATCCCCGTCGTCGCCGCCCCGTCGCCGTCGCCGTCTCCGTCTCCGTCCCCGTCGCCGCCCCCCGTCATCGTGCCCCGCCGGTGAGCTCCTGCCCCGGCCGCCATGTACCACACACACACACACACATTGTTATAGAAATGTTAGCAATCTTTCTGTTTTTTAGTTATAGAATTATTAGAAATGTTAGTTATATAGATATGTTTTTTAGTTATAGAAATATTAGAAATGTTAGTTATATAGAAATGTTAGTTATATAGAAATATTAGAAATGTTAGTTATATAGAAATGTTAGTTATATTAGAAATGTTGGTTATATAGAAATGTTAGTTATATAGAAATGTTTTTTAGTTATAGAAATATTAGAAATGTTAGTTTTATTTATAGAAATATTAGAAATGTTAGTTTCAGTTATAAAATTTAGAATTTGCATATATGAAATCACAATCCATCATTTAAAAAATGTTACTTTACTTTTGCGGCATATAGTATTTGTTGTCGACGATGCCCGACCCGCATCCTCGCCGTCGACCCGTTCGTGACGACGTCCTGCTTTAGAGGACCCATGTCTGGGACTGGGCTCCGCCGGGCTGGCACTGGGAGGAGCTACTTTCAGGGGCGCGACGCTTGGTGAGGAACCCGGCCCCGGGTCCCGTCGTCGACCCTGATCTCCTTTGGTGGCGTTCGCGTGGGCCACTTTCGGTGCGGAGGGAGCCAGCCCCGCCGGAGGTGGTACGTCGCCGTGTCAGGGAGGAGAACGAGCACGCCCATCGCTACATGGCTGCTATGGACGTCAAGTTCTCCAATACCTGGCAGGTTCTTTTGGGAGATCACCGGAGTTATGATCGAGTGATGGTTCCTTCTGTTTGGGTGTCCACCGCCCGGACCTCAGGAACCGCGAGTGGCCTAGATTACTCTATAGTGATGTATTCGATATTATATCTATTATTCGAGACGATGTATTCGAGATTATATCTATTATTCGAGACGATGTATTCGAGATTATATCTATTATTTGAGACGACGCATTCGAGATTATATTCGATGATGCTTATTATGTACTATGATTGATTCATTTTTTCCTTATTAATTGATTGCATCCATGCATTGTAATTTGAATATATTTCTTTTGGATTAGTTAAATAAAACCTATGGCGGACAATACCGACAAAGAGGGAGAAGAGGCCCTGTTCAATATCATACGCAATCCTCGCGGGCCAGATGATGATCAGAATGAAGAAGATTATGACGGCTCCGAATATCTAAACAACACCGGGGAGGGTGATATGATATTCGATCGCGACGACCGAATTGATGAAGTCATGAACTATGAACATGACGAAGAAAATGTTGATCTTGAAACAACAAAGACCGGCGAGGTATATATATTTATATAAGCAGGCATCTGGTGATCATCACATGTTTTAAATGTGCGACGTCCCCGATTCAATCGTACTCTAATCATACACGCAAACGTGTACGATCAAGATCAGGGACTCACGGGAAGATATCACAACACAACTCTACAAATAAAATAAGTCATACAAGCATCATATTACAAGCCAGGGGCCACGAGGGCTCGAATACAAGAGCTCGATCATAGACGAGTCAGCAGAAGCAACAATATCTGAGTACAGACATAAGTTAAACAAGTTGTCATAAGATGGCTAGCACAAACTGGGATACAGATCGAAAGAGGCGCAGGCCTCCTGCCTGGGATCCTCCTAACTACTCCTGGTCGTCGTCAGCGGGCAGCACGTAGTAGTAGGCACCTCCGGTGTAGTAGGAGTCATCGTCGACGGTGGCGTCTGGCTCTTGGGCTTCAACATCTGGTTGCGACAACCAGGTAGAAGGGATAGGGGGAAAAGAAGGAGAAAGCAACCGTGAGTACTCATCCAAAGTACTCGCAAGCAAGGAGCTACACTACATATGCATGGGTAAATGTGTAAAGGGCCATATCGGTGGACTGAACTGCAGAAAGCCAGAATAAGAGGGGGATAGCTAATCCTGTCGAAGACGACGCTTCTGGCAGCCTCCATCTTGCAGCATATAGAAGAGAGTAGACTGAAGTCCTCCAAGTAGCATCGCATAGCATAACCCTAACCGATGATCCTCCCCTCGTCGCCCTGTGAGAGAGCGATCACCGGTTGTATCTGGCACTTGGAAGGGTGCGTTTTATTAAGTATCCGGTTCTAGTTGTCATAAGGTCAAGGTACAACTCTAGGTCGTCCTTTTACCGAGGGACACGGCTATTCAAATAGATTAACTTCCCTGCAGGGGTGCACCACATAACCCAACACGCTCGATCCCATTTGGCCGGACATACTTTCCTGGGTCATGCCCGGCCTCGGAAGATCAACACGTCGTAGCCCTACCTAGGCACAACAGAGAGGTCAGCACACCGGTCTAAATCCTATGGCGCAGGGGTCTGGGCCCATCGCCCATTGCACACCTGCACGTTGCGTACGCGGCCGGAGAGCAGACCTAGCAACCTCCATTACAAAGGAAGTTGCATTACGCGGTCCAACCCGGCGCGCGCCGCTCAGTCGCTGACGTCACGAAGGCTTCAGTTGATACCACGATGTCGAGTGCCCATAACTGTCCCCGCGTAGATGGTTAGTGCGTATAGGCCAGTAGCCAGACTCGGATCAAATACCCAGATCTCGTTAAGCGTGTTATTTTGAAGTAACCGCGAACGCCGACCAGGGCCAGGCCCACCTCTCTCCTAGGTGGTCTCAACCTGCCCTGTCGCTTCGCCTCAAAGTAATAGTCGGGGGCCGTCGGGAACTCAGGCCCATCACTACCTGGATGGAGCCACCTGCCCCTTCAGCCCCCATCTCCGAACAATATCATAAGTAATGTAACAGTATAAGTATATATCATATGCGCGTGATCACCTCCCGAAGTGATCATGGCCCAGTAGTATAGCATGGCAGACGGACAAGAGTGTAGGGCCACTGATGGAACACTAGCATCCTATACTGAGCATTTAGGATTACAGATAAAGGTAACAACAGTAGTAGCAAGGACAGGCTATGCATCAGGATAGGATAACGAAAAGCAGTAACATGCTACACTACTCTAATGCAAGCAGTAGAGAGAAGAATAGGCGATATCTGGTGATCAAAGGGGGGGCTTGCCTGGTTGCTCTGGCAAGAGAGAGTGGTCGTCAACACCGTAGTCGTACTGGGTAGCAGTGGCGTCGGTCTCGGTGTCTAGCGAGAGAAGAGGGGGAAGAAACAATAAATATAATGCAAACAAATGCATGACATGACAAAGCGTGATGCTAGGTGTGCCCTAACGCGGTACGAGGTGGTACCGGTGAAGGGGGGAACATCCGGGAAATTATCCCCGGTGTTTCGCGTTTTCGGGCCGAGGAACCAGAGGGGGAAAGTTGCGTGTTCGCTATGCTAGGGATGCGTGGCCGATGAACGGGCTGCGTATTCGGGTTTGTCTCGTCGTTCTGAGCAACTTTCATGTACAAAGTTTTTTCATCCGAGCTATGGTTTATTTTATATTAATTTTTAAAGTTTTAATTCATTTTCTAAAATTATCAGATTATTTTAATTCAAAATAAATGTGAATTGCTAGGTGCACCCAGCTCTGGGTACACATAAGTGTACCAGAGGGGCTGCCATGTGGGTCCAAGGGGTCCTAGTTGACCAGTCAAACTTTGACTAGTCAACAGGGGGTGGGGCCCCCTTGTCATACAACGTTTTACTAACCTAACAGATTAAAAGACTAATTAGGTTATTAGGTTAACTAACATAGGTTAATTAAGTTAATTAGCTAACTAAACATGATTAATTAAGTTAATTATGTAGATAATTAATTAATTTTATTATTTATTTGTTTTATTATTATTATTTTATTTTTATTTTTATTTTTATTTTATTTTATTTGTTCTGGGCGTGGGCCCCGTTTGTCATAGGGCCAAAGGCCAAAGCGGGCGCCGGTGCTAGCAGGTTACAGGCGCAGGGGCGCTGTGGGTGGGCGGGTGCTTTGCCCGGGAGGGCGCTGTGGAGCGGCTGGCGGGACCGAGTGCCGGCGCTCCGGCGTGGAGCTCCGGCGGGCCGCCACCGGGCGGAGCAGCAGGGGAGTAGTGTAGCGGCGCGATGAGGGGCTGGAGGAGCACGACCCCTGCAGCAGCAGCGATCGTGAGCTCCGACAAGGGAGCGGAGGGCCGTGGTGGAGGGCGCGCGGCGAGCACGGCCGCGAGCGGCAGCACAGCGAGACGGGGTGAGCGCGGGCGGTGCACATGCGCGATGGACGGCTAACGGGCGCGCGACGCGGGCGCGAACGGCGCAAGGCCGACGTCGGGCGTGTCCGCACGGTGAGGCAGGGGGCTCGAGCGCGGCGCTGGGTGCGCACGGGGAGGGGGGCCGCGGAGGCGGTGACCGCGGCCGCGAGCGAGGCACGTGCGTGGTGAGGGGGGTCAACGACGGGAGAGAGGGAGTGAGGAGGGGAGGCGGCAGCTCACAAGGGTGCTGCAGGGGTTCGGGCAGCGGGGGGAACAAGGAGGTGGATGGGGACGACGCGCGTAGACGGGAAAGTCCGGCGGCGTCCGGGACGGCTTCGGGCGACGGAGTCGGGGTCGAGGCGGCGATGGCGGAGCGGCGCCGGGAGGAAGCAGAGGCGCCAGGAGGTCGGCCGGGGAGGAGGGTTGAGGAGGCGGTGTGGGCAGGCGACGAGGAGGCGCCGGCGGAGACGGGCGGCGCCTGCCGGCGACGGGGCGTAGGGATGAGGCGGCGGTGTCGGGGCGCCGTTTCCCCCGATCCAGATCGGGGGGAGCGAGGGAGACGCGCGGGGTGGGACGAGTGGGGGAGTGGGGTGCGCTAGGGTTTGGGTTCGGTCGCCCAGGGGAGTTAACGGAGTGGGGTGGGCCGGCTAGGTTAGAGGGCTGGCCGGCTGGGCCGTTTGGCCCAGTTGGCCAGGGGGGTTTCTTTTTTTTGTTTTTTTACTTTTCTGTTCTTTTTGGTTTATCTACTTTTTACTGTTTTACTTTATTTCCAATTATTTTAGTTTTAGTAAAATATACACTTAGCTCCAAAAATAGTGTTTCAAAGTAACCCACTACCCTAAAAAGTTTCACCTCAAAATAAAATAGTTTATGATTTTCTAAAATATCAAAGGCACTTATTTAATCGTTTCAACTACCGTTATAATCATTTTAGAGTATTAAAACATTTTATAACAGTGGGGTTTCCTCACCACAATTAACTTTGCATTATTTGGCACAACCCAGACATTTTAGTTTTAAAGTTTGAAAATTTTTGTTGTTTGCCTTTAATTCAATTTTGAATTTGAATCGGTTTTGAACTAACGCGAGATTAACAACAGTAACCGTGGTGACATGGCATCGTTAACATGGGATTACTGTAGCCTAATTATCCGGGCATCACAAAATGACTTGAAGATATATTAACGAATCGATCTTTCTTCTTTCAGCCATCCGGATCAAGCAAATCTTCAGGTAACAGGAAACGAGGCCCGGACAAAAAGTTGAAGGAGGGCGTAAAGTACAATATCGAGGCCATCAAACCTAATGGCGAACCATTAGCGCCTAAGAAGATTGCGGACAAGTTCATTCGTCAGTGCGGAGTTCTTGTGAAGGACCAACTCCCGATCTCCCTTCAAGAATGGAGAGAGCCAGCAAAGCCAAGTCCAGGAGTTACTTTTGTCGACGACAGACCAAAACTTCTGCTTTGGGAAACGTTCATGGAACATTTCACCCTACCATATCATTTCACAGATGCAGATGTGGAGAAAGTCAAGGACGCTGCTCTTAGGAAGATGGCGGTTGCATTCAACAACCACAAGAATCGCGAATGGGACAAGTACGTCAAGGGAGGAAGGAAGACTCCAGTATTCGAGGGAACACTAGAGAAGCAAAGTGCTCATTGGGACGATTTCGTGAAATTCAAGGATTCGGAATTATCTAAGGAACGGTCGAGAATAAACAAGGCCAATGCCGCAAAAAAGGATAAGTTCCATAAGCTGGGGCCAGGTGGCTATGCGGTGGGAATGCCTAAGTGGGATAAGTCTGAGAAAGAGATGGAGGATGCAGGTGTCACTCCAGAAACATTGAGCTGGCCCCCAGGTGCAGGCCTTGGTTCTATGCGCATGGGGGGGAGTTGGACCCGAAGACAGGCAAAGTTTCGAAGAAGGCATGTCTGGACGGAGCCGAAGATAAGCTTCGTGTTGCAATAGAAGAGGCTCGATGGGGGGTGTTCCAGCCCAACAGAGAGAATGACGAGCTTACGCGTGCCCTGGGAAATCCTGAACACCCGGGAAGAACATGAGGCAAGGGCGCTATTCCGTGGTATGAGGGGTTTCAGACTGGAACGCCGACTACAGAACGCGTGCGAGAAAGAAGATTGCGGAGGAGACGAAGAGGAAGATGGAGGAGGAGCAGAGGAAGCTGGACTATGAACGCCTTCAAGGCCTAGAATCAACGCACGCGGGCTTGGCAGTCAAATTCCAACGGCAGCAGGAGCAGATCGACTCACTTAGCCAGCAAAGGGGGTCTCAGCAGCTGCAGCAGCTAGCGAATGATCCAGCATTGGATAGCACCGTCCCATCCATGCCGAGAAGCAGCATGGGTTCCGCCCCGGGCGACACATTGCTGGATAGCTACCAAGTGGATGACATTATGGAGAATACTAACTGCGAGCTACACTTCAAAATGAAGAACATATCCATGAAGGTGGCAGACGCCGTTGCTTTTACAAATCCCCCGAGGCAACCTTCCATTGCAACCCGATTCCAGCGGGCTATGCTCGTATCTTGGTTGATGAGGTGGTGGATCAATATTCGGGGCTAGAGCTTGACATTCCTGAAGGTGACGAGGAGCACACACTGGGAGAGGCCAACCATCGTATCATCCTATGGAGAAAGGATTGCATCATCTTTCGAAGGCCACCGACACCGCGTCATCCGACTCCTCGTCGAAGTTCGCCACCGAGTCAGCAGACTCCCACTCCTCCAAGTCCACCAACGCGTCAGGCCACTCCTCCTCCAAGTCCGGCATAGCTTCAGGCCACTCCTCCTCCTCCAAGTCCGGCAAAGCATCAGACCACTCCTCCTCCAAGTCCGGCACAGCTTCAGGCCACTCCTCCTCCAACTCAGCCACGTCAGCCGTCTTCGCCGCCTCAGCTATGGTGCGTAGCGGTACAAGTCGAGGTAGTACTGGAGGTACAGGCGGAGGCAAGCGATTTCAATATGGTCCAAGCAGCCTCGCGCCTCTTCCGCAGAGGCCTTACGACAAGTCCGAGGAGGAAAAGACAGCCATATCGAAGGCTGAGGTGGAAGTCCATTTTGCACCGAAACCGCCACTGTCGCCAAGGGAGAAAGTGCCTGAGGAAAAGATTGACCACTTCGTTCGTATGGCTAGAGCACCAGCTCCCAAGCCTGTTGACACAGACTATGAGCGCCACCTCAGGAAGTTAAATCGAGCACGTCTACAGAAAGACGCGAGCTCGAGGTCGAGCAAATCAGCTGGCAAAACATGCGGTAAAACCATTCCCCAGCTGGGAGAACAGGCGGCGCAATCAATCCCCCCGCTTGTTGTGCCAACAACACATGAGAGTAGGCGCGCCCAATATTATTGTGGGCAAACCGTTTACGTTCCCGAGCTGGGCGATGTGATAATAACCGAGGAGCATATTGAGCAGGCTGAAATCCTTAAGATCACTGTTGGACAACTCCTCGATATTGATCCCATGTCTCCGACTAGAGAGGAGGAAATAAAACGGAAATATGTCCGGGGCCAACCTTTGGTCGAGTCAGACGAGGTCAAGAAGCTCCCAACGAGAATGTATGAATTGCATCAATGGTACATGGACATTACCAAGATTTCCAATCGAGAGTCCCTCATGGTGAATGTCAAGAAGGATCATTACTATCATGAGAAAGCTGTGTCCGTTGAGTATTCAGAACTATTTCAGTTATACAATCAAGACACACTTGACAAATCTATCGTCAGTTGCTATTGTTTGTAAGTGATTTCTTTCTGTAATGATCATTTTGATCAATCATTACCTGTAATTATCCTCACTATATTCTTTTCTGTGGTATTATGCAGGATGAAGATTTATGAAATGAAAAAAGGTGGACGCTATGGCATTGGGTTCGTTGACCCAAATACCATTAATGAATACACATGGAAATTAGATCCATATTACGAAAAAAGTGTAGAGGAAAGCATGCTAGAGTTCTTCAAGCGCCTTAAATACAATGAAGATATACTACTTCCTTACAACTTCGAGTGAGTCACACTGTCTTGTACTACAAATTCTGTTTTTGCCTACTAGCTAGCTACATGTTTTTGCTTACATATACCCGCTTAATTAAGACATGCAAACGTGTGTGCATGCAGATTTCACTCGATTTTGTTAATCATTAAAGTTGATGAAGGAACAGTTGAAGTACTAGACTCACTACTTAAGAAACCAACTGACTACACCATCGTGAAGGGGATAGTCAACAGGTAATTTCAATCATTATTAACTATATCTCGGCCTATTTAATTAGTTTATCATTTCCTGATAACAACTATTGAATAACCCATTTATTCATTTTCTTTGTCGGCGGGCGGGGCTTGGTCAAAGTTCATCAGCGTCACTCCAGGCCAATGGAAATGAAATCTGAAATTATATCGACCCATGGTAAGTAATTAAGTAGTACTAGCTACCTATCATCTCTTTAATTATCATGCTTGATTAATTATTATCTGATCAAATTCCATTCTCGTAAAGGCCCTGAAGCAGGCGTCGGGGAATAATATGTGTGCATACTATGTTTGCGAGAACATTCGCATGATGGCGTCCGAAAGGAGCAGATCTCAAAGATAGGAGTGGGTACGTTTGTCAGAACACTATTCACAATTTTTACACCATTATCGATATCTCGTCACACAACTAATACACATGCATATTGATCTCCTTCTTAACAGTTTAAAGAATTTCGTAAGGCCGCATAAAAGCTCCTACCAGAGGACCGCATACAAGCAATTCAAGAGGAAATAGCGGGATTTTTGCTCGATCAGGTCATAGATCCCAAAGGAGAATACTTTTACCCGCTACCGCCCCATGAGCCACTTCCAATTGTTATCGTGCTCCGAAGGCACCAATTAGGAGAAATTGTATATAGCTAGCCTTACGAATATATATGTGTGAATTAATTAATGGTGGTTGTGAGACATTCGATGATATATATATATATATATATATGTGTGTGTGTGTGTGTGTGTGTGTGTGTGTGTGTATGTATGTGTATGTATGTATATATATATATGTATATATATATATGATCGGTTCTACTAGAAATTCTATTTATATATATGCATAACGTGTACAATATGTAGTATCGTAAAATACCATCAAATGAAAAAGAATTAAATGGAAAACACAAAATTAAATGAAAAAGAAATCATAAACCCCAAACCCCCCAACCTTTTAATACCGGTTGATGTCACCAACTGGTACTAAAGGGCTCCCTGCCCCCGGAGCTGACTCGTGCCACGTGGTTGCCCTTTAGCACCGGTTCGTGCTGAACCGGTAATAAAGGGGGGGACCTTTAGTGCCCACATTTTAGTGCCGGTTACCGAACCGATACTAAAGGATCTTACAAAACGGTGCTATTGCCCGGTTCTGCACTAGTGATAGGGCGCTCATGGTGGAGGCGATTATGGAGGCAGCGGTGGAAGCGGTGGTGGAAGCAGCGGTGCTGGAGGCGGTGCCTGCCATGGGTTCCTCTCGGCGTCTCTCTTCTTTCTCTCGTGATCAACTAGATCGATCTTATTTGAGGTAGGCTAGATGTACGAGAGGAAGAGCTCTGATTACCATGTAAGAGTATTGTGGAAGCGTATCAACTCCGTAGGGCCGCGTGTGGTTTATATTGATCGATGGCGAAAGCCTGCCATGGCCCCGTTACATGAGGATAAGGAGTTTTAAACAAACAGAGATATACAGAAGACGTAGAGGATTCTATCTCTACTTTGTCTAACAGTCGTCTCTGAAGCCGCGGAAGCACGAGCTGAACTCGAAGCACATTTTCTTTTTCTGGACCAGCACCCAGTGCACTGAGGAGGAGGAGGCTTAACTGGCTGGATTACTTGACTAGTGGGTGTTGAGGGATGTTCCGAAATTACTGTTTTTTATAGAAAAGAAAAATTACCTCCGGCCTTTGCATCAGAATAATACATTCAGCATCTGAAATGACAGTGTGGTACGGGTATTAGTATTTACGAGGTCGTTCATATGGCACGCGTAGGAGATGTGACTTCTGTTCACACTTTGACGCGCAAACACACACACACATCCCCGACGCCTAGTTGTTGCTAATCGATCAGTTTCGTCTTGGGCAGCATGCTGTGGTGGTCGCGGTCGTGCTCCCCCAGTCCAAGTCATCGGGGGGATCAGAGTAAATACAACAGCAGGCTTATAGCTCGCTCACATGTCAACTCTGTCTGTGGAGAAGATTTTTCTTTGAGAATCTATGTTGAGGAGATTTTAGGTTCTGGTATGACTTGAACTCCTCCATATCACATACCCATCTTTAGCCCGCTCATATACTTGTGCGCAATGTCACTTACATGCTAAATGAGAAAGGCATATCTACACTAATAATGAATGGTATTATGTTTTGAAACGTAAATATTATATATTTTTTCCGAAGTCAAACATTACAAAACAAGATCAACATTTGTAAGACCAAAATATGACTCTCTCTCTCTCTCTCTCAAGCTCCGATGACGGTTCACAATGACAATGGTCGGATGTGTTATGCTTGTCACATACCAAAAAAACACGTGATAACAGATCAAACTTTGCTAAATTTAGGGTGCAGAGAATTATAGTTTGAAAAGTTAAGTAAACATTTATAGGTTGTTTGTAGGTGTAGCATTATTGGCAATATAATGTTACGTCTCTGTGGGCACTGCACGCCTTGTCCAATAATTATCACATTACACAACGCAGGTGAGCCGAGGCGTGGGCACGGCATAGAGCCGTGTGGAGCGTGACGCGGTGAGGCCAAAAATGTCGCCCATGTCAAGCTCTGTTGGCTTCATGCCGTTCGGCAGCTTCCAGTTGAAACCATGCACCAGCTGCGCGACGGCGAACTCAACCGCATGTTGGCCGAGCCCCTGCGCAGGGCATGAGCGTCTGCCAGACCCAAACGGCAAGAACTCGTAGCAGCTTCCCTTGAGGTCTAGCCCGGTGGCCTCGCCCTCGCCGGCCATGAACCGTGCTGGTCGAAATGTGTCAGCATCCTTCCAGGCCCCACAGTCGCGGTTGATCGCCCATGCATTGACCAACACGCGGGAACCTCTCGGTACGAAGTAGCCGCCAACAATACAGTCCTTGGCGGCCTCGTGGAGGAGCACCGGGATGGGCGGGTGCATGCGAAGCGCCTCCTTTACGACGCACCTGAGGAAAGGGAGCTTGTCGAGGTCGGATTCTTCAACAGCCCGGTCGAGCCCCACCACATCGGCAAGTTCCTGCTGCAGCCGCCCGAGCTCGTCTGGGCTACGCATCATCTCTGCCATCGCCCACTCGGTTGTGGACCCCACCGTCTCCGGTCCACCAAATAGCATGTCCTATATGCCGTACGAAGATAGCCACGTCACCACAATAGTAGGAAAAAATATTCCTTTTCTTTTAGGAAGTCATATACCAGTACAATGATAAAACCAAACAAATGGAACTCTTTTTACATATGTGTGGAATTTCTTCTTTTTGTGGGTGTGGAAATTCTTTTTAGCATTTCATATTATGGATAGACGCTAGCTATCTTAAAAATTGTACTCCCTCGGTTCCAAAATACCTGTCCTGCTTTTAGTTTATTATTAGTATTATTAGTACGAGCAATGCTACACATACATGTTCCTACAGGAGTTTACATGATTGATTTGATGTGGCAGTTTTTGATTGGGTGTAAAGGGAGAACGCGGGCCCATCCCCATAAAAATGGGGGGGGGGGGGGTGTTTATCTGTAACAGCCTTTAAAGTCCCGTACGTGTAACATTTTTGTATTAGTACTCCGTTGCAAAAAAAGAACATTAGTAGTACTCAGTAATAAAAAAAGTACCAAATGAAGTTCGTGAGATTGTGTGAACAGAGATAGTATACCAGTCCAGCAAATTACTCGCGTACCATGATCATAGCTTTGACGTTATCCCGCGTGAAGCGGAGAGCGTCCTCTCTGCGCTTGCCGCCGACAGGGTTTGCGTCAGCGAGGAAGGCGAGCAGGCCATCTACCAAGTCGGCGTCGGGGTCTGCCGGGTTCTTGCCCCTCCTCATGTGCTCGTCCACGATCTTGTCGATGAACCTGTCAAGAGCGCCGCGCGCCACGCTGAGCCGGCGGTCGAAGCCACGACGGCCCACCCAGGCGAGCCACGGGAAGAAGTCACCGACGTGGAACAATCCTAGCAGCCTGGAGAACTCCTGGAGGATGGCGACGAACTCGATGAGCCCGTCCTCGTCGCGGGTGCTGAAGGCCGCGCGGAAGATGACGCTGACGGTGAGGTTAAAGATGAGCTCGCCGAGGTTGACGGCCTCGCCGCTGCGCCGGCCGACCTCGCGGGCCAGCGCCCCGTACCCTTCGCGCACGGCGACCCACGTCTCGGCGCGGCGGCGGCTGAAGATCCTGGTGACGCAGAGCTTGCGCATCTGGCGCCAGTAGGCGCCGTTGTGCGCGAACGCCATGTCGGAGCGGCCGTACGTGAGGTAGACGACGGCGATGGTCGCCGGGCGGTTCGCGAAGGCGCCGTCCTGCGCGTGCAGCACCTCGCGCGCGTACTGGGGCGTCGACACGGCGAACACGTGGAGCCAGCCGAAGCGGAGGTGCAGCAGCCCGCCGAACTGCTTCGCTAACGCGGCCAGGCCGCGGTGGGTCAGCTGGTCCACCAGTGTCATGTTGCCGATGACCGGCAGCGGCTTGGGCCCCGGAGGAAACGGCGCTCTACCCAGCCGCCGCCTCTGCATGGCTACGAAGGCCAGTGAGGCGAGGAACAGCCACATCAGTGGATCCCCGACGAGTTCCATGGCGATCTTTGCAAAGGTCGCCATTGACAATACTCACGATCGAGCACGATCTATCACTGCCTAGCTTCAAACAAGAAACTCCGCTGTTATCCGCGTGGATGCATGTGGCCTTTATATATACTACCGTAGTTGAAAAACAGTAGCGCGTCACACCGCATGATAGCAATTGCAAACGAGGCC
The DNA here is from genome assembly GCF_056163025.1 of Triticum urartu. Taxonomy (NCBI): domain Eukaryota; kingdom Viridiplantae; phylum Streptophyta; class Magnoliopsida; order Poales; family Poaceae; genus Triticum; species Triticum urartu. The sequence goes on from NC_141875.1 coordinate 27,484,869, forward strand.
GACTATTTTCTTTTCTTTTTTTCTTGTGGGTGAAGTGTTCCTTTGTTTTATTCCACTTGCACGCCCCACGCGTCACACGTGAACTAGCATTAGTGTTTCTGTTTTCGCATCAAATAATTAATACTCCCACCGGATGGGTTTTCACAAGGCTTTACTTGATTTTTATGTTTGACTCTAATTATCGAGAAAAATATCAACATGCACGCTATCAAATCAATTTCACTAGATCCAACGTAAAATATTATTCTCATGCTGTATTTATGCAAAGTACCTATTAAAAATAATATTTTTATTGATAAACCTGAAGAACCTTAAATTGGCTATTTCCGTGCTTGGGAGCCTTAGCCTCGCATGAGCCTGGACCAAGAATAATCAACAGATACTTTTGTGGATTTCATAAAAATAACCGAAGTGAGATATGTTGAAACATCTAAATCCGTGACTTTTCAAAACAAAATAACAATGTAATTTATAATTCATAAAAGAAAGCGCATGGTATATGTTTGATGCCTTAGATCAGTAGTCGAGGGCTCTTTTATGGGTGGAGTTTTTTTTTTTGAGCTGTTTGGATGGAGTTGTTAGGATTTTTTTAAATGGAGTTGGTGCTACGGGGGAGGGTATAACTATATATATGTCCAGTCAGCATATATAGCTTGTGTAGTGCTCCCAATAGTTGGGGATTTCAAGCTAAGCGCCTTCAATTAGTAAGCTATAACACAAGCAGTGTATTGGGGATTTCTAGCTAGGCACCTTCAATTAGTAAGCTGACACAAGCAATGTATGTTGATTGTTTTATAACACGTGAACGTGTGGACATTAAACTTAGGTTTCAACGGGGCTCTGTGCCGTTGGATTCACGCCACGGCTGCATGCGCAAATCAGATCTCAACAACCTTATGGGGTGACGTTGTAGGGGATGGAGGTGTTGTGGCATCTACTGTGTTTGCTGGGATTTTCAAGATCATTGTAGCATTCGGTGGCAGCAGAGAATTGTCGCCCGTACCCCTTTAAATGGCCTCTATAATTCGCGGAATTTTCAAAACACGGATATGATTGTATGTGCAACAAAATTGTGGACATAGGGAGTTTTGCGGAATTGTGTGTTTGATTTATGTTATTAAAGGGAAAACATATGAATGAAAAATTACTACCTCGAGTTGCCAGTGCAATTGCTACGCACCACAAAATTACTCCTCGTCGAAGTTTCGGTTGCAAGGGCACATGTGTCAGGCTAGGCACATGGCAGCAAGTAAGTTCTCCAAGTAAGTTTCAGTAGTGGAGTTGGGACCATACAGTGATGTGATCAAACGGCACATTTCTTTAGGAGCGAAAGAAAAGGAACAACGGCATATTGGGTCCGCTTGTGATGTTCATTCTTCAACTACTTTAATTAGGTGCTACTATATTAGAACATAAAGTGACATGTTGCCGCACCCATCTATAAGATGTACCGCTCTTACCAGGTCTGTCGGACTTAGGTTGTTTTTTGGTGCTACACAAAAACATATCACTAGGTTCATATTCGAATGAAGTTCTTAAATATATATTTACTTTTTGTGGCATGTAAGACATAGTTTATTACTAAGCACTTCGAATCAGTGGCTCATTTTCCTGAAGCTTGTCGCGACAAGGCAAGCAGATAAACTTCTCTCGGAGCAACTGAAAGTAGCAGAGCAAACTTCCTATCGCAATAATCATGTAACGAGCGAAAATTTGAATTTGAATTTGAATTTTTGTATGAAGGTTCTAGTGATAAGTACAATCACGGAGCGCCCGATGGGCGGGCGTGTGAAGGTCAGTGATCAGGAGCGGCGCTCGGCTTGTTGGTGTTTCTCTGGGGGTGTCACCTGTGGTCAGTGGGGTTCGACGTGACTTAACGGCTGATCGTACAAAATGCAAACACAAGTTCAAAGATTCATATCAGGGAGAAGACATATGTCAAATTCAGCAAACTCCAATTTTTCTCATATCAGCGTAACCAAGGATCAGAGCGCAACACTTTTTCGACCTGCGAAGCATCAGCCTATTCCCTGTCCTTTTTTGTTGAGGTGGAACAACCACTCTATTAGCTTCAACGTGTGGACATTAAACTTCGGTTTCAATGGGGCTCTGTGCCGTTGGATTGACGCTAAGGTTGCACGTGGAAATCAGATCTCAAGAACCTCATGGGCTGACATTGTAGGGAATGGAGGTGTTGTGGCATCTACTGTGTTTGCTGGGACTCGCAGGATCATTCAAGCATTCGGTGGCAGCAGAGAATTGCTGCCCATACCCGTTTAAAGGGCCTCCATAAGTCGCTGAATTTTGAATCATGGATATGATTGTATGTGCAACAAAATTGTGGACATGGGGTGTTTTTGCAGAATTGTGTGTTTGATTTGTACAAAAGCGAAAACATATGAATAAAAAATACACATTCAAATTAAGATAAAAACTGTTCAATTTTTTTAACATTTAAACAAATGCAAACGTAAGATTAGGTTGATATTAAACTTCTTATGGTTTTTGCCTTGTTCTGCGTGAAAGAAATCTTTAAAATAGGTTTCAATGAGTGGATTGTAAAGTTCATTTGTTTTCCCCACGAAACATATACCAAGGCCAGCGAGGCGAGGAACAACCAGATCAGTGGATCCCCGAGGAGTTCCATGCCGATCTTTGCAAAGGTCGCCAATGACAATACTGCACGATCGAGCACGATCACTGCCTTCAAACAAGAAACTCCGTTGTTATCCTTGTGGATGCATGGGGGCCTTTATATATACTACCGTAGTTGAAAAACTGTAGTGTCACACCGCATGATAGCAATTGCAAATGAGGCCGACTATTTTTTTTCTTTTTTGCTTGCGGGTGAAGTGTTTTGTTTTATTCCACTTGCACACCCCACGCATCACACGTGAACTATCATTAGTGTTTCTGTTTTCGCGTCAAATAATTAATACTCCCACCGGATGGGTTTACACAAGGCTTTACTTGATTTTTAAGTTGGACTCTAATTATCGAGAAAAATATCAACATGCACGCTATCAAATCAATGTCACTAGATCAAACATAAAATAGTATTCTCATGCTGTATTTATGCAAAGTACCTGTTGAAAATAATATTTTTCTTGATTAACCTGAAGAACCTTAAATTGGCTATTTCCGTGCTTGGGAGCCTTAGCCTCACATGAGCCTGGACCAAGAATAATCAACAGATACTTGTGTGGATTTCATATAAATAACCTAAGTGAGATATGTTGAAACATCTAAATCCCTGACTTATTAAAACAAAATAACAAAGCAATTTGTAATTCATAAAAGAAGGCGCATGATATATTGTTTGATTCCTTAGATGAATAGTCGAGGGCTCTTTTATGGGTAGAGTTTATTTTTTCGAGTTATTTGGATGGAGTTGTTAGGATTTTTTTTTAAATGGAGCTGCTGCTACGGGGGAGGGTATATAACTGTATATATGTCCACTCAGCATATATAGCTTGTGTAGTGCTCCCAATAGTTGGCAATTTCAAGCTAAGCGCCTTCAATTAGTAAGCTATAACACCACCAGTGTATTGGGGATTTCTAGCTAGGCACCTTCAATTAGTAAGTTGACACAAGCAGTGTATGTTAATTGTTTTATAACATGTGAACGTGTGGACATTAAACTTAGTTTTCAACGGGGCTCTGTGCCATTGGATTAGACTAGCCACAATGGAGAGTAACATACACTAGTAACATACACATATCCCTAGACTATATTACTATCTTCATAATGGGTAGTAAAGTATGGCAACATGCAAATCCTCATTTATTAGATTATAGACTCATATTGTATTGGGACATGTGATGTTACCGTAACTAGCTAAGTTACTCAAACTACCTCTCTCCTCATTAACTCATTGCCACATAAGCAAATTTGCTGAGTTGGACTCGATGTTACTGCTGAAGTTACTCCCACTGTGGCTAGTCTTAACGCCACGACTGCACCGGGAAATCAGATCTCAACAACCTCATGGGGTGACGTTGTAGGGGATAGAGGTGTTGTGGCATCTAATGTGTTTGCTAGGATTCTTAGGCCTTGTACAATGCTAGGTGCTTAGGGAGGTGCTTTAAAAAATAAATCGGGTTTTTCTGAAGCACATGTGACTATTTCTACAGAAGAGACGCATAATTAAGCGTCTATTGTGTTCAAATAAGCACCGATGCTGAAGGAAAGTTTGGTTTATTTCTCCAAACACCTCTCCTAAGGACCTTGCATTGTACACGGCCTCAGGATCATTCTAGCTTTCGGTGGTAGCAGAGAATTGTCGACCATACCCCTTTAAAGGGCCTCTATAATTCATGGATTTTTCAACATACGGATAGGATTGAATGTGCAACAAAATTGTGGACTAGGGAGTTTTGCAGAATTGTGTGTTTGATTTATAATAAAGGGAAAACATATGAATAAAAAATTACTACCTCGAGTTGCCAGTGCACTTGGTACGCACCACAAAATTACTCCTCGTCGAAGTTTGGGTTGCAAGGGCACATGTGTCAAGCTAGGCACATGGCAGCAAGTAAGTTTGAGTAGTCGAGTTTGGACCATACAATGATGTGATCAAACGACACATTTCTTTAGGAGCGAAAGAAAAATAGCAATGGAATATTGCCTCAAGAACCATAAATTGGCTATTTCGGTGCTTGGGAGCCTTAGGCTCACATGAGTCTGGACCAAGAATAATCAACAAATACTTTTGTGGATTTCATAAAAATAACCTAAGTGAGATATGTTAAAACATCTAAATCCTTGACTTTTTAAAACAAATAATAACGCAAATTATTATTCATAAAAGAAGGCGCATGATATATTATTTGATACCCTAGAGTAGTTGAGGGTTCTTTTATGGGTGGAGTTGTTAGGATTTTTTTTAATGGAGTTGGTGGTACGGGGGAGGGTATATATATGTCCAGTCAGCATATGTAGTTTGTGTAGTGCCCCCAATAATTGAGGATTTCAAGCTAAGCGCCTTCAATTAGTAAGCTATAACACGAGCGGTGTATTGGGGATTTCTAGCTAAGCACCTTTCAGTTAGCAAGCTGACACAAGCAGTGTATGTTAAGGGCTCCTTTGATTCAAAGGATCTACACATGAATTTTGGAGGATCATAATCCTTAGGATTTTTTCCTGTGTTGGCTGTTTGATTTAAATGATTGAATCTTACGGGAATTTTTTCTAAGGATTTCTTTGTACTACTTTTCACAGGATTTCTACCATCCACTCAAACCTCTTTGAAGGAATCCTTTGTTTCCCTATGATGCAATCAAACAACCCAAAATCCTATAGGATGGAGATGAGCATGACATTCCAATCCTATGTTTTTCCTATTCCCGTGTTTTCAGAATCCTATGAATCAAAGAAGCCCTAATTGTTTTATAACATGTGAATGTGTGGACATTAAACTTAGGTTTCAACGAGGCTCTGTGCCGTTGGATTGACACCACGGCTGCACGCGGAAATCAGATCTCAACAACCTCATGGGGTGATGTTGTGGGGGGTGGAGGTGTTGTGTCATCTACTGTGTTTGCTGGGATCGTCAAGATCATTCTAGCATTCGGTGGCAGCAGAGAATTGTCGGCTATACCCCTTTAAAGGGCCTCTATAATTCACGGAATTTCCAAAACACGGATAGGATTGTATGTGCAACAAAATTGTTGACATAGAGAGTTCTGCTTATGGCTGCGCATCGTTCCGACGCAGAGGCCGGAGGCAAGCCTCCTTTTCCAAAAAAAAAGGGAGTTCTACAGAATTGTGTGTTTGATTTATATTAAAGGGAAAACATATGAATGAAAAATTACTACCTCAAGTTGCCAATGCACTTGGTACGCAACACAAAATTTATTCCTGGTCGAAGTTTGGGTTGCAAGGGCACATGTGTCAAGCTAGGCACATGGCAGCAAGTAAGGTTGAGTAGTGGAGTTTGGACCATACAGTGATGTGATCAAACGGCACATTTCTTTAGGAGCGAAAGAAAAAGAACAACGGCATATTGCGTCCGCTTGTGACGTACACTCTTCAACTACTTTAATTAGGTGCAATATATAGAACATAAAGTGACATGTTGCCGCAGCCATCCATAAGATATACCGCTCTTACCGGGTCAGTCGGACTTACGTTGGTTTTAGGTGTTACACAAAAACATATCACTGGAATCATATTCGAATGAAGTTCTTAAATATATATTTACTTTTTGTGGCATATAAGACATATTTTATTACTAAGCGCTTAGAACAGTGGCTCATTTTCCTGGAGCTTGTCGCGATAAGGCAAGCAGGTAAACTTCCCTTGGAGCACCTGAAAGAAGCAGAGCAAACTTCCCGTCGCAGTAGTCATGTATTGAGTGAAAATTTGAATTTGAATTAATGGATGAAGGTTCTAGTGATAAGTAAAATCACGCCTGATGGGCGGGCGTGTGAAGGTCAGTGATCAGGAGTGGTGCTCGGCTTGTTGGTGTTTCTCTGTGTGTGACCTGTGGTCACTGGGGTTTTACGTGACTTAACGGCTGATCGTACAAGATGCAAAAAGAAATTCAAAGATTCATATCAGGGAGAAGACATGCCAAATTCAGCAAACTCCAATTTTTCTCATATCAGTGTAACCAAGGATCAAGAGCGTACATTTTTTTGACCCGTGAAGCATCAGCCGATTCACTGTCTTTTTTTAGGTGGAACAACCATTCTATTATCACTCTGGCTCAACAAACGTGTTGGCTTCAATGTATCTTACATCAGGTGGCAGGTTTGTTATAGTTAACAAGATTGTAGTCGTAGTAGGCCAAAGTGTGTCCTAGATAGTTCTTTCTTTCTTTTTCTTTTTCTTTTTGCAAAAAACCACTCAGATCTATTAGCAACACCAGCAGTACAAACAATCCCAACAAAGTAGAAAATTACAACAAGGTCCAAAGGGAGTCAACCGCCGGTGACGCACCTCAGCTGCGTCTCCATTGCCGGAGCCAGCATGTCCTTGTTGTGGCAGATGGGATGTCACTGGTCCCCGATCGTGTTAGATCATCACCCCAGAAGAAAGAATCGTCCATGGTGGAAGTGCTACAAATCCAGAAGAGCTCCACCCCTGCCCAAGCGGATCACATCGATGACAAAGGCATCCTAGCCCCATGGGATGGTAGGAAACTACGCCGACGATCCGACGATTCCGTCTAGATCGATGAAGTTGCAGTCAATCAGATCCCAGGAAAAGAACTCGATGTCGCATCGCCGCCATCCACCAAGCGTCGAGGCCACGAGAGACAAATCTCGCCGTTGCGCACGAGCAGCAAGAAGACCGAGCTGCGAGATTCTTCGCGCCGCCACGAGAGACGCTGTGGTGAAGGTGGATCCGCTGCAATTTATTCTGACGCAGCGTCGTCGCCACCACCCGAACGGCGCCTAGAAACCAAACCCTAACCCTATCAACAAGCTGGACGCAAAGAACTGGTGTTCCCCACCCTCACGCTGCTGGCGGTGAATGGTTGGGAGAGGGACCACCGCCCTCGCCAGCTGGACGGGAGGGACACAATCGCTTGCTGTTTCGCCTCACACGTGAAGGTTATGGAATATGCATTGGGCACGACAACCGCTCACACTTGCATATAATTTTTCTGGAATTCAAAAGCAGTGTCCTTGTAGTTTTATTGTATAGATTCTGTTGAGGAAAGATTTTAGGACACGTTTAACCGGCGGCCGGCTGCCCACTAGCCCTTCGTGGTGGCTGGTCGAAAAAGGTAAGTTTTTGTCTTCCTGACTTATGTTAGAAAAAGTAAACAGGTATGAATATATGTGAAGAGAATAAATAATTGCAAATCATACATGTGAATGAATGTGAACGCATTTAATTCGTGTTTTCAGTTTTTTAAGAAACCATAACTTTCAAACCGCGCATCGAAATTAAGATCCGTTTTCACTGTTGGAACCCTCGCGACGTGCTCTTCAAAAGTAAATCCAGCATGAGGATGTTTCGACGAACTAGTCTTCTTGCCAACTAAACATCAATGTCTGTGCAACTAGACTACATTACCGCGCCAACTGAGCATATGTGTGCGCCAATAGTCGTGCCAACTAAACATCAATGTGTGCAACTAAACTACATTGATGCGCCAACTGAGAATGTGTGTGCCAATAGTCCTGCCAACTAAATATCAATATGTGCAACTAGACTACATTGTCGCGTCAATTGCGCATACCTGTGTGCAACTAGTGCCTTGCCAACTAAACATCAATATGTGTGCAACTAGACTATATTACAAGCCAACTAAGCATATATTTGTGCAACTAGTCTTCCTGCCAACTAAACATCAATGTGTGTGCAACTAGACTACGTTACAAGCTAACTAAATATCAATGTGTGTGCAACTAGACTACATTACAAACTATGACAATTCATATGCGACTATGCGGACCAGATTATGCAAATCTGTGGCCATGGATGTGCCAACTAGGACTACTATGTGTGCAACTACAACTACTGTGGATGCAGCTCCAAAAAACTGGGTTTAAAAAAATTGCACCATGTAGTAATAAAGTTGCACAAAGCATTACTGAAGTTGCACAATATAGCGCCAAAGTTGGCATCAAAAAAATTTTCGTCGAAACATACCCATGCGGGATCTAGTTTTAAAGATCTCGTCGCAAAGAATTCAATAGTGAAGATGAATCTGAATTCCGACGCACAGTTTGAAAGATATGACTTTTTAAAAATTTGAAAAACCAAAATAATTATATGTGAAGCTGTTTCTTTTAAATCGGACTAACCAGTGTGAACGCATTAAATACTGATAACGACATGCACTAGCAGACAAAAAAACAACTCATGCATGGCTAAAAAGCCCGGCCGCTCGTTGTCTCCAAATAATGCGTATGCATTTTTTAAATTTTAGAAAGATTTTATGTGAACAAGCCAGACGAGGTGCTTGTAGCGAGTCGGGTTCGTTTGGTGTTAGTTACCGAGTCGGTAACGTGTTGGATGTGGCGTTCCTGTATCCCGTTATATACATGAGCAAATAAACAAAAAGGTGCAAGGTCACACACTATTAATCATGGATGCACGTACAAAGAAGAAAATGAATGATTGGTCCTTCATGAATACTCAGATAACAACATAATTGGTGATGTAGATGATGAGAAGAGCACATCACGTATAGTATTCTACCTTGGCCCGAACCCCATCAGCTGAAATTCCAAGAAGCAAAAGGTAATGGCACTGTCATCTTGCGAGCCAGAATACATAGCAGCTTGTCAAGCTATGTGGCTGGGAAGACTCCTAAGCAATCTTGTAAAGCGGGAGGTGCAGAAGGTGTCACTGAAGATTGTCAACCAAACTGCAATTTCATTGTACAAAAATCCAGTTCATTACGAGAGAAGCAAGCACATAGATACTTGGTCCATCACATCCGGAAGTGCATTGATGAAGGGATAATCGATATTCAGCACGTGAACATGAATGACCAGCTTGCCGACATTATAACCAAGTCCCTCAGGCAACAAAAGTTCATCAAGATGAGGAAGAAATTCGAACTACAAGCAATAGAGACAAATAAGCAACCGAATTAACGAGGTGAATGTCATAATTAATCAGGTCGTAGTCATACTATGTGTCAAGAGTCCTAGATAGTTTCATTGTTTATATTCGGTTTCTGGAAGATTTCACGTGAGTATACCACACGAGGTGCTTGCACCAAGTAGGGGTCGCACCGTGTTGGTTGTGGAGTCGGTAACGTGTTGGACGTGCCGTCCCTGTAACCCTTTATTATATATTACAGAAAATAAACAAAAACATGCAAGATCACGCATCGCAAAAAATCTTTCCTCTGATCTGTTTTTCAGTGTCGCCAAGTACGTGAGAATTCGCCGAGGCTTTCCGTCGAAAGAGAAAGATCGATTCGATCAAGCTAGTTCTACCTGGCTCGTACGTACGTGAGGCTACCCGGCTAGACGGACGTGGCACCGTTATCAATTAAGCTGTGTGCTTGCCTGCTTGCTTGGAAACTAGCTTTGCACGCACTCGGTACATAACTCCTGGTGATTTGATCTAGAGTTTTGAAAAAAAATCTACAATTGGTATTTAGAGCCTCAATGATTTACGATGATGAACAATGAAGTTGAGTCAGCATGTCCGACAACG